>NC_090268.1:276233553-276574268 GCF_040414725.1 Anabrus simplex | reverse complement strand
GGAGGCGGCGCAGTTTAGATGTTATAGGGTGGCTAGTTATGGACAAGCGTTGCAGAAGAAAGTTGTTGGCAAGCAGATCTCGTCTTATCTGAGGGGGAATTTCTTTAGCCTCTACCAGTAGTGCGTTAGTAGGACTTGAGTTCATGGCTCCGAGACATATTCTGAGTGCGCGGAACTGCAGGACATCTAGTTTTCGAAGAACATACTGCGGTGCGTTGCCGAAAAAGATGCATCCATAATCTAGTACAGATCGGATTAACGATCTATATAATAGTAATAGGACAGATGGGTCAGCTCCCCACCATACTCGACATAATGTTCTGATTATGTGTAACGTTCGGCCCACTTTAGTTGCCAGGTACTCGACGTGGGTTCTCCATGTAAGTTTACTATCGAGGTATAAGCCTAGTAGCTTGGCTGAAGTCCGTAAAGGGAAGGAGTATGGCCCAAGATGTACAGATGGTGATATTGAGTGGAATTGCTTTCGAGTAAAGACAATAATAGAGGATTTTGTTGGGGATAAATTAAGACCTGTTTGAAATGTCCAGGTGTGGAGTTTCCTTGCAGCGTCATCTAGCCATAAACATGTTAACCAAAGAGACTGCGATGATGCGTAGATACATACGTCGTCTGCATACTGAAGAACTTTGACTGTTTGTTTAAACATGTGATCGAGCTCTGCAGTGTAGATGGCATACAGTAAAGGACTCAGTATAGCACCCTGAGGGAGTCCTTTTGTTACTAGTCTGGGCCCATACAAGGTGTTATCTTGGGTTCGAATATAGATTGTCCGCCGGAAAAATAAGTTATATATACCTCGCACGTATATTTCGGGAAGACCAAGGTTATGTAGCTTTTCAGAAAGTACTTGTATACTAACGCTGTCATATGCCCCAGATATATCGAGAAATATGGCGGTAAGGTAACCATGGTTTAGAAATGTATGTTCAACGTCCGTAGTCAGAATGCTAAGATGGTCGTAAGTAGAACGACTTTTCCGGAACCCATATTGAGATCGAGGCAATAAATTGTGAAACTCTAACCACCACTCCAGTCTTAGTTTCAACAGCCGTTCAAAAGTTTTAGCTATGCATGAAGATAGAGCGATGGGTCTGTAAGAAGCAGCTTCGTTAGGATCTTTACCTTGTTTTAAAATTGGGACAATAATCTGCGTCGTCCAGTCGTCGGGAACATTGGTTTCATTCCAAATATATGTGAAAAGTAAGAGCAATATTTCCTTGGCATTGCGAGATAAGTTAGAAAGCATGCAGTAATGTATATGGTCATATCCAGGCGCAGAGTTAGCTGTAGTTTTTAAAACTTGTTCTAATTCATGTAACGTGAAAGGTGATGTGAGAACATCTTGCGTAGGACGGGAAAGTTCGAACGGTGGACGTTGTTTTGGAGGAAGTGAGGTCGTAGGTGGAGCAATAAGATCTGAAAACTCTTCTGCCCAACATTTAAGTGATTTAGGGGTTGGCGTTTTTTTCTTCATTTTGTTAACCATCGACCATATTTGCGATAGGGGTGTATCCTTGGTCAGTTTTTCACAATAAGATCGCCAGCTATTCTTCTTTACCCTTTTCAGAAAGCGTTTGACTGCTGCATCTATATTCTTGTAATTGAGGAAATTTTCCATTGTAGTTGCTCGCTTTAACTTGCTGAGGGCCTGATTTCTCTTAGCTATCTGTCGACTGCATTCGGAATTCCACCATGGAGCAGGGAATCTTTTTGAGATGTTGGTTTGTTTTCGTTCAGGAATGGATATGGCGGCAGCTAAATTAATGGTGTGTACGAAGGCGTTGTATTTATCAAGCGTGGTTTTTTGATGTAACACAGAGTGTATATTTGTGTCTATCACCCTTCTGTATTTGACCCAGTCAGCGTTTTGAACGTTCCATTTAATAGTGGGTTTGACCGGTGAAGAACGAAATGGTAAAACAGGCGAAATGATGATAGCATAATGATTAGAACCCATTGGATACGGCAAGATTTTGCAATGAAAATCAGATGAGATATTAGAAGAACAAATGGTTAGGTCGACAGCGGAGAGACGTTGTCCCGGTACTGGTAACAGGGTAGCCGATCCATCGTTTAACACAAATAAATTGAACTCATCCACTATTTGTAAGACAGCATCACCATATGTATCATTTATCTCGCAACCCCACGTTGTGCTATGTGCATTATAATCACCACAAAAGAGAAAAGGTGGCTCTATCTGTTGCGTAAGCCGATACCATTCTTGAAGTTGAATTTTTGTTCGTGGTGGGCTATATAATGAGACCAATGTAATGGTTGTTAATGCGAACTCTTGCGGCAACGGCCTGAAAACTTCCAATCTGCGAGTGGTCAATAACGACTTCTACGTATGGAATTGTATTCTTTATTAAAATTGCTACCCCTCCATATCCGTCTTCTCGGTCCTGTCGAATGACATGATAGCCAGGAATGGTTAGATTAGAGTCGTTCTTAAGCCAGGTTTCACTCAAGGTGGCGAAATCAATACCTTCAGTGTATAAAACTCTTCGTAAGGTCTCTTTATTCGCAAGTACGGAACGTGCGTTCCATTGGAGTATTTTATTCATTACCTGAAGTAAATATACTTGCGATCATGTTATGTATTATAGCCGGGTTAAAGGCCTCGGGCGTTGTAGAGTGAGCTTGAGTAAGGAGGAGCATGATAAGGTTAAATATCTCTCCGATCAAATGCTCATAATTTTGGGAGGCGGTTGTCATGATGTTATGTGGTTGGGGGGATAGGGGTTGTGGGAAATGGGTGTTACAGGCAAATGTGGGGGAATATACTGACGTTGTTGAATCGATGGATAATTTGGTTGCGGTGTAGATGGGGAGGAGGTCTCTGGGGCCGTTGCAATTGCTGTGGTATGCGACGATACACTCTCATCGGCGTTTGTTGTCTTTAAGGAGGCATTATTTGTTGTTGATGGTGCTGAGAGGTTAACGACGTGTTGGTCAAGTTGTTTACTGGCTGAGAAACATGTTCTGGATACCGAGGCTGCATGTTAGCCGGCGGGATATCCGTGCGTGGTAGCTGTGGCTGAATGTCCGCTGGAGACGGGACCGCTGATTGTGAGAGAGGAGGGAATTCTTTCTTGCTTTGCCAATTGAAGGACGGGGCCAGTACAGCAGTAGAATAATTTCTGTTATGGTACATTTTGATTGCTACATCTTGAGATACATTATTCTGAGCCATAAGGTATTTGATTTCGGACCATTTCTTGTACTCGGGACACTCCCTATCCGTGGCTAAGTGTGGACCGT
The DNA here is from genome assembly GCF_040414725.1 of Anabrus simplex. Taxonomy (NCBI): domain Eukaryota; kingdom Metazoa; phylum Arthropoda; class Insecta; order Orthoptera; family Tettigoniidae; genus Anabrus; species Anabrus simplex. Next base: position 276,570,983 of record NC_090268.1, on the reverse strand, counting down.
GGCAATACATGCATGTTGGTGGTGCAGTGTCAGTACAAGTTCTTACGTCATGGGGTCCCGCACACCTACTGCAGCGTTGCTGTCCTCTGCATTGAGAGAATGAATGGTTATATCTTAAACATCGGTGACATTGCATCACTGGAAAGAACTTCGCACCGTGTTCCTAGGATATAAATATGTTGAGGTAGGTGTTGGGCACGAAATGTTATGAGGCAGACTGGAATTGGTCGCGTGTCTCCATTGGGAAGCTTCTTTGTAAATCGTTTCACTTGGGAAATGGGAATAGCACTCTGAATTTCCTTTAGAATTTCATCTTCACTAAATGTCGTGTCTACATTTCTGATAATCCCGAGCCTGTGCACAACACTGCTGGGAATATAGACATCAAGGTGTTTTTCCTTCAAAAAGTTTGATTCAACTAGCCTGTTTGCTGCTATGCCGGATAAGGTCTCGATACGAAGTCTATTCTTACCAGAAGGTTTAATGTCCAGAACTTGTTGACGGGGAATTATATTTTCACTAAAGATCAATCGTCCTATTGACATCGGATGTAAGTTCCCTATATTATCCTCAGTCCCTTCAGCAACAACAAGGAACGGTCCGTTATCAGTATTATTGTACCTATTATTTTGACTGAGACGGGATGACGACGGTGTACCCTTAGTAGAAGATGATGGGGCAACTAATGGGGTATTAACAGAAAGTTGGTTTGATGCATTTCTGTCATTAGTTGTGTCGGAAGAGTCAGTTTCATTCTCAGTATCCATGTCTATTAACTGTTCCGTATGTAAGTTGGGATCGGCACGAAAACGCTTAGTTTTAGGGTCTAAATTGTCCTTGATATTAGAACTATTATGACTATGTGTACCTGTACTTGATCCTCGTTCTGTTGATAAGTTGCCGGTGCTGACGTTGCTCTCTTCATGATGTCGAGTACGTAAAGTGTGATGTTGCTCCACTGGGAGGGCTGGTGACTGTTGATCTTGAAGACCTGATTGCAAATCAAGAGGATTTGTAGCTGGATCTGCATAACAAGTCTGTAGGGCAGAATTAATGATCTGCCCCGTATCGGGCGGATCCTTCATAGTCCAGTTGATAATGTTAGCTGCAGTTCAAGAGCGATAAATATCCTACACGAACACTGAAAGCTGTACGACGGAAATACCAGGCTATGGATGAGTCACACGTAGCGAGCACGAAAGCGACTGCACTCCACCAAGGTTGCGAACGCATTCAAATATTTGTAAAAGATTAAACATTTTAATGTTCATTTCTGTGTAAATACTTATGAACTTCAAAATCTGGAATTTATCTTAATGAAGTCCTGTTTCGTCTCTACTCCAGCATAGCCAAAAAAGAATATAATGTATGTTACCGGATAAAATAATAATAATAATAATAATAATAATAATAATAATAATAATAATAATAATAATAGAAACCAAACCCTACGGCACTACAGCCCTTGAAGGGCCTTGGCCTACCAAGCGACCGCTGCTCAGCCCGAAGGCCTGCAGATTACGAGGTGTCGTGGTGTCAGCACGGCGAATCCTCTCGGCTGTTATCCTTGACTTTCTAGACCGGGGCCGCTATCTCACCGTCAGATAGCTCCTCAATTCTAATCATGTAGACTGAGTGAACCTCCAGCCAGCCCTCAGGTCCAGGTAAAAATCCCTGACCTGGCCGGGAATCGAACCTGAGGCCTCCGGGTAAGAGGCAAGCACGCTACCCCTACACCATGGGGCCGGCCGAAATAATAATAATAATAATAATAATAATAATAATAATAATAATAATAATAATAATAATAATAATAATAATGCCCTTATGTCCATGGAGATTTACATCCGAGTTACATAGTCTCTAGCTCGTCACCAGGGTTGCCATAGTTAAAATTTCAGCCAGTAGGTGGGACTTTTGAAAACGTGGCACAGATAGTCTACCACGTCAAACTAGAGGTCTCATGGCTATGATGACATCAGCCAGTCACGTCAACTTGCTTTGGTTTTACGTGCCATTAACTACTCTAATGGATTGCGTAGACGCTGTGGTGACAATGTTTTCCTGCAGGAGTTATGGTAGGTGGCAGTAAATCTACCTACAAGAGACTGACGTATTTGAGAGCCTGCTAATACTGCCGGACTGAACAGGGATCGAACCATTAATGTGAATTCACGAAAGTCAAGTAATATACCATCTGGCCCAAATGAAAGTAATTGCTATTATTGGTGTGGGAATATTTCTACCTTTCACCCATTATGTGATGTGGCATCTTCGAGTGGATTTGTGTACACATTTGGCAGTTCAATAGAATTAAATTCAACCATCGTCGGCACAAAACTTAACGAGGCACAGGCTCACTGCCTGCAACCACTTTTGAGTTATTATTTAATATTTTTTTAAAAAAATTGAGATATTTGGACCACAGATTTAAAACCTCGCATGTCAAGCTACTCAATGATAGAAAAAAAAAAAAAAACAACGGAATTATAACTGCCCTCCATAGACCAGTTACTAAACCTCAAATATCCGAGTGGGCAGAATATTGTGTCAATTACTCAGTGGCCATTGGTAATGATTCAACTTTTTACTGTAGATTTAGTTATCTGTAGTAATTTTTATTTCATCATCATCATCATCTGTTTACCAGGTTCGGTTTTTCCCTCGGACTTAGCGAGGGATCCCAGCTTCAGACTCTTGGTCGGGGGATACAACTGGGGAGTATGACCAGTACCTCGCCCAGGCGGCCTCACCTGCTATGCTGAACAGGGGCCTTGTGGAGGGATGGGAAGATTGGAAGGGATAGGCAAGGAAGAGGGAAGGAAGCGGCCGTGGCCTTAAGTTAGGTACCATCCCGGCATTCGCCTGGAGGAGAAGTGGGAAACCACAGAAAACCACTTCCAGGATGGCTGAGGTGGGAATCGAACCCACCTCTACTGAGTTGACCTCCCGAGGCTGAGTGGACCCCGTTGCAGCCCTCGTACCACTTTTCAAATTTCGTGGCAGAGCCAGGAATCGAACCCGGGCCTCCAGGGGTGGCAGCTAATCACGCTAACCACTACACCACAGAGGTGGACAATTTTTATTTTATAACATAACAACTAACGAAAGATCAAGTTGTCAAATTACCTGTTAAAGGCACATTTTCAAGTAAAAATTAAATTATTTCCATCTTTTATGCACTGTAATTTACTCTCAAGTCTATGAATATATATTGAAATATAAAGACAACTTTGTAACTCTAAACCGCGAAAGTATGAAAAACTGACATGTCCAGTAACAGGTGTATTAAGTAAACATAACTTTTGTCCTGATCTGTTATCATCTTCAGCTGATCGTTGGAAAGGCGCCAATCAAACTAAATGCACTGCCTTCATGTTGCATCTTGGCTTGGCTGTATGCGATAGATGATGTAATTTCTTCAAAGCAAGGCCTCCCCACGCCTTCTGCAGCTTCGGGAACAAGCCTCTCGTATAATAAAGCCGAACTAGATCATTCTTCTAGGGGCTGCCTGGCCGAGGCGGCAAAGGCGTGCTCGGTTCGCCTGGAAGGACGTGGTTTCGAATCCCCGTCAGGAAGTCGTAAAATTTAAGAGATTTCCAGTTCCGGAGGTGCATATGGCCCTGAGGTTCACTCAGCCTACACCAAAAATGAGTACCAGGTTAATTCCTGGGGGCAAAGGTGGCCGAGCGTGGAGCTAACCACTCCACCCCATCACGTGCCGAGGTTACGAATGGTGAAAGCCTTTACCTTCCACCCCTCCAAGGGCCTTCATGGCCTGTATGGGGATGACTTTGCTTTTTTAGATCATTCTTCTGATACCTGGTAGTTTTCGATCGTAGGTATTATGTTGCCTTCATTCGGTCGCTTTCTATCCGTGAAGACCCTCCTCGATCTTTCTCTGTCCGTCTCCGCCGTCTTCCGATATTCCATCTTCACCATCACCATTTTCTGGCCGTCTTCCATTTTTTTCATCATCTTCTGGCATTCTTCCATTTCGGTAGGCACATGCCCTGAGAATGGCCGGGAGATTCCCAGCTTGACTCGCTCATATCTCTTTAAGAAATACCAGAGGGGTACTTCCAGGGGCAGGCAGTGGCATGAGATCGTATTGCATTTATAATTATTAACTCCGGCGAAGGCAAGCAGACAAGCAAAATTTTTAATGACTAGTAACGTAGTAATCCGAGGCACAATTTCATGACTTTACATTTTAGAAATCTCATATAGACTGCATTGGCCGATGTTTGGAACGCGATTACCTTAATGATAAGCTTGTAACGATGTCAGTCTTTTTTCCACACCTCCCAAATTCTGTTATCCACCCATTGCAATCACATTTATCACTTTCAGGATGTCCCTCATATTTATTTATTTATTTTTTTTTGCTAGGGGCTTTACGTCGCACCGACACAGATAGGTTTTATGGCGACGATGGGATAGGAAAGGCCTAGGAGTTGGAAGGAAGCGGCCGTGGCCTTAATTAAGGTACAGCCTCAGCATTTGCCTGGTGTGAAAATGGGAAACCACGGAAAACCATCTTCAGGGCTGCCGATAGTGGGATTCGAACCTACTATCTCCCGGATGCAAGCTCACAGCCGCGCGCCTCTACGCGCACGGCCAACTCGCCCGGTCCTCATATTTCAAGACCAAATGGTGTGTAATGTAATAAAACACTTCTTTATCAGTTTGTTTGATTTATTAAACATATTATACAATTCACAACCCGTAGTAGTGGCTTATCAGTTATTTACGACCGTTTGATGAGTAATGTATGATTGCTTTGATTGCTGGTAGTAAACTTTGAGTTGTTCATAATGTATTCACTGTGTATTGTTTACTCATGTGCCTCTCGTGCTCATAAATTATCTGTGGCTGTTGAGCATAGGGGTCATTGAACTCTGAACGACTGAATGTGGTGGAAATCCGTTGTCTGTTCAAGTATCCGCCGAATTAGTAGGACACATAAAATACACAAATAGTTGGGATTCTCGCCGCTCCACTAATCCTTGTAATGTATGGCCGCACTTCATTCAGGTGAATTGTTAGATAACACTCTGAATTGAGGATGGGCTCATTACCGAGTAAATCAACAGGGAGCACCAAGCCCAATATATCGAGCAGCTCAATGGGCTGCCTGATGGAAAGTCAAGAGATCAAGTCCCGGGTCTATCTCCCTGCGAAAATTTACAGTCTTCATCTTGTCAATTCGTGGTATTTATTGACATTTCTTTCAGTATAAAAGTATAACATTGAGAGATTCAGAGATTCAGTTGTTCTTAATGAAATCAAATACCTCCTTGATTTGCTATGCGTTTATTGCTTTACTAACTCATAGGTTTACGATACAATGGTGTAGATAAAGGATAAGACGGGGTGGACGTTGGCCTAATTATGGGCTACTGATAATGAGATTCGAACCCTCCATCTTCCGAATACAACCTCATACCTACATGACCCGTACCACGTATTCATTTCTATTATTATCTTTATTATTATTATTATTATTATTATTATTATTATTATTATTATTATTATTATTATTATTATTATTATTATTATTATTATTATTGTTCCGAGGTATCTGTGGAACAGCAGAGGTGAAAGAAGGTGCGGGGGTGAACAGGTCTCAGGCTACGAAATTAAAGCTAATTTAAAATTTAACAAGGTTATATTTTCTTTGCAAAATCAAGAAATAACAAGCATGGCAGGTACAGAGTAGCAAGGCAACAAAAGTACAATTACAGTATTTACAGGATTTGGGCTTCGAGCCCCGAACTCACAATACTTGAGCAATTAGCCCAGCTTTACCCCAAAACAAGTTTCAACAGAGGGGCAGAAAACCCCATTCATGCCCAGGAGCACTTGCTCCAAATTACACAGTAAAGCCTCCTCGAGGCACGCAGAACCAAATTTCAAAAGAGCAAACCGCTCTCAACGTTCAAGCCTATAAAAGGCCACACCAAACTCCACATTCAAGTTGTCCTCTAAGGACATAAACACAGGGGTAAAATACCCAACCTACTGAGGCCTATTAAGTGAGAAAAGGTTAATTACATGGCCTCTAAAATACCAATTTGAGAGGAGGCGATCTGCACTCCTAATACATTTTGTTTAAAACCTAATCTGGCTCTAGGCCGCTAATGCAAGGGCTAATCCCATACTAAAGAGGTGACTTTAGAATGAAACAATTTACATTACGTTAAGGAAGAAACGGTTGAGGAAAAAATAAGTTCACCTCAATGCAATATGAGTGGGAGCTCGAAAGGGTTAAGCACTCTCTATCCCAAAATGCAGCTTAAGAGAGAATAGATACTAAGAGTCTTTACATTTTAGGGAAAGGTTACATGGTGGAAAAGCATCGGACCTGCCCCGAGAGTTAAACTGCTGAGCTAGCAAGAAAAGAAGTTATTAAACGGCCATTACCTGGTTGTTGAACTGCTGCCCGAAGAAAGAGGCGCTTCCCGCCCCCTGCTATGTACTTTACACACCAAAAGATGTTACTGGAGTGGCGCGGAGACCCTAAAATCAGCAGTTTATATACTCTCGCGGAAAGTTCGAGGCGTTTCAAGAAAAAAAACACCCGCCCACAATCATTTATTGGTTAGGGTTAAGCAGCATATCCAATTTGAAGAAGAAACACCTTATTGGTCATAAATTAATTAAAGAAATTCGGGATTGGCTAAATTCAAAACAAGTGGAAAGAAAGCGTTAATATTGCCAACTTAAACCATGACTGCAAGAAATTTAACAAAGAACAAACTTATGAATTCAAATTTTCTCCAAAAAACAGTTCTTTCACTTCGCACTAGGGTGCACCATTGTAGTTCTTCAGTAGTGTCCTCTAGAAGAGAAAGTTCACACTTCTTACTACAGGCAAAACAAAAATACATCGAAAACGACCCAGTTCAGAAACTTCAAAATTTCCAAGTAGTGACATCTTCTGAGAAACTTGAAAATTAACACCTTAGATAAACTTCAGACTTCTTCCAGTAGGGGAGTTTCAACTGGCGCAAAATTTGAATTAGCGGCGTGGAGGTGTACCGCCCGGTACAATTATTATTATTATTATTATTATTATTATTATTATTATTATTATTATTATTATTATTATTATTATTATTATCTTAAAGAACTGGAATAGGAGGAGGACCTAGCATTGGGCGGAAATCAGTGGGGGGTCTGATGCACATCAGGGACTAATCATACCGGATATATTATTATTATTATTATTATTATTATTATTATTATTATTATTATTATTATTATTATTATTATTATTATTATGCTCGGGCTCAGTGGCTCCGACTGTGAGGTGCTGGCCTTGTGGCCCCAACTTGGCAGGTGGAGGTCGCGGGTGCGATTTTAAAAAAGAAAACCGAAATAACTTATTCACCAGACATTTATGAACCAAAATATTACACGGTAACTGATTAGAGTTATGCCATTAGGCCTTAAGAAATGCAAAATGATTAGAAAATGTTTTTGAAAAATTAAGCCCAATACTAAGGGATATAAAAATGAACTTAGTTGTAGAAAGTCTGCCTATGTGAGCTAGGTTAGTGAGTCTGGTACTGTTTCTATTAAAGGTACTAGTATTTTCACTTTTATCACTTGGTTCACTCTTGTTATGATCCTACCGGCTTTAGCTTGGCGTGGCTTAGGATATACCATTTTCAGGTCCTTACCATTCTTTTGCCGATTGTTCAAAGACTCAGGGAGATATTGTAATACCAGTTTACATCATAGCTGGAGCAGTAAAGCGTGCTCGGTTCATTCGGAAGGACGTGGGTCAATTACACGTCAGAGTGTTGAAAAAATTAGGAATGAGATTTCCTGTTCCAGAGTGCAAAATAGTTCTGGGATCTTCTCAGCCTACACCAAAAATAAGAAGGCCTGCCTTGTCAATTCCTGGGGTAAAAGTGGTCGGACACGGAGTTAAACGCTGTATTCTCCTTAGTGTCTAGTTTACGAATAATCAAAGGGCTCATCGGAGGGCTTTCATGACCTGTAAAAAATGATTTTGGTTTGCTTTGATTTCCTTTCAAACACATACTCTAGAACAGAGATTAATACAATAAGTTATCAGCTCCTTTCAGACTGGACTCCGGGAGCCGAGTCGCTGTGTGAGACTGCATGTTTCAGGGAGAGGTCTGATTCAAACGAGAACCTCCTCGACCCCTTCAGACTAGGCCTTCTGTGAACCAGGCCGCGTGGCCTAAAGGCAACATGTGCCACTCGCAGACTCCCTCTTCTTCGTGACTCGTTACGGAATCCTGGTGTTCACTTTAGTGACATGGATCCTCGGAACAGTGACGAAAGTAATATTAAAGTAATGGATGCGTTGTGGGACACGCGTTTTTTTTTTTTTTTTTTTTGCTGAATTCAGCGATTAAGTAAACAAGCGCATTGCTGGAGAGGGAGATATTCTTTGATATGGAAGAGTGATACAGTATTCGGGAGATAGCGGGTACGAACCCCACTGTCGGCAGCCCTGAAGATGGTTTTCCGTGGTTTCCCATTTTCACACCAGGCAATTGCCGGGGCTGCAACTTAATTAAGGCCACGGTCGCTTCCTTCCCACTCCTAGCCCTTTCCTGTCCCATCGTCGCCATAAGACCTATCTGAGTCGGTGCGACGTAAAGCAAGTTGTGGAACAGGGATAATGACCATACGGACATAGGCAAGGAAATATAAATAGGTAAGATACTTCAGTTCACTTTTCGGTTTTCAGTTTGTATAAGCCTACATAAGGGGCTGCCTGGCCGAGGCGGTAAAGGCGTGCTCGGTTCGCCCGGAAGGACGCGGGTTCGAATCTCCGTCAGGAAGTCGTGAATTTTAAGAAACGAGATTTCCATTTCCGGAGATGCATATGGCCCTGAGGCTTACTCAGCCTACATCAAAAATGAGTACCAGGTTAATTACTGGGGGCAAAGGCGGCCGGGGTTAGAGCTACCCCAATACGTGCCGAGGTTAACAATGGTGGGAGCCTTTACCTTCCACTCCTCCAAGGGCCTTTATGGCCTGTACGAAGGTGAGTTTGCTTTGCTATAAGCCTACATAAAATTTTACCCTTACATTTACATGCATACAGGACACTTCTAAGCATAATACAGACATTAAGAACCACGTTACAATTTTTATTATACGTGACGTTGCTACTTGAAGAAAAGAAGTTAATATTTTCAGTAAAACAAAATTAACTTGTAACAAAATAGAAGCTTTAAAAGACTTCAGTAAAACTTTGAAACAATTGCAGTGGTAGGTGGTAACATATTAGCTGAGTTAACTTTTTTAACGTGCCAGTGAACTCAGGAAGCCAGCGTGTCTCTCTTTTTACACTGAGAGATGGTTGAGTTGCAGAGAGACCGGGGTTCCCACGAAATGAGTAGAGCATTATCTAATACAATAGAACATCATGAAGATAACCACAAGGAATTGAATGGAAATGAAAATCCACAGCCTGTTTCTAGTCATTTGCCCGGGTCAGGAATTGAATGAGTGAAGCCCCCTTCTAGCCGCGAGAATGGAAATTGTGCCGGCTGCCGAAGCCTGTCGCACTCCTCTGGGGCAATGATTAATGAATGATTAATGAAATGAAATTATACAGGAGAATGTTGCTGGAATGAAGGATGACAGGGAAAACCGGAGTACCCGGAGAAAATCCCGCCCCGCCTCCGCTTTGTCCACCACAAATCTCACATGGAGTGACCGGGATTTGAACCACGGAACCCAGCGGTGATAGGCCGGCGTGCTGCCGCTTAAGCCACGGAGGCTTCAAGGAACTGAATAAGGAAATTAAATAATTGAATAATAAAATAGAAAATAATAATATTGAATTGACTCCGAAAACCAGAAAAAGTATTTAGTGGCACGTAAAGCCAACAATATTATTAATTTTGTATTGACAAAATCTGATAAGGATAATACTATTGTGCTGATGTAAAGCAAGTTCATATTAAAAAAATTAAGAATTTCAATGAGCAATAATTTTGAATCGGTAAAAAGACCCTACACCTTCTGTGCAGAAGAAATTAAACAAATTGTCAATAACATGTTCTTTTTTATTGGATTCCAAGGATAATAACTGTCTAATTAACACGAGCCCAGAGATACCTACTTTAAGATCACTCCCAGCCACACAAAGACTCTGCTCCTGGACTCCATTGATAGATGCTCAATGAGAACACGGAGTGCTTTATTGCAGGGTCTGAGGCTCCTAATAGGAAACAAAATCACAATAAACATTTTCTCTATTGACAGATGGACAACTATTTTTCGTATTGCTAGTGGATTTACGTCGTACTAGCACCGATAAGGTTTTCGCTGATAAGACAATAGAATGGGAAAGGGAAATTACTAGAACTGGGAAATTTTCGGGCGTTGCCTTACTCGTGGTACAACCCCAGTGGTGTGAAAATAGATCATGGAAGGCCGTCTTCAGAGCTGTCGGCGATGTGGTTCTAGTTCAACATACACTGACTGACAGAGCAAATGCAACACCAAGAAGGAGTGGTTCGAAAGGGATGAAAGTTGGGGAAAAAACAGAGACGGCACGGACGAATAATTGATGTTTATTTCAAACCGATATGCAGGTTACACAATGCGCACGGCATCGACTCAGTAGGATGTAGGACCACCGCGAGCGGCGATGCACGCAGAAACACGCCGAGGTACAGAGTCAATAAGAGTGCGGATGGTGTCCTGAGGGATGGTTCTCCATTCTCTGTCAACCATTTGCCACAGTTGGTCGTCCGTACGAGGCTGGGGCAGAGTTTGCAAACGGCGTCCAATGAGATCCCACACGTGTTCGATTGGTGAGAGATCCGGAGAGTACGCTGGCCACGGAAGCATCTGTACACCTCGTAGAGCCTGTTGGGAGATGCGAGCAGTGTGTGGGCGGGCATTATCCTGCTGAAACAGAGCATTGGGCAGCCCCTGAAGGTACGGGAGTGCCACCGGCCGCAGCACATGCTGCACTTAGCGGTGGGCATTTAACGTGCCTTGAATACGCACTAGAGGTGACGTGGAATCATACGCAATAGCGCCCCAAACCATGATGCCGCGTTGTCTAGCGGTAGGGCGCTCCACAGTTACTGCCGGATTTGACCTTTCTCCACGCCGACGCCACACTCGTCTGCGGTGACTATCACTGACAGAACAGAAGCGTGACTCATCGGAGAACACGACGTTCCGCCATTCCTTCATCCAAGTCGCTCTAGCCCGGCACCATGCCAGGCGTGCACGTCTATGCTGTGGAGTCAATGGTAGTCTTCTGAGCGGACGCCGGGAGAGCAGGCCTCCTTCAACCAATCGACGGGAAATTGTTCTGGTCGATATTGGAACAGCCAGGGTGTCTTGCACATGCTGAAGAATGGCGGTTGACGTGGCGTGCGGGGCTGCCACCGCTTGGCAGCGGATGCGCCGATCCTCGCGTGCTGACGTCACTCGGGCTGCGCCTGGACCCCTCGCACGTGCCACATGTCCCTGCGCCAACCATCTTCGCCACAGGCGCTGCACCGTGGACACATCCCTATGGGTATCGGCTGCGATTTGACGAAGCGACCAACCTGCCCTTCTCAGCCCGATCACCATACCCCTCGTAAAGTCGTCTGTCTGCTGGAAATGCCTCCATTGACGGCGGCCTGGCATTCTTAGCTATACACGTGTCCTGTGGCACACGACAACACGTTCTACAATGACTGTCGGCTGAGAAATCACGGTACGAAGTGGGCCATTCGCCAACGCCGTGTCCCATTTATCGTTCGCTACGTGCGCAGCACAGCGGCGCATTTCACATCATGAGCATACCTCAGTGACGTCAGTCTACCCTGCAATTGGCATAAAGCTCTGACCACTCCTTCTTGGTGTTGCATTTGCTCTGTCAGTCAGTGTATAACAAATATAAGTTTACAGCTAAAAGACTTGTACCAAGCAGCCAACTCATTTAGTGAATGTACACTCGGAAATGTCCACGAGCTATATCTAGCGTGCGTTGCTATTGAATGTCTATTAACGAGCCGTGGCGTCTCGACAAAGAAGGCTCCAGCCAGCGCCGAGGCCTGCATTGCAGCACAAATAAATAACGGGACAGCTACTTTTGTATGGTAACATGTTAAGTCGCAGTTACTGAAATATTGCACGCACTGTAAGACCTCGCTGGTCATCTTTATACACTGCATCATAATATAATTAGCAGAAATAATGATTTAGATTCTTGGTGTGCTTAATGCCAACGTCGGCCGGATACATTATTAGGGATGCAGGATGATAAGAACGTTATGAGCATATTAATTAACCACCGAGAAAATTACTAAAAGAACTTTCTTGAATTAGAAAAAATTGAAATATAGAATCCTTATAGGTGATCTGCGCTAGGAAATACTGCCTGTCAGTAGGACATCGTCTGATATTATTGCGTAATAATGACAAAGAAAATCCACAGCCTATTTTCCAGTCATTCGACCGGGTCAGGAATGGAATGAATGAAACCCCATCTAGCGGCGAGAATAAGAACTGTGCCGACTTCCGAAGCTTGTCACACTCCTCTGGGGCGATGATTAATGACTGACAGATGAAGTGAATGATATTGGAGAGTGTCGTTGGTAGGAAAAATGACAGGGAAAACCGGAGTACCCGGAGAAAAACCTGTCCTGCATCCGCTTTGTCCTGCACAAATCTCACATGGTTAGTGACCGGGATTTAAACCACGGTATCCAACGATTAAAGGCCAGCGTACTGCCGCCTGAGCCATGGAGGCCCAATAATAATAATAATAATAATAATAATAATAATAATAATAATAATAATAATAATAATAATAATAATCTTCAGACAGGACATACGTTCTATTGTTTGCTTTCTCTCTCTCGCCCGCTCTTACACACACTCACACACACAAAGCCCATCAGAATAGTTCCAGTTGCAGTCTAGCCCTACACTTCGTGCATCATTAATGCATGCCCATTACCCCTCTAGTCCAGTGGTACCGGTACTGAAAGCGTGGTACGCGTACCATTAAGGGTACGCAGGTTCGTCTCAAGTGGTACACAAGTTTATCGTAGCTCCTGAGTGTTTTCGGTGAGCAGTTCAGAAAATCGTTTAGCATGTTATTTTTCAAAATAAAACCTTTTTAAAAAATGTTTGTCTACCACTACACAGAATTCCATTTTTGAACTATTCATTCTAAAATAATTGTCAGTTTATACCCCTCTTAAGATCTTCACAAACTTGTAAATATTAGGATGTGGAGACTCACATGACGTGACTCTATAGAGGAATTTCCTTATTCTATTCTGCTAATAATAAGAGTTAGTGTCTGATATTTCTTGGAGGGAGGTCCGTTTACTGCCTGCCGAGGCGGGATAAAGGGAGTGGCTGTGTGGTTGCCATGGAAACGAGGGTGGGGCGACTGCGGTTGCCATGGAGATAACACTTCGGGGCAGCTCGTCTTGCTGGGAGTTGCCAAACCTGTCACTGTCACTGATAAGAACCTGATTGTTTGTATACGAGTGATCGCAAATGGGACGACACCGCCTGGCCAGGTAGTCTACAACAGATCACAGCGGTCAGAATGAAGGAGGGAACAAGTGAGCCGGAAGCGAGGGGTAAGAGTATGTAGAAAGGAATGCTGGAATGTGGCAACATCGTGAAATGGTACGTGCAGTGCCCCCCCCTCCAACCTTACCTGTCAGACACCAACTCTTATTATTAGCAGTATAGTCAACCCTCTTCTTACTCAAGTTCCTACTTGGAATTAACTGACGCTTACCCAACCCTTCCTCCTATTAAGAAGGTTGCCCACTTCGAGCTTGAAAGAAACAAGCCGTCCCATCTCATTGACTAGGTAAATAAAAATGCTTACTTATCTTGCATTGTTCTCTTTACATTTTTGTTTCGAAATATCTCATTCACTTCAGTTTTTCGTCAGCAGCAGTGAATATAACACGAGAGTAATTGTTACATTAATAATACTCCTATATATATATATATATATATATAGTTTCTAGGCAGTGAAAACGTCGGTAATTTCGCTCATGTAAAAACCACGTTTTTTATAGAAAAAATGCTATTTGTTCGGGGTGTCGACCCATGTGTAGCTTTTGCCCCTACTGGCACCATATTATATGAACCTGCGTGTAATTGAAATGGCGTTAGTGTGGAATGTTATGTATGAGGAAAGGAAGAATAAGGACGTCACAAACACCCAGTCCCCAGGCCAGGGATATTAATCATTACAATTAAAAAGCCCTAACCCGGCCGGAAATCGAGCCCGGGGCTGCCGGGTGACAGGGGGACACGTTGCGTCCTACACCGCGAGGCCGGATGAAAGTTACATGTTTCTCCATCTGCTTTGTGAAGACTTGTCGCATTTCCTGAGTACAGAACACCGGGCAAGTTGGCTGTGCGGTTAGGATCGCGCAACTGTGAGCTTGCATCCGGTAGATAGTGGATTGGAACCCTACTGTCGGCAGCCCTGAAGATGTTTCTCCGTGGTTTCCCCGTTTTCACACCATGCAAATGCTGGGGCTGTACTTTAATTAAGGCCACAGCCGCGTCCATCCCACTCCTAGGCCTCTCCTATCCCATCGTCGCCATAAGACCTATCTGTGTCGGTGCGACGTAAAACAAATTGAAAAAAAAGGAAGGGAACAGATGACTCTGATGATCGAGTAATTGGACCATCATTAAGCACTGGAAATAGCACGAACAGTTCTTGGCCAGTGCTCACTACTCAGTTTTGGACTTCTTCTGTAAGTTTACTCCAAAAGAGTTATGGGATTCCTTTGCCCAGCGACAATATATTATTATTATTATTATTATTATTATTATTATTATTATTATTATTATTATTATTATTATTATTATTATTCTTTCGAATGGGTCACCAGAGGACCACGTGTCAATTTCAATTCCTTCTTCTTTGTTCTTTCCTTTTCTTCCAGTACGGTTTCATCTGTTCACTATGTTTCTTCTTTCTGCCTTCAGACCACTTTGAACCAGTCTTTTTTACTTTCCTACCTTGGAATCCTTCTATTTTCAATACTTTTTCCCGAAAGCCTTCTCTATTATTTATTTCTTCTGTTGTTATATTTTTTTTTTTCTAAATCCTTTCTTACTTCATTGACCCAGCTTGTCGTTGATTTCTTACCCCACAAATATCTGAAAATCTTACTGGTTAATCTACTATCTTGAATTCGATATAAATGTCCACAAAACATAAGTCTCCTTTTCCTCATTACATGTGATATATTTTCAATTTTTTAATATATTTCAGCATTACTTCGTAATTTCCAACATTCTGCTGTGTTTTGTGGGCCTAATATTTTCCTCATGATTCGCCTTTCTAGTATTTCTAGTTTATCTAAATTATAGTTTAATGCCAGACATTATTATTATTATTATTATTATTATTATTATTATTATTATTATTATTATTATTATTATTATTAGGGAGCAATCGTTTAGCGATTTAGCCGCTTGCCTCTCATCCCGGCCATCGTGGTTTGCTTCAAGGTGTTGCTGGGCTGCGATTTTCAATTGAACATTCCGTGGTGGCAAATCCCCGTCCACAACTCTCCCATGCCTCAGTGCGTGCAGCGACCCGGCGCAAGCGGGGTACGAAGTTAAAACAATTGGATTTTGGGGTTACACCAACCAAAGAGTGTGAATATCACTGCTCTAGACAATACAGTCTCATTATTTAGCTCTATCCTCTTTGCTTCTTTTGTTATGTTCCCAAATACAATTCTGTGTCTCGCGGCCTAGAGCCTCACAGACGCGAATTAGATGACTGGCAGTCTGCCTCTCCTTCCCGCAGAGTCAAAATTGCACTTCAAGAATCCCAAGTTGTTTAAATGCTTATTCTCAGGGGCATATCCTGTGAGGAAAGCTTCTGTAGATCTTGTCTGAATGAGTAGTACTTCGGTCGCACTTTCACCTTGTCCTTGTATGAACAATTGCCCTAGTAATATGCCGGAACGTTTTTGATTATTTCTCTGATGAAACATTTCGGTGTTTCAATAGCCAGCTCTACTCCATAAATTATGATCCTTGATGAGCATGTTGGTCATATTTTTCATTTCCCTCGATGCTTCTATGACCTGGAACTCTCAGAGAATGTACATCTCTATGCTCGCCAGAGCGTTGAGGAATTTCTCTACCAACTTACAAGCCTCTTTAAGCCACGGAAAACCATCTTCAGTGCTGCCGACAGTAGGATATGAACCCACTATCTCCCGGATGCAAGCTCACAGCCGTGCGTCCCTAACGGCACAGCCATACACACATTTTCAGAATTGCCTATATTCATAGTCGAAGCTGAATGGCTCAGACAGTAGAACTCATTCTCAGCTCATGTTCGTGAATTCGATCCCAGCTAAGTCGGATGGTATTTGAACGTACTCAAACACGCCGGCTTCCCATCAGTAAATTCACCGGAACGTAGAATATCAGCGGGAAAATATTCCATTACCTCGGCATCTACAAAACGATTAAAGTAGTTAGGGATAGCGGGTTAGCGTGTTTCGTTGCCACCCCCAGAGGCCCGGGTTCGATTCCCGGCTCTGCCACGAAATTTGAAAAGTGGTACGAGGGCTGGAACGGGATCCACTCAGCCTCTGGAGGTCATCTGAGTAGAGGAGGGTTTGATTCCCACCTCAGCCATCCGGAAGTGTTTTTCCGTGGTTTCGCACTTCTCCTCCATGCAAATACCGGGATGGTACCTAACTTAAGACCACGGCCGGTTTCTTCCCTCTTCCTTGTCTATCCCTTCTAGTCTTCCCATTCCCTCCACAAGGTCCCTGTTCATCATAGCAGGTGAGGCAGCCTGGGGGAGGTACTGGTCCTACTCCCCAGATGTATCCCCGACCCAAAGTATCACGCTCCAGGACACTGCCCTTTAGGCCGAGGAGGTGGGATCTCTCGCTTAGACCGAGGGAAAACCAACCCTATGGCGGCAAAGGAATAAAGAGAGAAAGAAAAGGAAAGTTTAGGTCGGTAATGATCTTAGCTTATAAAGTCGATGTGGAAATTCTCCGAGTCATTTCTTTCCGCGACACGGTCTTATATCCCCTCACAAACAGTAATAAAGCTGCTGTTCGTGGTGTGGCCGGCTGTTGTGTCACGACCTGACTTGGAGAGTTGCCAATGTTTTGCCATCCTCACAGTAACATTAGATCTGACCACGAAATCTATCAATAAGAGTAATACTGTCGTTTGTGTAACGTACCTACAGTATGCGGGTGTGACAGCCGAATGGTTCAGTCACTGGCCTCTCACCAAGTGAGGCCAAGTGTCCTCCATGATTCGAACACCAGCCAAATGCACGTGGAATTTTTGAAATACTTCTGTTTGTCCCTGTGGTTCGGATTCTACGTTAAATGGAATCCCATGGCTATCTCCATATCAAGAGTCACGTAAAATTAAAAGCTTGCTTTACTTGAAGCTACTATTTCTTGTTTACAGAGCGAGTTGGCCACGTGGTTAGGGGCGCGCTGCTGTGGGCTTGAATTCGGGAGACGGTGGTTTGAAACACCACTGTACGCATCCCTGAAGATGGTTTTTGGTAGTTTCCAATTTTACACCTGGCAAAACTTGGGGCTATACCTTAACCCTCTACTGTATACTGTTGCCTTTAGGCAACAAATAACTTTTCACCTGTATAAATGGATAAATATTATAGACAGAGGTAGTTTTACGGCACCGTTTATTTTACGTGGGCCCTCCCCATCACATTACCACAGGCTTCAGGAGTACCTCTGGCTCAACCTCAAAGACATTACCGACCTACGGTTCTGCAAGTTGTACTTGCGCCTTGCAGTACGTACCCATGGCCAGTAGGTAGTAATGTTCGGTCTTTGAATGTTAAAAGCTTAGCCATGCCCCAAGTCTCAGACGGAATCCAGGAGATTTGGATCCGTTGAGGATTCTAGCCCTCCGACCGTGTAGGTCTTGGGTGCTATCTCTTAATTGGTTGAAGGAGGCTGCATTGATGTATGGTAGGGGGACCTGGAATCAACGAAATCAGTACTGGTCAGAATGTGACCTGCGCCCCTTTTTTAGGGGCGACTAATCTAAGACAACCTTGGGTCGCTTATAGCGGAGACCAAGGGTATCGTAGTTGCCCAGCGTCGAGATGAGGGGGTTGGGCTTAGTAGTCAGACCAGAAAAGAATTTCCGGGATGTCTTCTTTATTCTGGTTCTGATCTCATCAATCCTAAGGGATTGGTGGATATCCCGATTTCGTTGAAACCATTGAGCACCAGAGATGAGGCGCAGCGCACGATTTTGGAGGCGCTGCACCTTATCCAGGTGAGTTTTGGCTGCCATTCCCCAGACCGGACTGGCATACTCTAGAATAGGTCGAATGTGTGTCTTGTATAGCGTGAGCCTGTTTTCTAGATTTAGGCCTTGATCGGCTTTCATAAGTGGGATAATTTCAGATAAGCGTCTGCTCGCTTGGGCCAAAATCGAATTGATATGATCTTTGAACGTAAGTCCTCTGTCTAGGATAACACCTAGGTATTTAGTTGCATTTCTCCACCGGATCACTTCGCCGAAAAAGACCAGTGGGAGAGCGTTTATCCTAGTACGTTTAGTAAAGAATGTAGCATTGCTTTTGTTGACATTGATTTTGATTCTCCACTTCCGAAACCATGGTTCGAGGGTGGAGAGGGCATCTTGGATGTAATTTTGTGCTCTAGGTGGTTGCCAAGAGACAGAGGATATTGCCGTATCATCAGCATACATGTAGACCTTCGCGTGCGTTGGCTTAGGTATGTCAGCCATGTACAAATTAAATAAAATTGGTGAAAGAACTCCACCCTGGGGGACACCCGCCAGTATGGGGCGAGGGCTGGACGGGGTTTTGTTCACTTGTACCTGGAATTTCCTATCTGCAAGGTAGCTTTTCATGATTTGAATCATAAATGGGGGGATGCCGAAGGAGTTGAGCTTGAGTATGAGGCCTTCATGCCATACCTTGTCGAATGCACGCGATATGTCTAGAAAACAGACTCCCGTGTGTCTTCTGTCATTGTAGTTTTTGGTGATTTCCTCTGTAAGTCTCATGAGTTGATGAACCGAAGAGTGCTTACTTCGGAAACCGAATTGTTCTTGGTTAATTAGTTGATTGTTCTCAATGATGGTGTTTAGCCTGGAAAGAAGGAGTGTTTCAAATAATTTTGAAAGAATAGATAGAAGAGAGATTGGCCTGTAATTTTGAGGGAAGGTGGAATCTGCAAGGGGTTTTGGTAACATGATGACCTTGGCTGTTTTCCATGGTGTAGGGAAGTGACCGTATCTGAATATGGCGTTAAAGACTTTAGTAATGAATGTAAGGGCTTTTTTGGGGAGGTTTTTCAGAGAAGTAATTGTATATATATTCAACAATGGCAATCCACATCACATATGAGTGTTAAGCTATTAGCCCCAGTTAAAAATTGCTGGTACATCTAATACACTGAGCGTATGTTGAACATTAAAGGTTGAAATTTTCTTCACCAAACGAAAACGAAAAATAATTCATGTAGTAGAGGGTTAATTAAGGCCACAGCCATTTCCTTCCCACTCTTAACCCTTTCCTGTACCGTCGTCGCCGTAAGACCAATCTGTGTCGGTGCGACGTAAAGCCAATTGCAGGAAGCGAAAGAAAAACAAACAAAAAACTATTTTTTATATGAGATACTGCAGAGAATGAATTCCGTTTGAAATGGGTTTCTTTACTATTCCTTGAATCTACTGACAACGGTCCTTTGAAATCAAATATTCTTGAAAAAATCGTAAGGACTGGATAAGAACTCGAAACTCAGACTACAGGAAGTGATCGCCTAACTCAGCAACGCATTCTATGAATTATAGCAAATGCGTTCATTTACTGTTCAGTTTTGTTGTTGCTAGTTGCTTTACGTCGCGCCGACACAGATAGGTCTTATGGCGACGATGGGACAGGGAAGGGGTAGGAGTGGGAAGGAAGCGGCCGTGGCTTTAATTAAGGCCTGGTGTGAAAATGGGAAACCACGGAAAACCATCTTCAGGGCTGTCGACAGTGGGGTTCGAACCCACGATCTCCCGAATACTGGATACTGGCCGCAATTAAGCGACTGCAGCTATCGAGCTCGGTACTGTTCAGTTTTATGGTGGTCTGTATATATTGTCAGTTTATAAGCTGAGCTGATCCGTAAGGAAGAAACGGATGAGCTGTGCCGGGGGCATTGCCGCAAGGCTCATTGCGTACAATAAGTCTTTCCGGCAGAAATGAAGTAGAGCGAATTAGATGTAACAACAATCAATGTCCGCGAAGTGCTTGGCAGCTCGCCAAATCCTGTCAAACTCGCCAGACGCGCCTCTTCCACTCAGCTCTGGCCATTCTCCACGAGATGCTGGTCTGCGGGATGCCCCAGCGACTAAACGTTGTAACACGGCGTATCAATACTTTTTATATATTATATATTTTCATTTGAGTGGAATATAGGTTTTCGGAATACTTACTCCGTGTGTTGGCGTGTACCACTCTCTCTGTGCAGGCAGTCATTATTTTCTGCAATGTGCTTCCATTATACGTTTTCCCTTAGAGTGTTTTCTTTCCCTATCGTGATCACATTACTTCTACGAGGCTTCCGTTATCAAATGCAGAAAACAATGGTGGGTTGGATCATTGAAAATAATTACTATATATCACGACTTTGCTCCTCCGCGACTTGGACGGCAGCGGGCCGGTCTCTTAGCGCTGGAATCCGTCGTTCGAATCCCGGTCACTCCACGAGAGATTTGTGCTAGACAAAGCCGAGGAGGGACAGATTTTTCTCCAGGTACTCCAGTCTCCCCTGTCATCTCTCATTCCAGCAACACTCTCCAATGTAATTTCATATCATCTGTCAGTCATTAATCATTGCCCCAGATGAGTGCGATAGGCTTCGGCAGCCGGCACAATTCCTATCCTCACCGCTCGATAGGGGCTCCATTCATTCCATTAGTAACCCGGTCGAATGACTGGAAACATGTTGTGGATTTTCATTTTTCTACTTTTCTTATTGAATGTTCTACCATTGTGGTAGGTTGTGCTTGATGTACTTCTACCGAGCGAGTTGGCTGTGCGGTTAGGGGCGCGCAACTGTGAGCTTGCATTCGGGAGATCTAAGTGAAAGTCTTTCCAGGAATACCAGTAATCCCCATGACAGTCATCGAGAACCATACCAGATACCATCACTATCATTGCTACGTTGTTCTGACGAATGCATCACTGTGCTTTTGAATAGGTAATAATACTAATAATAATAATAATAATAATAATAATAATAATAATAATAATAATAATAATAATAATAATAATAATAGCGTATGGCCTCCGGAGAGGCCTGGTGCAGGTCTTTTTCTAGTAGACGGCCTATTAGGCGACCTGCACGTCAGTGAAGATGCAAGTTGCTTTACGTCGCACCGACACAGATAGGTCTTATGGCGACGATCGGTCAGGAAGGGGCTAGGAGTGGGAAGGAAGCGGCCGTGGCCTTAATTAAGGTACAGCCCCAGCATTTGCCTGGTGTGAAAATGGGAAACCACAGAAAACCATCTTCATGGCTGGCGACAGTGGGGTTCGAACCCACTATCTCCCGAATACTGCACACTGGCCGCACTTAAGCGACTGCAGCTATCGAGCTCGGTAATAATAATAATAATAATAATAATAATAATAATAATAATAATCGTATGGCCTCAGCTACCGTGTGCAGACATTTCGATTTGACGCCATCTGGCTGTCTGCTCGTCAATTTCGACGTTCCGTTTTACTCTAGGTCCGCTAGATGGCAGACAGAGTAAACCGGATCTCTCTTGGGCGTCTATGGCTGAGATTTAATTAATTTTGTCGGGTAAATACCAAATGTATCACCAGAGATCTTTTACATGCCGACATCGTACGACATGGAGTGTCGAATGGACTTTTTTCCGCCCTTCAAAAATCCGACTACCTCTGCCGGGTTTGAACCCGCTATCTTGGGATCCGGAAGCCGACACTCTACCACGGATCCACAGAGGCTCGGTTGTCTGTGAAGATGAGGGCCCTACCTAGGATGATTTCTAATGTTGAATACGCCACACACACACCCTGCCCCCGAGCCATTGGAATTAACCAGTTAAGGTAAAATCCCCGATTCGGCCGGGAATCGAACACGCGACCCTCTGAAACGAAGGCCAGTTCAGCCAACGAGTCGGACTTTTGAATAGGTATGATGACGCGTAAAGAACAGAAGCTGAACATCAAATTTTGTATTAGAAATAACTAACTACTGACAATGATGATACTTGTTGTTTAAAGGGACTTAACATCTAGCTCATCGGCCCCTAATAGGACGAGATGAAGAGAAATGTAATGATAATTAAAATTCCTAAATTCGTACACTGACCATAACGGAAAACATGATGATGAAATTGAATGAATGAATGAATGAACGAATGAATGAATGAATGAATGAATGAATGAATGAATGAATGAATGAATGAATGAATGAATATGAATACAAAATAATCAGCGGATCCAACTCACAATATTGAAATTTAAAATAATTCTAAAATCCTTTCACTGACTAGAATTTAAAAAAGACGACGATGAACAATGGTTATGAACTTAAAACAATCAGTGGATCCGACCCGCAATGCCCCACCTTCCCACAAACTAACTTAATGGTATATACTGACCAAGGGGCTGCTTCCAAAACAAAATCCTACATCGATGATGCTTGTTGTCTAAAGGGGTCCAAAATCCAGGTCACCAGCCCCTCATAATGGTACTAGTCGCTGATAAAGTAGACACATGGTGTTCCTCATGTAGCGGTACTACACACAGGTAACGCAGACCTATGTTGTTCCCCACATAATGGCACCACTTTCTATTTTTTATTTTTTACAGTTTGCTTTACGTCGCACCGACACAGATAGGTCTCATAGCGACGATGGGATAGGGAAGGGATAGGAGTGGGAAGGAAGCAATCGTACCCTTAAGGTAAATCCCCAGAATTTGCTTGATGTGAAAATGGGAAACCACGGAAAACCATCTTCAGGGCCGCCGACAGGGGGGTTCGAACCCCATATCTCCCGGATGCAAGGTCCCAGCTGCCCGGCCTTAACTGAACGGTCAACTCGCCCGGTAATGGCACAAGTTATAAGTAACCCAGACCCATGGTGTTCCACACATAGTCGTACTAATAACAGGTACAGCCCAGAACCGTGATGTTCCTCACATAGTGGTACGAATCACAGGTACCGTAAACCCATGGTGTTCCGCATTTAGTGGTACTATATGGTACTGTAGACCCATAGTGATCCACCTACGATGATACCGATCACAGATCTATGATGTTCTTCACATAGTGGTACTAATCGCAAGTAAAGTCGGCCCATGTTGTTCCTCGCGTGATTTTACTAATCACAGGTAATCTCATGGGTCAAAATCCATCTTCCCTTGGTCGCCCCTTTCAGTCGCCTCTTACGATGGGTAGGGGATACTGTGGGTGTATTACATCTGCATACCCCACCTACAGTGGTTTAAGGAACTACTGATGATGATGATGATGATGATGATGCTGATGATGCTTCTTGTTTAAAGGGGCCTATCATCGAAGGTCATCGGCCCTAGGAACTACTCATATCGGTACTGATCACTATTAAAATGCCGTGTCACGAGTTGTTAACCTTTCGTGATTGAGGGGACAGAGTATTCTATTTATTTATTTATTTATTTATTTACTCATGTTAGTAATGCAGTAATATAATGAAATGGAATGAAATGGTGTATGGCTTTTAGTGCCGGGAGATCCCAAGACGGGTTCGGCTCGCCACGTGCAGGTCTTTTGATTGAACGCCCGTAGGCGATCTGCGCGTCATGATGAGGATGAAATGATGATGAAGACAACACATACACCCAGCCACCGTGCCAGGGAAATTAACCAATGATGGTTAAAATTCCTGATCCTGCCGGGAATCGAACCCAGGACCTATGTGACCAAAGGCCAGCACGCTAACTATTTAGCCATGGAGCCGGACTAGTAATAAAATGAAAAGTCCTTGGTGCCCTTTAGAAGATTATGCTCCTCATGGTGAATGGAATTTAGTTGTGTAAATAACTAAGTAAGAGATCGAAGTAATACTATTAGCACCGGCTGTTGGATAAAGCAGTTTGTTGCACAAGTCTGATCACAAGTTGAAAAGAAAGCTAGCTTGAGATTTACTCGCAGTTCATGTAAGCAGGCTTTCAGCAAAACATTTCAAATATTCATGGGTTGAAGATTGCTTGGCCTGAGGCCAGGGTAATATTACCCACGTGTGTAAACAGCACACACGCCATATAGCTCGTGCTCTGTACGCTTAGTAGCTGTCTATAATTGAATGCATACTGCAGATAAATGACATTACTTCAAGTTAACAAAAGGATTGTAGCGAAATGAAACATAGAAGTAAGAATACCTGGTCAGTTAATAAAAAACACCCTCCAATATTTTTATTTCTATCGGAATATTGATAATAACAATGCCGTATGTTATGTAGTATTGGACTTGTTAATTCATAGTTGCTTCCATGAAGTCGCAATGCACTCCTCCCCACACAGAGTAAGAGCCGATGAAACTAGAAGCGGTTCAACCCTCATGACTGGGATACAAGGTTGTCATTGCCATAGAGTCTGAAATTCAGTTACTGTTTGGATGTGACATATTAAATACTGTGTGCCTTTAGTGGCCATGCATTTTTGAGAAATTGTTATTGCTGTATCAAATGTATAAAACATGTATATAGCGATCTGTGAAAAACATACTGACCTAGAAAATTTCGCATATTCGACGCAAAGTGAGGAACGTGGTTTCATATCAAGGCAAGAAAGTTTGGGAGGCTAAGGGATGAGGTGACTGTGTCTTATCCGTCGCCTGCGAAATAATATAATGCCGACAGCTAAGTTGCTGTTAGAGGTCGGCAAGCGAATAGTTCGACAATCACATGGCCGGCAGCTAAGTAGCTGTTGAAGGGCGGCAAGCGAATAGTTTGACAATCACTCACTAGGTTCGCTGTTAGGCTCCCAAATTCCTCAAGTTTTAAATGCGCACAGTTCATTGAAATAAAGCAATTTATCTTAAATCCGCTCATATCTGACGTTGATATTTACAAATGTACATTTCTACAATAACTCGTCAAATTGAACATGCAACTTCGGCAGATCAAGGTTTCTGGAAGTAGGTAAAATAAATAAATAAATAAATAAATAAATAAATAAATAAATAAATAAATAAAGAAAGAAAGAAAGAAAGAAAGAAAAACCGGTAGGTGCAAAATTAGGGCTGCCTACTTTTCATAGGATTATATAAAAATTGCGCCGCTTTCTCGGTTTTGGCGATAAGGTTTAACTGAAGATTTAAAGGCTTCCTTCTTACTGAGTTTTATAAATTTCCCCCACTTCTGTAAATGATGTTAATGAAAATGTTACTTTGGATTTTTTCTAAAAGAAGCCGTGGAAGCCCATCACCACAAGTGTCATACTTTATTTCTTTTGATAATCTGTTTTCTGAATGCAAGCTCAAAGGTACGTGACCTTAACCGCACGGTCAACTCTCTTGGTTTTGAAATAATAAACCATTAATTACATTTCAATTACAGTAAGTCAAAATCCTTTCTGAATTAATTTGGATATTTCATTAAAATTATGTATCTATAAATAACGCGGATGGATTTATCCAATTTTGAAGAACAGTGCTGGAAATGAAATAGGGGCTTCTTGAAATGCAGTTTCATTTCTTGATAATTTGTCGAAGTCGAGGCGTCATCTCTTAGGTCAATATATCTGTGTTTCGAGGCAGTTACCAGACCAGTTTTATGTTCTGACTCAATGGTATTTATATACAAGACTTTACATTTGTCATATCGTTGTCAGGACTTTGTGCCTTAAATGGCTAAAGAGGCGTTCAATATTAACGCTGTAAAAATTCCTAGTTCGGACATAACGGAAATTGGTCCTGATAAGATATTTACGCAGCCACAGTAGGTATGGTAGTTAGGACTAAGGCGTCGTATGTTTCTGATGTGAATTACCTGATCTTCTCCGTCTTGCTTTTGATATTTTCCACATAGGTCAGAAATTCATTAAGTAGCTAGTCGAGACGACAGCACTACGAAGCAAGAAGATAAAGCACCTGCTGAGGTTTCCGATTAGTGCACTATAGGGAACCTACGAGCGATACTAGCGGCGAATTGACGAGCTACGTAGAACCAGAATTTACAGATGAAACTCTCTCCATTTCCTGGCCTTTATAGTATTGCGTAGGCGGCGGTCTCAGCATGTCCAGATCTATAGGTCTCACCACTTTTACACTTACTGGAGCACTGCGGTAGTTGATTTGACTTGACTTACTTGTTGTTACTCGTATTGGTGCATAGGACTCCCGTGATTAGCATCCAACGAGTTCTACTGTTACCGAGCTCGATAGCTGCAGTCGCTTAAGTTCGGCCAGTATCAGTAATCGGGAGATAGTGGGTTCGAGTCCCACTGTCGGCAGCCTTGAAGATGGTTTTCCGTGGTTTCCCATTTTCACACCAGGCAAATACCGGGGCTGTACCATAATTAAGGCCACGGCCGCTTCCTTCCAACTCCTAGGCCTTCCCTATCCCATCGTCGCCATAAGACCTATCTGTGTCAGTGCGACGTAAAACAAATAGCAAAAAAAGTCAAAAATAAAAATAGTTCTACTGTTGCCTAGTTTTTTCACCTCTCTACAGGTCTTCTGTGATCTTTTAGCACACTGCAGATTCCAAGAGTATGTTGACGTTTCGACGGCTTCGGTAGGATTTCTAAAGTGTGTCCTATCCATCGCCAATTTATCTCATTCTTTTGGACCTTCAGTGGCTGTTCTACGTTAATATAGTTCTTCTATGTATCGGTAAATGTACCGGCACGAGGTTGGTTTATATGGGTGCCTTCAAATACCACCAAAAGCTGGGAACAAACCCGTCAACTTTGGTTCAGAAACACAGCCACCTACCGTCTACAGTACTCAGCCCGGCTTATTGAAATTATATCTTGCGCAAAGGTAAAACATGAATGTCGTGTTACCACAGTTAAATATTGCCAGAACAAGAAGTTTCATTTAATATGTTTTGGTCAAAAAAGTGTTACATACTCTGGTTTAGTTTCCATTTTGCCATGATTATAACTTATACATTACTAAGTTTACATACAAAGAAAACGAACATGTAGTCAGCTATGCAAAATCAACACTTGTTGCTGTTGTTTGAGTCATCAGTCCATAGACTGGTTTGATGCAGCCCTCCATGCCACCCTATTCTGTGCTAACTTTTTCATTTTTACGTAACTATTGCATCCTACATCTGCTCCAATCTGCTTGTCATATTCATACTTTGGTCTACCCCTACCGTTCTTACCACCTACACTTCTTTCAAAAACCAACTGAACAAGTCCTGGGTGTCTTAAGATGTGTCCTATCATTCTATCTCTTCTTCTCGTCAAATTTAGCCAAATCGATCTCCTCTCACCAATTCGATTCAGTATCTCTTCATTCGTGATTCGATCTATCCATCTCACCTTCAGCATTCTTCTGTAACACCACATTCCAAAAGCTTTTATTCTCTTTCTTTCTGAGCTAGTTATCGTCCATGTATCACTTCCATGCAATGCCACGCTCCACACGAAAGTCTTCAAACACATCTTTCTAATTCCTATATCAATGTTTGAAGTGAGCAAATATCTTTTCTTAAGAAAGCTCTTCCTTGCTTGTGCTAGTCTGCGTTTTATGTCCTCCTTACTTCTGGCATCATTAGTTATTTTACTACCCAAGTAACAATATTCATCTACTTCCTCTAAGACTTCATTTCCTAATTTAATATTTCCTTCATCTCCTGCCTTCGTTCGACTGCACTCCATTACTTTTGTTTTGGACTTATTTATTTTCATCTTGTACTCCTTACCCAAGACTTCGTCCATACCATTCAGCAGCTTCTCAAGATATTCTGCAGTCTCAGATAAAATAACAATATCGGCAAATCTCAAGGTTTTGATTTCCTCTCCTTGGATTGTTATTCCCTTTCCAAATTCCTCTTTGATTTCCTTTATTGCCTGTTCTATGTAAACAATGAAAAGGAGGGGGGGGGGCAAACTGCAGCCTTGCCTCACTCCTTTCTGGATTGCTGCTTCTTTTTCAAATTTCTCAATTCTTATCACTGCAGACTGATTCTTATACAGATTGTAGATAATTCTTCGTTCTCGGTATCTGATCCCAATCATCTTCAGAATCTTAAATAGCTTGGCCCAATCAACATTATCGAATGCATTTTCTAGATCTACGAATGTCATGTACGTGGGCTTGTCTTCTTGATTCGATCCTCTTAGATCAGACGTAAAGTCAGGATTGCTTCACGTGTTCCTACATTTCTTCTGAAGCCCAATTGATCTTCGCCCAACTCAGCCTCAACTTGTTTTTCCACTCTTCTGTAAATAATACGTGTTAAAATTTTGCAGGCATGAGATACTAAAGTAATTGTGCGGTAATTTTCACACTTGTCAGCACCGGCTTTTTGGGAATAGGTATAACAATATTCTGCCGAAAATCGGATGGGACTTCTCCTGTTTCATATATCTTACACACTAAATGGAATAACCTTGCCATGCTGGTTTCTCTTAAGGCAGTCAGTAATTCAGAGGGAATGTCATCAATTCCAGGTGCCTTGTTCCTATTTAGGTAACTCACAGCTCTGTCAAACTCAAACCTCAAAATTGGGTCTGCCATTTCATCAGCATCAACAGCCTCTTCATGTTCCAAAACCAAATTATCTACACCTTTACCTTGATACAACTGTTGGATATGCTCCTGCCATCTTTCTGCTTTGTCTTCTTTTCCCAGAAGTGGCTTTCCATCTGAGCTCTTAATATTCATACAAATAGATTTCCTTTCTCCAAAGGTTTCCTTGATTTTCCTATATGCAGCAGCTACCTTTCCCAGGAACATACAACATTCGACATCCTTGCACTTCTCCTTCAGTCATTCTTCCTTAGCTACCTTGCACTTTCTATCCACTTTATTCTTTAATCGCCTATATTCTTTTCTGCCCTCTTCATTTCTAGCATTCTTGTATTTTCGTCGTTCATCAATCAGGTCTAGTATCTCCTGAGTTATCCACTGATTCTTTGTAGATCTTTTCCTTCCTTCCTAACATTTCTTCAGCAGCCCTACTGACTTCATTTTTCATGACTATCCACTCTTCCTCTATTGTGTTTCCTTCAGCCTTTTCATGTAGCCCTTGTGCAACATGTTGCTTGAAACAACCCTTCACACTCTTTTCTTTCAGCTTGTCTAGATCCCATCTTTTTGCATTCTTTCCTTTCTTCAATATCTTCAACTTCAGATGGCATTTCATGACCAACAAGTTGTGGTCAGAGTCCACGTCTGCTCCTGGGAAAGTTTTGCAATCCAACACCTGGTTTCTGAATCTCTGCCTAATCATCATGAAGTCTATTTGATACCTTCCAGTGTCTCCAGGTCTTATACACGTGTACAGCCGTCGTTTGTGGTGTTTGAACCAAGTATTGGCAAGGACTAAATTATGATCATTGCAGAATTCAACCAGCCGACTTCCTCTATCGTTCCTTTATCCCAATCCAAATTATCCTACTGTATTACCTTCTCTTCCTTGGCCTACCACTGCATTCCAGTCTCCCATCACAATTAGGTTCTCGTCACCTTTTACATATTGTATTATATGTTCTATCTCTTCATATATTCTTTCGATTTGCTCATCATCCGCTGAACTAGTAGGAATATAGACCTGCACTATTGTGGTGGACATTGGTTTGGTGTCTATCTTGACGACAATAATTCTTTCACTATGCTGGTCGTAGTAGCTTACCCGCTGCACTATTTTCTTATTCGTTATTAAACCAACTCCTGCATTTCCCCTGTTTGATTTTATGTTGATAATTCGGTAGTCGCCTGACCAAAAATCTTGTTCTTCCTGCCAACGTACTTCACTTATACCAACTACATCTAACTTTAGTCTATCCATCTCCCTTTTCAGATTTTCTAACCGACCACAACGATTCAAACTTCTAAAATGCCACGCTCCGACTCGCAGCATGTCAGTATCTATCTTCGTGATGATCGCCCCCTCTCGTGTAGTCCCCACCCGGAGATCCGAATGGGGGACTAGTTTACCTCCGGAATATTTTACCCGGGAGGAAGCCATCATCAGTACATCATTCATACAGAGAAAGGTGCATGACCTCGGGAGTTAGTTACGACTGTAGTTTCCCGTTTCCTTCAGCCGCGTAGCAGTATCAACTTAGCTAAGCCATGTTGAGTATTATTACAAGGCCGTACCAATCCATCATCTAGACTGCCGCCCCAACAAAAATACTACCGAGCAAGTGGCTGTTCGGTTTGGGTCACCTATGAGCTTGCATTCGGGAGATGTTGGGTTCGAATCGCACTGTCAGCAGCCCTGAAGATGGTTTTCCGTTCTTTCCCATTTTACACCAGGCAAATGCTGGCGCTGTAACTCCTAGCCCTTTCCTATTACATCGTCGCCATAAGACCTATCTATGTCGGTGCGACGTAAGGCAGACTTAAAAAGAAGAAGAACAGAAGAAAATATAAATGCACTACATTGGTAAAGTGGAATTTTTAACACTGTTCATTGTGTGGCAGATCACTACCTTGTATAGCCACCTCTGGCCGTGGGGCATCGCCGCACAAAATAATAGAACTTGGTTTGGGGAAGATTATCCCACTCTTCGATAGCAGCTTCAATCAGTTGCTGAATGCCAGCAAGGTGCGGACCGAGGATAATTGCTCTCATCAGTTCACGCCATGCATATTCAGCAGAATTCATGTCCGTACAATATGCCGGATATACTGTTCTCTGTGTGCCATGCGTCTGAAGGAAATCATTGATCGCTATAGCTCGATGGGCACAATCATTATAATCGACTACCGTAAATCCTTCGCCCTCATTGATCGCAAAACCTGAAACTGTAGGTTGTTAGGATGTTGTCTCTGTGTATCAGGGAAGTCATGTTATCCTGGATAAGAATTAGAGGTGTGCATCAACCAAACATAATGCCTCCCCAAAACATCCTTGCTGTTGATGGCGCTTCAGAATGAAGAGCTCCTTCCATCTCTCGCAGGTTCGGATCGTCTCTACATTCTAATGCTCCTGTTGTGTGTGTGTGTAAAAATTACAACGGCCTTATCACAAAAGGGCGTGCGCTTCCTCTG
This sequence comes from Anabrus simplex, assembly GCF_040414725.1. Classification (NCBI taxonomy): domain Eukaryota; kingdom Metazoa; phylum Arthropoda; class Insecta; order Orthoptera; family Tettigoniidae; genus Anabrus; species Anabrus simplex. The sequence continues at coordinate 276,539,724 of NC_090268.1, read as the reverse complement.
TTCCTAATGCAATACGCTATGAGTTGTTATCCAGCTCACACGTGTTGACCTATGGTTTGGCTTAAGTGGAACTTAAAGGTACAGATCCCCCTGATATCACTCCTCCGTCATGCAGGTGATTTCGCGCTGTCTGATCTGACACATTCGCTTCAATGGCCCTCCGAATATCCTGGCGGAACGAGGTAGTAGCAACAGTTGGCCTGGACATACTGAAATCAACAAATACCGATCCTCCCTTCACTACGAGATACTTTGCGTGGGCGTCCTTTCTGTTATCAATCTGTCACCATTTGTCTCTTCATGAACTTTTCCCAGCTCTGGACACATCACTCTGGCTCCCACTAACACGAGCGGTGGCAATCAATTGTCGCCATCCATCCTAGATCAATGTCAGTTCGAATGCCGTGAATAGCATAAATGGGTACTCTTACCATGTTTACCTCATGCCTACACGTGATCTGCATTCACCACCAGTCTTACAAATGATGGCAGACACGTCAAATACCTGTTGTGGGAGAAATATCGAACCTTCTCCGAGTTTAGCGTCACTATTTGTCTGAGACAACAGCCGACAGTGTATACTGTAAACATGTTCGAAGTACCGTGATATACACTGATGAGCAATTGTATTAGAGATACCTGGTTACTTGCGTGTAACACCCCCTTTCGCCCTGATGACAACAGCAGTGTGGCGTGACGGTGTCTCCACAAAATACCGTAAACATTGGCAATCATACTGTTCCATAACCACAGGACAGCCTCCCGTAATGCACAGAAAGTGTTCAAATCAAGCACATCTCTCTCGACATCATCCTAGATATACTCAGTAGAACCGTGAGTTGGTGACCTTAAAGATAAAACATCCTCATGTCCATGGTGTGTTCATCGAACCAAACAACCAACGTGCGGGAGTGACTGCACTGTGCATTGTCTTACTGTACATTAGAGGTCTGCTGCGGTGTGTTGGAGGTGAACAAATGGATTCACGTGATCTGACAGCAGGTTTCTGTGTTGTTCGACGATGAGGAACGTTGTCAGATGTACCAGAGATCCAATTTCATTCCACATGTTCAGTTCCCATACAATGATGCAACCGACTGTGCCCTGCTGTTAAGAGATTCCACTGCTTCGAGGGACTGGTAACGCACTCATATGCTATCGTCGGTGTTAATTTCCACTGTGCTTAGAGTTCAAAGGTGGTCTTCCTGTACCAGCGCCATTGTCTCTTGTGACGTGCGATGAGCAGTGGTACCCATGTGAGACGGTAGCTTCTGTACGTCCTGGGTAGTATGGCTGTTCACACTTCGTTGTAATCCAGCAGTGACTTCCAGTAATCTGTTGTACTGTGACACGTCTCTCCACTCTTGCCGTCCAAGTCAGTCGATGGTGACCCCTGTCATCAACACGTTGTACTCTACTGCAGTTTATCCTGGTGCTGGTCGTTTTGCCCGAATGTACGTACTCATGGTAAACTCTGAACACGGTGGCATATTGGAGGCCCATTGCTTGCACGATTTCGTGAATGGAATAGCCCATACGTATGGTACAGACAATCTGGCGGCGATCGAACGCACCGAGATCTCGTGCCTTACTCATCTAGTGTTCACCTGTTACTCTCACGGCCAGTAAGAAGTGAGATGACACCGCAGTCATGTACCACGCCAAACTATTACACTTGCTGGGCCGACCATAGTGGCATTTTGCCAAGATGACAACTAACTGTAATTCGTGCGACTCGTTGGCTGAATGGTCAGCGTACTGGCCTTCGGTTCAGAGGGTCCCGAGTTCGATTCCCGGCAGGCTCGGGGATTTTAATCGCTTCCGATTAATTCTTCTGGCTCGGGGACTGGGTGTTTGTGTCCGTCCCAGTACTCTCCTATTCATATTCACACAACACAACACACTACCAACCACCACAGAAACACGCAATAGTGATTACATCCCTGCATATAGGGTTGGCGTCAGGTAGGGCATCCGGTCGTAAAACAGGGCCAAATCCACATGTGCTACGCAGTTCGCACCTGCGACCCAACAGGTGTGTGAAAAGCGGCAGGAAAAGAAGAAGAAGTGGAAGAAGAAGACAACTAACTGTAATTCAATTGCTCGTCATTCTATACCGAGTGAAATCCTAATATGCAAAAACTCCTTTTGAGCACTGTGCATTATGGCTTTTCTCTGGATTTGATTCTGATGTTTGGAATCACTAATGTCCACCAAACATTCATTCCGAAAACGAGTTTGTTTTGCGAAATGGCGACTCACAACAATAATAGATATTGCATTATAATGGATCAAAGAGATGCCTCCGTGACTCAGGTGACAGCACGTCGGCCTCCCACCGCTGAGTTCCATAGTTCAAATCTCGGTCACTCCATGTGAGATTTATGCTGGACAAAGCGGAGGCAGGACAGGCTTTTCTCCGGGTACTCTGGTTTTCCCTGTCATCTTTCATTGCAGCAACATTCTCCATTATCATTTCATTTCATCTGTCAGTCATTAATCAGAGGAATGCGACAGGCCTCGGCAGTCGGCACTATTCCCATCTTCGCCGCAAGATGGGGGTTTCATTCATTCCATCCCTGACCCGGCCATTGACTGGAAAACAGGTTGTAGGTTTTTCAGTGGATCCAAGAACTTTTGCCAAGGTGTAATACTGTAGAAGTTGGACATGGTCAGATTTGAATGGTTTTCTCGGTTTTATTATAAGGTATACACAGTGCCGCGTTTAGTAGCTGAGATGGTAGAGGAACTGGCCTTATTGGGGTCAACTTGGCAGGTTCCATCCCGGCTTATTCCGGTATTAATTGAAAGTGCTCAAATACGATAGCCTCATGTCGTTAGATTTACTGACTCGCAAAAGAACTTCTACAAGACAAAATTCTGGCATCTCCGTGTCTTCGAAAAACCGCAAAAAGTAGTTCGTGGTACGTAAAACCAAAAACATTCAGGTATAAACACCCTAAGAAATAGCAAGAGAAGTTGATCTTTTCAGCCTTCTTCACGTCCCGGTGGGTGTCGAAATTGTACCTACAGTGGTTTCCCGATTGGCTGCATTTTGTCTAAGATATAGCTGCCAAAGTCAAAAGATTTAATGCTGTGAACAATGGACTCAAATCTCTATGGCGTAAGAAATTTGTGGAGAGAGGTGGGATTTCATAATATTGATATCTACAACTAGTGGCTTCGCTTGCATAAATTTGAGCCACGGCCAATGAGCTTACAAGATTCAAGTTCCACATTTCATAATTGTTTGAGTGCAGAACTATTGAAGATCGTATAGCCAATTGATTTTAACTAACAGTGTCACATAAAGTAGGTTTAGAAAAGATGTTTGTATTGACTGTTTTTATGTACCCCATTCTAAACTTTGTACATTTGAACACCCATATTTTTTTTTTTTTTTTTTTTTTTTTTTTTTTTTTTTTTTTTTTTACAATTGGCTTTACGTCGCACCGACACAGATAGGTTTTATGGTGATGATAGGACAAGGAAAGGGCTAGGAGTTGGAAGGAAGCACCCGAGGCCTTAATTATGACGCAGACCTAGCATTTTGCTGTGTGCAAATGGGAAACTACGGAGAACCATGTCCAGGGCTGCCAACAGTGTGGTTCGAACCCTCTATCTCCCGAATGCAAGCTCACAGCCACGCGCCCCGAATCGCACGGCTAACTCGCTCAGTAACATCCATTTCCTTCATTACTTCTTGAAGGGTAATAAATTTCAGTTTCAACAGGTAGGAAATTCCAGGTGCGGCTTGCAGAGAAAATGAATGACTTACTGTAGCCAGTGCAGAGCCCGATAAGGATCTCGTTAGCGGGTTTTTAGAAGTAAATAGGTAACTAAATTGAGCGGCAAGTTGTTCTGGGATATTTAGGGTCAGTATGTGATGTAAGAGTCCGCCTCTGTGGTGTAGTGGTTAGCGTGATTAGCTGCCACCCCCGGAGGCCCGGGTTCGATTCCCGGCTCTGCCACGAAATTTGAAAAGTGGTACGAGGGCTGGAACGGGGTTCACTCAGCCTCGGGAGGTCAACTGAGTAGAGGTGGGTTCGATTCCCACCTCAGCCATCCTGGAAGTGGTTTTCCGTGGTTTCCCACTTCTCCTCCAGGCGAATGCCGGGATGGTACCTAACTTCAGGCCACGGCCGCTTCCTTCCCTCTTCCTTGCCTATCCCTTCCAATCTTCCCATCCCTCCACAAGGCCCCTGTTCAGCATAGCAGGTGAGGCCGCCTGGGCGAGGTACTGGTCATACTCCCCAGTTGTATCCCCCGACCAAGAGTCTGAAGCTCCAGGACACTGCCCTTGAGGCGGTAGAGGTGGGATCCCTCGCTAAGTCCGAGGGAAAAACCGAACCTGGAGGGTAAACAGATGATGATGATGATGATGATGTGCTGTAAGATAGTGACAGACTGAAGATTCCATTGCTCATTCTAAGGTAAACGTTCCAGTTCGGAGATCGCTGGGAAAATACGATAGAACAGCGGTACATCAAGAATAAATGTAACGCGTGCCGTACGGGCCTGCTGAAATCTGATGGAATTCATAGAATTTAAGAAACGAAACACCCGCTGACATAGATCTATATTTACTTCATGCTCATGCCAACTGAGATATTTTACCGAGCTCGATAGCTGCAGTCGCTTAAGTGCGGCCAGTACCCAGTAATCGGGAGATAGTGGGTTCGAGCCCCACTGTCGGCAGCCCTGAAGATGGTTTTCCGTGGTTTACCTTAATTAAGGCCACGGCCACTTCCTTCCAATTCCTAAGCCTTTCCTATCCCATCGTCGGTGCGACGTAAAGCAAATAGCAAAAAAAAAAAAAAAAAAAAAAAAAAAAAAAAAAAAAAAAAAAAAGATATTTGCCCGTAAGGAATCCTAGGTTTTTCACTATCTTTAAATTGCAGCGAAGTTCCATTGAGTGCTATTGGCTGAATAGGGACTAAATTAAGCTGTGCGTGAGTTTTGGGATACATATCAGAATGATTTTTTGTTTCAGAGCATTCAATTTAAGTGTATCGTCATCAATCACTTGACATAATGCGTCTCAAGCATTCGTTTATATCATTTATAAGGGTATGTCGATCTCGAGGATGAGCATGTGTGTATATTTACAGGTCGGCTGTATATGTGTGATAGTTGCTGTGTCTTATTACTCAAGGTCATCCGATGTTAGAAAGCGAAAATATTAGAGGTCCTTACACGGACCTTTGTGCTATTCCAGTATCAACAGTCTATCCTGAAGAGAAATGGCCATCCACTGAAATGCATTGTTGGCGATCTGAGAGGTAGGAATGTATTCGGGATGGCGTATTATTTAAAAAATTAGTGTTGCATAATTTGGCTAATAGAATATCTGTGTTAACACAGTCGAAGGGCTTACAGATATTAGTCAGTTAATATTCCTTTATGCGTAGCCACACTAATGCCATTTCTGACTTGAAGCAGCGCTGTTGCAGTACTGTGATGTGTTCTGAGCCCCTGCTTATCACCATTTTCCATACTGATCATGTTTTGTTGTTTCTAAGAACGTCATGTGAATGGCTACTCTAGCATTCCTAATAAGTTGGGTAGTCAACGCACAGGTCGCCTACGGGAGTCAAATCAAAAGACCTGCACCTGGCGAGCCGAACCTGTCCTGGGATCTCCCGGCACTGAAAGCCATACGCCAATTCATTTTTCATTTCACTTGGGTAGTTCTATTGCGCAATGTTTTGTAAAAAATTCCTCCTTGGTTCGGCCCTGAATTCTTCTCTACCTACCTCAGTCATCAGGTTTCGTACACTACCGCTCATTAATTTCAATACACCCTGGTATTTAAGATTTACAACACAAATCAAACGTTATTTTTCACAAAAGATAATTATATTAACTTACACATATATAATACAATCACAAACATTATATTTTACTTTCATCAATGTATCCTCCTTTGGATTTAATGACTGCCTCACAAACTCCAGGCATGCGATCAATCAGTTTTTGTAGGTATCGTGAATCTATATGATTCCACATATCCTTAACAATATTCCAGAGATGTTCCTTGCTGGATATATTAACTTCCTTGATACGTCTGTCCACTTCATCCCAGACAATTTCAATGGGATTACAATCGGGGCTTTGTGACGGCCATACCATATATTTCAGTACTTTTTGTTTTTCCTTTGATGCAATGTAGTTCGTACAGTATGCCGACCGAAGTTTTGGGTCATTATCCTGTTGTAAGGCGAACCCTTTCCATATTAATCGCAATCCACTTGGTATTGCACGATACTCGAGTATGCGGTGGTACTGCTTCTCATCCGTACATCCTTCTATTCTCACAATGTCCCCAACACTATCTCCGCCAAAACATCCACAAACCATAATAGAACCTCCACCGTGTTTAACCGTAGGTAGAACACACTGATGGGCTACCCTTTCCCGTACAAATCGGCGAACAAGTATTCTCCTTTTGGTTCCAAAAATCTCGAACTTTGATTCATCGGTGAATAACACCTTCGTCCACTCTTCCGGTGTCCAATTGCGATGTTTTCTAGCCCATGGCTCTTTTGTTTATTCATGGGCCTTAGAAGGGGTTTTCTTGCTGTGACACATAATTTCAAGCCGGTTTCTATCAGTCTCCTTTTTACTGTTGCAGCAGATATTGTTGTCGTGTTCACTTCTACCAATTCGGCACGAATTTGGGGCGCTGTTTTGAATCTATTTCTCTTACTGGTAATTCTGATACATTTATCATCTTTGAGTTGTTTTACGAGGTCGTCCTGATCGTGGAATGTCCTTATTGCTGCCTGTTGTCTTCTGGCGGTGAAGGGTGTATTGCATTCCCCCTAAAGACACACTACACTGTTTCGCAATTTGGCGAACAGATAAACCTGCTTTGCTAAGTGCTACAATTGCAGCACGTTTTTCCATGGATATTTCCACTCGTGGAGCCATACTAGCGATGTGCGCACTTCAACTGTCACGATGAAACTGACATGCAGGAACCACATGTTATGTATCGTGGCAATGCTTGCCTTTCGCTGCAGATATCACGTCACTACAGCGAACAACACAGGTGCACCAAATGCGGCGTCCGTCGGCAAATAGATAAACAAACATATCCGATAGGTACATATGGTTTGTGTACACAACATTGTTTGTTGGATACAAAAATCATGACCTGTGTACAACTGTTGTACATTCCTTTGCTTCCTCAACCGTACCCACGGTATTAGACCTTATCTATAGAGAAGTAGTTATCAATTATTGGGTGTATTGAAATTAATGAGCGGTAGTGTATATCAGGCTGTATGGAGGAATGTATTCACTATTGCATGTTTCTGTGGTGGTTGGTAGTGTGTTGTATCTATATGGGCTTTCATCTCGGATACCAGTTGCACCTTAATCGGTTTGTTTCCTCGGGACCATCCTATTTTATGCACGTCATCCACATCGGATTTCGTGCAATTTACTTTCACTCCTGCCGTAAGCACTTCTAACACAGAAGAAAATAATGCCTATTTTCCCTGGCCTCTAATCTTTAATCCCATATACGATCAGGTATCTGCTACGTTGGCCATGCGTTGATCCCCGGACCTGCACCTCCAGCTCCCGTGTGCGCTGCATCAACACCAAGCGATGTTCCTCTGCAATTTTCACTTCCTCTTGGTATTTATCCAGGTATCCTCTTATACCTGCCATGTCACCTCTCAGGCTATCTTTCAAGTCCTGAATGTCCTTATTCTGTTCCATGATCAGCTTCTTCGTTGTGTCTGCTTGTCTGACTTCTTTTACCAGCTGTTTAATTTTTTCGATATCCTCCCAACTCACTGGCCCATAATTGCTATTCACTCCCCCAATTACTAATAGCACCGCAATCACTGTCGCTGCAAACACCATTTCAAAGGAATCTACATCACATTTTAGTCCACATACCTGGTACTTTATGTGGTTGTAGAGTTCGGTAGAGTTCTATGCCTATCCCGTTTCGCTTACGCAACAAGCACTTAGTACTCTCGCAAATACGCCTGCTTCGCTTGCAGGACTCCAATCGACTGTGTTATGTCTGTATAAATAGTTGAGTATTCAGACAAACACAAATAGCGAGTCCCCGAACCAAAGAATTTAATCAGACGCGACTTAAGTCATCTATCTGGCAGGCAATCGAACCGAAGACCCTTTGAACCAAAGACTATAGCGCTGACAATTCAGCCTATCAGCCAGGCATAAATTTAGTCAATGAGTGCAATATATTTATAGAATAAAACCTTGTAAAATATCCAGAATATTGGAATGTACTGTAGATATCGTTCAAACTTCAAAATAAGCATCGCACCACTCTTACATGAATACCATTATTACCTAAATTACGTCTTATGTCCTAATACCATAATCTTACCGTTCAAGCCTGCTATTTGACCATGCTAGAGAGGCGGGCAGTTAGATGTTATTGCAGATTTCTCTCAGCACACATTGCCGAAGTTGTATCTTCCTTTCGGCAATAATATAGGTTGTAGTTTAGTGAAGTTTTAGTGATGTATGAAGAGATCAGCTGGATTTTTACGAGTAAGTCGTTTTGATGGGACTCTCAACCACCACCGCCGCCACAACCACCACCATCCCACCAGTCGTGTTTACATCTTAAAAGAAATGACTGTCTTCTCAGAATTTCCTCTTCCTCATAGAAATGAAGGATGGACTTAAAGAGAAGGCATGACGTACTCATTTCTTCTGAAAGTTGCCCGGTCTCTTTCCAAGGACAGACTTCAGGCACAGAATACAACTCTACATAACACTGCAACAGAAGTAGAAATCTTGTTTCTAAATTATTCGATTATTTTTACGAGCAATCGAACCCACATCCCTCCTCGTGAATTCAAGGCGCAAAAAATGTCAAATGGCACAGATAACCAATTATTAGGCCTATATGTTTTAAATAGTTCTTCATTAGCAGCACAGCATGTGTCGAAGTATTCTGCAGTACAAGTTGTGTAAGCTTGCTTTTGCCCTCGGGAGATGATAGGTTTCGACCCTGCTGTAGCCAGCCCTGAAAATGATTTTTCGTGGTATCCCATTTCAACATCAGGTAAGGGCCAAGAATGCACCTTAATTAAAGCCACGACAGCTTATGTCGCAGTTTCAATACACCACAACGTTCCGGCAAAGCTCACGCTGAACTTGTCTTCTTCTTCTTCTTCTTCTTCTTCTTCGTCTTCTTCGTCTTCTTCTTCTTCTTCTTCTTCTTATTCTACTTCACTCCATGTTTGTTGAGAGAGACACGGACCACTTTTCCGTTTCATACGGTAAATTCTTAAAGCAAGAGAGTCAAATCTCAGTCATGTTTGAATTTTATAATTTTGAATTATTCAAATCTTGTTCTTATTCTTCTACCAATTTTCCCCACACCTGTGGAGTCGCGGATGCAACTGTGTCGCACATGTGCTTTGATCTTGTTTTATGGCTAGATGCCCTTCTTGACGCCAACCCTGTGTGAAGGGATGTAATCAATATTGCGAGTTTCTGTGGTGGTTGGTAGTGCGGTGTGTTGTCTGAATATGAAGAGGAAAGTGGTGGGACAAACACAAACACCCAGTCCCTGAGCCAGAAGAATTCATCACATGCGATTAAAAACCCAACTCGGCCGGGAATCGAACCCGTGACTCTCTGAACCGAAGGCTTCAACGCTGGCCATTCATTCAAGGAGTCGAATATTTAAGGAATGTTGACCTAATAATAATTGTACCGGAGGTACACCAACTCCGTACATCCAAACTAAGCGCCTTTTAAAAGGCCATCTGTAATACGAACTGTGCAACTTCTAGCGGAAGAGGTTTGGACGTTTATCGTCAGATGTCTCTACTGTCGATCTAGGTGCTCCCTCTGGTGAGAGGATAGACAAGTAATTTTCAAGAGAAATTTTGTAGTCATTAGTTGGTAAAACTGAATTATTTGTAGAATGTTTTCGGTGTTCTAAGGTTATCAGTATTTCTGTCTCTTCCCGCCGGCTTAAAATGTTAACCAATAAAGAATTTTTGAAATGTATTTATTCGACCAATATAATTTGTGGGTGTGTCCAGGACTTCGGCCCAGAGAATTATGGAACCTTCCTCTCCGTTATAAAAGCTGGGATCTTCTGGGCCATGTTGTCTTTCGATCGCTCCAGTCCTGCAGTATAGTATGTTCGCAGGAGAGGCAGGGGAGGGCTTGCCTCGTCCATCTCTGGAAGGTCCACCAGCTCAAGGTAATGGCAGACATCTTGTAATCGTGTAGTAGTCCCAGAAATCTAGTTTGAGGGGAAGTTTTCCAATTCTTTCGTAATGTAATCTTAAATGAAATGTTTTAAACAAGTCTAAAGACCTTAGAGTAACTCAGGGAATAAAGAGTGTAAACCCTCTTGTATTCCCCTTCAATTTGGTCTGGATGTGACTAGGATTTCGTAATCTTTAAAATTTATCCCTTGTTGTAATTTCAATTTTTCTCTCCATTTTATCACTCCCCTAGTATAGGCTTAGCCCCTGTAACGTCGGGCGGGCCATGAGCCCGCATAGGGTGTTAACGATGTTCAAGTGAATTTCAAAGGAGTACAAGTGCTCACCTCCTAACATTTTGACTTTCGACCAATAACTTCAACCTTTTCTTTTTCACTAAGGCTATGCAGTATGTGCGTTTATTGCCTCTGTTGATGTTTAACTATTTAAATGTAACAGACTGCCGAGCAAATAAGACGTTGAGAATTGTTTGTTGTTTACGTAATGTAAAAGTTGAACTGTGCCGTTGAAGGGCCAGAATCTTGTAAATCTTGGAGAGTAGTCTCCTAGAGAGTAATTGTGTGGAGAAAATGTGCTCTTTCTAATGTTATACATTTTGGAGCCCAGTCTGCTGACTTGTAATTAATTGGAGCAGCAGTGCTCTTGGTAACTGTAACTTTTGAGCTACCTAACTCTTCTCTTTCAGGTACCTGATTACGCTTAAACGTCAAATAACTATTATTTCTAGAGCTGTAGAGCTCTCCTTATGCATCCCAAATTGTTATTTGTTATTGTCTAACTAAATTTAAAATCTTAAAAGAAAAAAACCAGGGATGAAATAAAATTTCGACTTTTAAAGTTATAAATTTAAATTTGATCTTCTCTCTATGCCCGCACCTTCTTACACCTCTGCATTCCACAAAATCCCCGGAACAATAATAATAGCAATAGCCTAATACAGGCCTAAGATGGCACATAAAAGTATATCTTAATACACAGAATAAGGTTTAGAAGTTGAGATAGAGATGTCCCCCTTAATGGTATTCCAGTATAATATGTATAATAATCCTTCTCAATTCAGTCCAAACATTATCACGAGAAAATATCATTGGCCATTCTCTCACATGCGTCCGAAATTCCGCTCTTTATAATGACATTTATTAACTAAGAGAGTAATTTGTCCCATTAAGTCTTCAATCTTTCTTCCCGCTATTAAACTCCTGATCTATATGATATCTTCCCATACTCCTGACCTAGGCCTATATTCACCGCCGATACTCCTACAGAACATATTCTTATAAAAATGTAATTGCTTGTCTTCACAACTGTTATATCCTATTCTTCATATATCTCATATAACACATAAAGGAATATATATCTTCCCAAACCTGCACTTGCACACCCATGTTCGAAATCTAACATGTACAATATTTTAATATGTGGCCAATTCAGATTTCTGTCACAGAGCAAAAGTTTCAGTAGTTGCTACTCAGTTTGAACACTATTTTTTGCTAGTTGCTTTACGTCGCACCGACACAGATAGGTCTTATGGCAACGATGGGACGGGGAAGGGCTAGGAAAGGGAAGGAAGCGGCCGTGGCCCTAATTAAGGTACAGCCCCAGCATTTGCCTGGTGTGAAAATGGGAAACCATTGAAAACCATTTTCAGGGCTGCCGACAGTGAGGTTCGAACCTACTATCTCCCGAATACTGGATACTGGCCGCACTTAAGCGACTGCAGCTATAGAGCTCGGTTTGAACACTATTACGAAGGCATCTAAAAGCATGCACTTACTGCGTATTTCACTTGGTGAGCGTGTTTTCTGTATGCCAGTCCCGTGGTGTAGCGGTAATATACTGGAGGCCCCGAGTTAAATTACCAGTCAGTACAGGGATTTTAATTCTGGGCTGAGGGATGGAAGAGGATTTACTCAGCCTTATGAGAGTAACTGATTATCTGCCTGATACAATTGGCAGCGGATCCGGTCGCAAAAGTCAAAACGACAAGGCTGAATGTGTCGTAACCCCGGTGACGTGTCATTCCAGTATCTGCAGACCATTTAGCTGGGTGGTAGGTGAAATCGTATACCATGATTCCAATGGTCTTTTGTTCCTCGGATTTCTTTGTTTTATATTTTCTGGTAATTCCTGGGTTATGAAGCATATGTTCTCGGGAGGCTGCCTGCTTAGGCTCACGGTTACATGTGAACGAGTGTATTGCCATCAAAAACGTTACGTCAAATAAATGCAATATCAAAACTACTCTCTTGGAAGTGTATGTTACAACTACCGTTGCTGTTATCGTCACGTCATGCAAGGGGCTTGGAATTCACATGCATACTGTACGGTATCTGTGGCAATGGATTTTTATTTCGTGTAAATACACAAAACTATTCAGAGAGGAAATTTACGCATGTATAACTTTGAAATTACCATATAGACTATATTCGTTTAGTCCATACTATAGTTTCAAATTTGCAATTCTATGTAGTCCAGGAGAAGAAAAGCTTCTTAACTAAGACCCAAACGCTAATTCCAAATCACAGGTCCCGTTTGATTTTATATTTGTGGATACATTTTTAGAAGACGTGAAAGTATATATGATTTCTTATATATTACACAAAATATGTATTTCGTTCCAAACAAGACATTATCAATTGAAACACACGACATTAATGTGAAGATTCCGTTCTTTTTTGTCGTTTCTTGTACCATATTATTTTTCAAATAGGTAGTAAACGTCCCTCTCCTTTCTTTTACAATAATGTTGCTTTGCGGTATTCACGTCGTAATATCATAACATACTACTGCGTGTTTATTTAAAAGTTATTTACTTATGAGTGGAAAACACTTCGAATGAACTACTGTAGTCGCTCTCCTAAAGTATTACAAAGGTAAAGTCACATAAGGGAACGGCACTGGCACTTGCTGTTTATCCGTTCTAAACGCTAACGGGTTAACAGATGGCAGGGTATCAAAATTTTGTTCTTCAGGTGTTCTTTAATATCTCATAGGCTAACAAAATTTCAGCAGAGGATTGGGTTGTGCTCCTCGGGATTGAGGTAAGTTATAATCATTTTAGGCTATTTGCCTCTAGTAAAAAGGTGAAGCAACTACCCAGAGGGTAGCCTCTGTAGACATTGGATTTGGATAGTTCACTGTAGTGTAGATTTAGCTTCAAAGACACACACCGTGAATTGTTTCTAAACCGGGCGAGTTAGCCGTGCGCGTAGAGGCGCGTGGCTGTGAGCTTGCACCCGGGAGATAGTAGGTTCGAATCCCACTATCGGCAACCCTGAAAATGGTTTTCCGTGGTTTCCCATTTTCACACCAGGCAAATGCTGGGGCTGTACATTAATTAAGGCCACGGCCGTTTCCTTCCAACTCCTAGGCCTTTCCTATCCCATCGTCGCCATAAGACCTATCTGTGTCGGTGCGACGTAAAGCCCATAGCAAAAAAAAAATTGTTTCTAAGTTCAATGTTTAGGGACGAGCAAATTTTACTGATAAAATTCTTATTTTTAATTTTCCATGGTATTATTTTAGGTTAATAGCAACTTTCAAGTCTTCATACTGTATCTAGTATATATAACACTCTTTACACGCTAATGTACAACCTGTTTAGTCTTTCCTTCAGTGGTGTTTTGCCGCGAAAACTTGAATAATGACTAAGGCTAATCAGGATCATAATATTGTATTATATACAGAGTTGTTACGAAGGATACGTCGTGTGACACTGGCGATAAACTCAAGAAAACCTGCACCCTAGAGAATACGAGAGATGACGCTCCTTACCTCAGAAGGACAAAGGAGGTATTTTGTCCAGGAACATACGCGGACCAACATATGGATGATAAACTCGGAGGATTTTCTCAAAATCTTTGCATTACCAAGGAGGTCCCAAGGTGCAAAACATAGTCTTCATTGCCACGTGAGCCAGAAATCTATGTTCGAGTCCTTGATGCCAATAAACATTGAGAAGCTCTTAGAAATGCCCGCCATCATCGTATTCGAACTGTGACTCTCAATGCCTTGAGGGAACATCGAAACAAAGTAGGCTATACAGCAAAGTACATACTGTAGGTTCAATAGATCCTCTGAGAAGCTCCAGACGTAGATTTATTTATGAATATCGTGGTCTTGGTAGCTGTAAAGGGATCCGTTGCACTATTATATCATTTATTACTGACATCCGGAAGACCTGGCTTTTATATTATAGAACGCATTGCTGACCATATCTATTATAAAGAAATGTGTGTTCAGACTATTTTGCCCTCTGGGCTGCCTCTAGTTTGAGGAATCTGAATGGAATTTGCTGTTCAAGAAAGATGAGAATATTGTATTCTTAGTTGCCTTAATACTATTAAATATTAATTCCATCCCATAAATGAGACTGAAAGTTTAGCGTGACATGTTATAGTGAACATAAGACTGAAGAACAGTTTCAAAAATGCATACATACATAATCATTACAGTCCGTTATGCCTTTCAGCGTTCAGTCTGCAAGGCACTGTGAATTTACTAAACGTAGCCTCAATCCTCTATTTGCAAACAGTGCTGTGGCCTCATTTAGTTCTGTACCTCTTATCTATAAATCGTTAGAAACTGAGTCTAACCATCGTCGTCATGGCCTCCTTCTACTTCTCCAACCCTCCATAAGAGAGTCCATTATTCTCCTAGGTAATCTATCCTCCTCCCTTCGCCTCCCTTCGCCTCACAATACCCCACCACCGAAGCCGGTTCGTCTGCACAGCCTCATATATCGAGTTCATTCCTAACTTAGCCTTTTTCTCCTCATTCCGAGTACCCTCCTGCCATTGTTTCCACCTGTTGGTACCAGCAATCTTCCTCGCTACTTTTATGTCTCTTACTTCTAACTTATGAATAAGATATCCTGAGTCCACCCATCTTTCGCTCCCGTAAAGCAAAATTGGTCTGAAAACAGACCGATGTAAAGATAGTTTCGTACGGGAGCTGACTTCCTTCTTACAGAATACTGTTGATCGCAACTGCGAGCTCAGTACATTAGCTTCACTGCACATTGATTGAATCTCACTTACTATATTACCATCCTGGGAGAACACACATCCTAAATACTAGAATTCATCTACTTGTTCCAGCTTTGTATCACCAATCTGACATTCATTTCTCTTGGATTTATCACCTACTGACATCAATTTAGTCTTCGAGAGGCTAATTTTCATACCATACTCATTGCACCTATTTTCAAGTCCCAAGATATTAGATTAAAGGATTTCGGCACAGTCTGCCATTAAGACCTAATCTTCAGCATAGGCCAGACTGCTTACTACATTTCCACCTAACCGAATCTCTCCCTGCCACTTTATACATTTCAGCAGATGATCCATGTAAACTACCAACAGCAAGGGTGAAAGATTACAGCCTTGTCTAACACCTGTAAGTACCCTGAACCAAGAACTCATTCTACCATCAATTCTCACTGAAGCCCAATTGTCAACATAAATGCGTTTGATTGATTTTAATAATCTACCTTTAATTCCATAGTCCCCCAGTATAGTGAACATCTTTTCCCTCGGTACCCTGTCATATGCTTTCTCTAGATCTACGAAACATAAACACAACTGCCTATTCCTCTCGTAGCATTTTTCAATTACCTGGCGCATACTGAAAATCTGATACTGGCAGCCTCTCTGTGGTCTGAAACCACACTGGTTTTCATCCAACTTCCTCTCAACGACTGATCGCACCCTCCCTTCCAAGATGCCAGTGAATACTTTCCCTGGTATACAAATCAATGAGATACCTCGATATTTGTTGCAATCCTTCCTGTTCCTTTGCTTACTGATAGGCGCAGTTACTGCTTTTGTCCAATCTGCTAATCTTATTACTCTATGAAGCAATTTCATCCCTGCCTTCCCACTACACTTCACCATTTCAGGTCTGATTTAATCTATTCCTTCTGCTTTATGACAATGGAGTTTATTTAAAACCTTTGCCACGTCCTCAAGCTTAATTTCACCAACATCCTCCACCCCATGAGCTCCGCTGATCGCGACACCACCATGATGATTTCCTTTTACGTTGAGAAAATTTTCAAAATATCCCCTCCACCTGTGCAGTGATTCCCTGGGATCTACTACAAGTTCACCTGATTTACACAAAACACTGTTCATTTCATTTTTACCTCCCTCCCTAAGGTTCTGTATTACTATCTAGAAAGGTTTCCCTGCTGCTTGACCTAGTCTTTCCAGGTTATTACAAAAATCTTTCCACGACTTTTTTGGATTCAACAACTATTTGTTTCGCTCTGTTTCATTCATCTACAAACAATTCCCTGTATGCATCAGCCCTTGTTTGGAGCATTATTCTGATAAGCCTTCCTATTACGTTTACGAGCTGCTCTCACTTCATCATTCCACCGAGATGTTCGCTTTTTCCCATCTTTACACATAGTTGTTCATAGGTATTCCCTCACTGTTGCTACTACAGCATCCCTGTATGCCACCCATTCACTTTCTATATTCTGAATCTACTTACTGTTCGGAATTGTTCGGAACCTCTCACTAATTATATCCATGTACTTCTGTCTAATCTCCTCGTCCTGGAGATTTTCTACCCTTATTCGTTTGCAGACAGGTTTCACTTTCACTATCCTAGGCATAGAGATAATTAGCTCACTACAGATCCGATAATGGTTTGTTTTATTGAAAAATCCTCGATAAACCCGTACATTCCTAACAGATTTTCTGAATTCGAATTCAGTTAAGATATAGTCTATTGTGGATCGTGTACCCCTACCCTCCCATGTGTAGCAGTGAATAGCCTTACGCTTGAAGAATGTATTCATAAATGCTAAACCCACACTAGCACAGAAGTCCAGCAAACGCTTCCCATTCCTATTAGCTTCCATATCTTCTCGCGTTTACCAATCACCCTTTCGTATTCTTGAGTTCTATTTCCAACTCTCGCATTTAAATTGCCCATTAGCACTATCCTATCCTTGCTGTTGACCCTGACTAAGATGTCACTCAATGCTTCATAAAAATTGTCAACTTCATCCTCATCTGCACCCTCACATGGTGAATACACTGAGACAGTTCTCGTCCTAATTCCTCTAACTGCCATATCCACCCACATCATTCGCTCATTTACGTGCCTGAAAGAAACTATGTTGCCTGCAGTAGTATTCCTGATGAATAGCCTTACCTCACACTCTGTCCTTCCCTTTTTAACACCCGTCACTTACTCTTTATAATTCCCTATCTCTTCCTCATTATCTCTCCTTGCCCAAATATCATTTACTCCTAACATCCAGATGAATCTCTTTGCTGACTCAGCCAGTTCTACTTTCTTTCTTCCATAAGCCCAATTAATATTGATAGCTCCCCATATAAATACATTTCGTTCGCCAAGTTGTTTCCAGGGAATAACTGCCTGTCAATTGGGAGTGGGACCCGATTATTTCCATACGTCCGAGGTTTGTTTAAAATGTTCTGAGCTCGGTAAGTTCATGAAGCAAGATGCTACCCTACTTACACAAAGTTCAGGATCCCTCCTCTAACGGGTTAGGGCACACGGTTGATTGTATAGTCCTCCTGAGCACATGATGGGCCATGACTCAGAATATGTCCGAGATGCCCACTCCAATTCCGTAGCAACTGGTATCCCGACCCTCAGGACCACTTACTAGCCCACTTCACCGTTGCCCATGGTTCACGAACTAGGACGTGACTACAGTAACCCACACCATGAAAATATAGAATCTTTAAAAAAACAACGTGACTTCCCATCTTGGAAATCTTGCCTGTATTGGCTCGGTTACTCATCTCCAGTACCTGCCAATCAACTCGCCCTTGTTACTTACGAAGAGTGTGTTTTAAGAAGCAAGCTGACTAGTAGCTAGGCAAATTTTTTGTAAACTGCCACCTCTCTGCGGTTGGAGCAGATTAAACGACCATGTTTTAATCAGCTGCGCTAATTAGAAAGATCGATAGCGCGGGTAATTACTTGACGACCTTCCCCGAGTCACAATATGGTCCATATTAACCGAGTCTCATGAAGTTTAATGTTATGATGAAGGCATATTTTCTTTCTTCGAACTTAAAGTTACATGTGAGTTACGCCTAAAGCCTCCCTATGTAGATAGAATTAACAATGCTATATAACCCATGACCTTTGTGCCCTAGGAATTTTAAGTATTAAAGTTACTGCATGAGGCCCCGTGTCAATTGTGACGAGGATCTCGAATATATTCTTTATATCACAGAGGCGACACATGGCAAGAAGGTGGCTACCCCTTCCTTCCCACGCTATGAGATGTGACGTCATCCGCGCGTGTCAAAAGTGGAGGGATACAAAAGAAATTTTAAGTTGAATAATTATATTTAAATGAAAGAATTCACTGTCGGCAGCGCTGAAAATGGTTTTCCGTGGTTTCCCATTTTAACACCATGCAAATGCTGGGGCTGTACCTTAAATAAGGCCACGGCCGCTTCCTTCCAACTCCTAGCCCTTTCCCGTCCCATCATCGCCATAAGACATATCTGTGTCGGTGCGACGTAAAGCAACTAGTAAAGAAAAAAAAAAGAAAGAATTAGTAGTAAACGCAGTATAAAATCGATCGTCAAGAAGTAGACTAAGTCCAACAATAATAGGTCTTTAGTAAGACAGATTTGAGACTGCTAAGCCATTTCTGTGGATATGTCGATGAGAGACGCGCGTGTCTATTTTACCCACGCCAAGTCGTCAGAAAATAGTGCCTATCAAATGAGGACATTTAACCAGTTAATTTGGTAAGAATAAATTTTAAATATTCATGAACACTTCCGCTAGCAAGTTAGCAAGTACGCGGTTACAGCAAAAACTCTTGCCTGGAGAGAGGGGATAGCGCCTATAAAATAAGAAGGGACGCCATATTGAAACACCGTGCATTTGTATCATTGAGGCTTGTGAAAGAGAGTTGAACTGTTCACTAAATCCATCGTCAAGAAGTAGACTAAGTCCAACAAACAGTTTTTTGGCCGGGGTCTTGACTCCGTGTTGAGATAGTAGTTCATGACAGAAGTAATTTGATAAAAAGACCGTCAAGATACCTAAATAGTATTTATAAAGTTGTAAATAATTGTATTGTAAAGAAAGTAATTCGTGTGCGGGTAACAAATACAATCAGTCGAGTGCGATCAACGAAGACGCCGGGTGAAGGGCATTTCTTTTTTTAATGCTTTATTTTCAGGAAACATGAAAGAAAACCAATGTAAAGCCATAAATGTAAAAATGGCTAAACGTCAGAGATGGGTCTAAAATGGAAGCTGGCGTGCAGTTAAGGTAGGTATCCTTCATAGTGGCGCAAGGGTTCAATATGGATAGCACCTTGTCATATCAGAAGAGAGGTTGCAGTTAAGAGTTAAAGACATAAATTATCAACACTGCCTTTATATATACTCTTCGGGTTTTAACAGGCACAATCAAGGATAAAATCAAGAGAGAGATATTTCTAAAATCTTGAGGTGAGCTTGAAGGACCGGCAGAGATAACCGTAGTCGCCTGATGGAAGAAGAGAATCTACCATCTGTCAAGGAATATCTAGCTTGTAGCCATACGGAGAAATGGTAAACTTGGAAGTCCTTACATAGACTAAGGACGAACGTATATAAGGTGAATGTACGGAAGATATAATTTCCAACCGATTCTGTGATTGTAGCGAACAACAAACAACACAACATCTACGTTGCTATGTATTGTTCTCATTAATATAAACTATGAAGGGCTTAGTGTTACATAAAATTCCGCCAATCTGTTGGTTGATTTCCTGTGTTCAGTATAATATTTTGTTGTATTTATGTATTCCTAGGATATAAATATGTGCTTTAAATTATGGTTTATTTGGCTGATGATCTGCATAGTGGCCTTCTGTTTAGACGAAAGGCATCTGGTCATAAGACTGGGCATAACACAGATATAATGCTGACCCCAAATAATTGGGAAAAATCCAGGGAAAAGATTTAATTAAAGTGTTATTTCTGCTAGTTCACTACTTCTGACTTGAATATATGTATATTTTGTTATGCCTCAGCAACCGGGAGGATGCCATCCCACAATTACTGCCTTTATTATTAAGTGCATAATGAGAAACACAGCCTGATTTTCACAGTTGTTCTGTGGTAATCTTCTATGTTCAAGACTGCACGATCAAATCCTGACAGAGTCGTTTGGAATTTGAAAGCGATCAACTGTGATACATTCATGTCAACAGATTTCATCATCATCATGTGTTTACCCTCCAGGTTCGGTTTTTCCCTCGGACTCAGCGAGGGATACCACCTCTACCGCCTCAAGTGCAGTGTCCTGGAGCTTCAGACTCTTGGTCGGGGATACAACTGGGGAGAATGACCAGTACCTCGCCCAGGCGGCCTCACCTGCTATGCTGAACAGGGGCCTGGTGGAGGGATGGGAAGTCTGGAAGGGATAGGCAAGGAAGAGGGAAGGAAGCGGCCGTGGCCTTAAGTTAGGTACCATCCCCGCATTTGCCTGGAGGAGAAGTGGGAAAACACGGAAAACCACTTCGAGGATGGCTGAGGTGGGAATCTAACCCACCTCTACTCAGTTGACCTCCCGAGGCTGAGTGGACCCCGTTCCAACCCTCATACCACTTTTCAAATTTCGTGGCAGAGCCGGGAATTGAACCCGGACCTCCGGGGGTGGCAGCTAATCACGATAACCACTACACCACAGAGGCGGACGTCAACAGATTTACTGAAATAAATTCTATTCAGGAGAATGTCAAGGCTCTCTGAGTTTCTCGAAACGGATGGTGGGTGAATTTTATTTTGATAATAAATAAAATTAATACTGTTAACATACAGTATTAAATGCGAGAAATATACTGAACCCTTTAGGTCCATATTGAGGGATACCTACCTTTCTTACCCATCAGCAAAGTTCATGAGATCTGTCTCTTGGGTCGTGTCGGGTTCTTCGTCACTTGCTGAGGTAATGGTAGGGTTCAGTAATTCTAATCTATCTACTGGAATGAAAGGTCTATTTAAAAGATTCCTATTTATTCAGGAAATTTCTGAAGCATCATGGTATGTCAACAGTATCAGAGAAGTCAATTGTGTCCACTGGACACCACAATCACTTTTACATAAACGTCAGAACACTGGTGTGAGACTTTAACGTAACTGCCTGATGGGCATTCTTACTAGAAACCATTGTCTCAATTATTAATCATTTAAGAAAGGAAAGTCTGGAAATCCTTAAATTCGGCTTCCATGTGAGACCACATGTACCATCATAGTGATTCGTTATGGTCCAGCTCTCGTCACACGAACTCTGGACTCTGGTTATAATTAAGGCCGTCCAATCGGTGTGTGCCACACAGTGGTTCTACGGCATGAACCCTTAATTGAATCGATGTGACCTGCGTCTATGTCATGGACCGACATCTACTCTTCTAAGTTACTTTAAAGTCATTGTGGATGATGACCGCAAGGAAATGATGCTACAATGGCATATGGCCCTAATCTAAGTCACTGAGGTTGATGACCCCCTGACCATCCAAGTTTCTAGGCTGAAGGCTAAACACAATTAAGTTACATCGGTTTATGACCAAAGTTCCACTTTACTATCCCCAGCACATTCACTGCTCAATCAATCAAAGTTCAATAATTACAACAATAGCAATGCTCACAAACTTTGTGGCAGTAAAATCCATTTCCTTCGGATATGTCCCCTTAATCGTTACTTTACATGTTAACATTCCCCAGAAAACAAACTAAAATTTCCAGAATGCATCTCCAAGTTATTCGCTTGATTAAAGTTATTTCAAATGCGGTTTCACTGAATTTAATAATTAAATAAATTTAAATGATTTAACGAAATATTAACGAACAACAAGTTTTATCTCCGCGGACTCTGGTTTCTTCACAAATTCCTACGCAGCTGTGATGTGAGTTCAATATTGCGATGTTTATCTGGCTGGAAAAGAAATTTACATAATTCATGTCCAGCTATATATATCCTGTCTCGTGATATCATGCTTAAAAATCTAATCTAGTCCTAACCGTTATTAACACTTGGATATCCTAATAATCTACGTACAAACCAAACAACTCGCCATATAATTACGATGTCATATCTCGTCATTACCATTATGAATTTTGCACACCCCTCACCGACAAACCGATCATCACGACCATCGCTCTATATTTTGGACAACCCTGAAATTGGGTTACTCTGTTCCTTATACTCAAAGTTCGTGATTTCAAAAGTTCATTACATCCCCAATTACAGTATTTCACAATACTCAGATCATTACCGGCTATGAATTTCAACTAAATCCAGCATTTTAACGTTTCACGAGCACCGAGAATTACAGTACAATCTCAACTCCACACGGGTCCCGTTATCATAGCTGAAGTCTCTCATCCCCCGAGTTCGCTTGGCAGTTACACGAAACACCTGGTTTATTCACAGTTCACTGGCTTCTCAAAATGCTCCCTTTAAACTCTGCCGACATAATTAAACAAATACGATATTCTAACCAACAAAATGCACAGATTATGCTTCAAGATGTCCACACTAATTATACGCGTCGCCAATTGATACCGCTATGGATTTCTATGAATTTCTTTCCATTCCCAACATTATAAAATATTCCTCGGGCTATCATGTCCCGGCTTCAATGACAGGACTCTAACCTGATTCGCACATCTCATCTCTACTCATATAAAACACTCCTCGGGCTTCCGTGTCCCGGCTTCAATGACAGGTCCAACCTGATTCACAAAACTAACCTCTGTTTCCCAGCTCCACAATTATCATCGACAAAGAACTGGAATAAAATCCTCACTAGAAATCCCGACGTCTAATATCGCACAATGCATTAATCATGAACAACTTCGCATAAATGATATCGTATTTAATAACTTGATTTTTACGAGAAATGACTGAAACATTCTACTAGATCTTCTATTGTCAGTCAGACACAGTTTAAAATGGGCATTAAAAAAACCCGTTTCTCTCCGTGACCAAATTCATCACCCTGGGTTCTCACCCGACAGCGCGCTTCCACTCGATTGAAAATGAGTAACCATGGATTATTATTAATAACGTCAAATTGCAGACAGAAGAATTTTACGTCGAATGAACATCTTACTTTGACATCACAAAATACAGGCAGTACACTCACACGGATGACGATCTACATTGGACGTGATATCACTACGAAACCCTATTCAATAACTTTTTACAACATTATACGGCACTCGCAAGACTTCAAACTTTTATCCAAGTGGAAAATAAAACAAATGACTCTTTTAGTCGTACTCTCACATTTACAAAACTTAGTAGGGGTGACCACTGCGTCGTATATCCCCATTCAAATACAAGAAATCACGAGACAAGATATAAGAGGTAGTAAGATGGAAAGTCACCTACCTCATGTCGTCACGCCAGTATTCGTCATAGGGCTCACCTGTGACCCTGGCATTTTATTTAGCCATTTTTACATTCATGGCTTCACAGTTCATTATTAATTTTCTTCAGGTTTCCTGGAATAAAGCATAAAAAAAAGAAAATACCCTTCACTTGTTTGTTGAGTGCACACGATGGACTATAGTTATTTACGCACACGAATTACTTAATCACATTAGAATTTATTCAGTACTTTGACCGTCCTATCTGGTACAATTATTTCACTCAAGAAAACTATCTCCTCATGGAGTCAAGACTTAGCCGCAATGGCTAAAATCTGCAGTTGAACTCAGTCTACTTTCGTTGGTTTGATTTCGCAGAGCAGCTCAACAATTTTTCGTCCGCTTTGTATCACAAATGCCGGAGAAGGAAGCTTCGTCATGGCGTCCCTTCATATTTATAGCAGTTACCCCCTCTCTTCGGATCTCTCCCTTTGCCGCCAAGAAAATTTCTATAAATTTTCTGACTTACCTAAACTGCAATTTCAAGAGTTTTGAAAGTGACTACATGCTTGCTACATTTCTGGCGGTAGTGTTCACGGACATTTAAAATTTTTACGGGTTCGATTTGTGAGATGATTGACCTCCTTTGATAGGCACTATATTTTTTTGACTTGGCGTGGTCACGCCATGTACACGCGCTTTGAAATAGTTCATAAAAATGACTTGAGATTCTTCCGCCGTCGACACGTGTGGTTGACGTCACGTACCCCAGAGCGTGGGACCGAAGGTAATCACCCCCTCGTCACGTGTCACATCCATGCTATCAAGAATCCAACTTTTAATTTAATTGTTACATTATGCATAATGTTCTTAGGGCACACAAGTCATGGGTTCAATACAATACTATAAACTTATTCTAATTTTCAGTGGCTATATATATATATATTCAGATTAGTACGTAATTTCAGTATATAATTAGGGGCTGCCTGGCCGAGGCGTAAAGGCGTTTTCGGTTCGCCCGGAAGGACGTGGGTTTGAATCCCCACCAGGAAATTGTAAAATTTAAGAAACGAGATTTCCACTTCCGGAGGTGCATATGGCCCTGAGGTTCACTCATCCTACACCAAAAATAAGTACCAGGTTAATTCCTGGGGGCAAAGGCGACCGGGCGTAGAGCTAACCACTCTACCCCATCACGTGCCGAGGTTAACAATGGTGGAAGCCTTTACCTTCCACTCCTACAAGGGCCTTCATGGCCTGTACGGAGGTGACTTTGCTTTGCTTTGCAATATATAAAACATTAATATCAATGTATTTCTGCAGCGAGGAAAAAAGGATGAATATTCTTTACCGTTGTTCACCTTGGATCTGAACACATTGAATGGTAGTTTATTAATTTTTTTAACGGAATAATAGAACGACGATGCCTTTGCTGGCGAGATGTAGTGTTTACAGTGCACTATGTCTTCTGGTATGGGCTAGAATAAATTTGTTACTTTCATTGCGCTGTCTCAGTCTCATCCTTGGCTTTGACAATATGAAAGAGACTGAGGTATGAGCGATGCTAGTAATACCATTCCTTATGCAGCCAGACCCTGTTATGAATGGTGTGAAAATATCGCTCATAGGGTCAGTTGATGCATTCATTTCAGTGGGCTTGGCAGACTGATATGTAACAGCAGCTTCTGGCTCAGTGAGGAAAGCAACGGGAAAACTACCTCACTCCTCATTTCCCTAGTATGCTTCTTCAGTGACGCCTAGGCAATTTATGGCAGCTGTTGGCGGAGCTGTGGAGGATCAAACCAGCCTTCGGGCTGAATACCCAACATACAATAGAATGACTTGAAATTTCCTGTTGTAGTCTATAAAGGGTTATATCAGCTTGATTAAGTGAGCAAGTATCGTATTTACGAACATATCAGCTGACTATATCGATTTCTCCATGGACCTTAAGAAGCAAAACATCAGAAATTTGGCAACAGGTTTCCCAGAGTAGAATTAAATACCGAAGAATTTTGTGAAAGGATGCACCGTAGACATGAAACTTTATCTCTGATGGCTCTTAAGAGATACAATTTTTGATAGCGTACTGAAGATAAGCATCCCAATTAAAATTTTGATTGCTATATTACATCCTTTTGGCATTTACTAGAGAAAACAATCAATGTTGTAACGGACTGAATTAGTCTTGACCTACAGACAAACGAACTGTGGATAAAAGCGATATAACTTCACATCATGAAATGTGTGATATTATCTTAATTCATTTTGAGGCAAGATATAATAGAGCTAGGCCGGTATGAATTTATGGGAAACGCTTTCCTAATCGAAGACACCCAAGTGATCGGGATGTTGTCGCTATTATTCAGATACTTCCAGACCGGGGCTGATTACCGGCATTATTTTGTCCTTTAAAACAACAGCAACTGTATCAATCAATCAATCAATCAATCAATCAATCAATCAATCAATCAATCAATCAATCAATCAATCAATCAATCAATCAATCAATCAATCAATCAATCAATCAATCAATCAATCAATCAATCAATCAATCAATCAATCAATCAATCAATCAATCAATCAATCAATCAATCAATCAATCAATCAATCAATCAATCAATCAATCAATCAATCAATCAATCAATCAATCAATCAATCAATCAATCAATCAAACAAACAAACAAACAAACAAATAGTCAATCAATCAATTTCCCAATTACTAGGTAGGCTACACAGTACTACCGGTCCGAATATCCCAATCCTTTCGTAGGTTGCAACAACAACAACAACAACAATTTGTTGACTAAGGATTTTACAAGACCATAATAGCGATGTTCGTCTTGTAAAATCCCGTAAACAAAACAAAACAAAACCCTCTGTCATGCTTGATTTTCACAACTTCTCCTTATCGACCATGCTTCACCCCAGCTCCCTCTACAGGTAGCTACAGCAGACCTGCTGCCTGAAGAGTTACTGAAAACCTTAAAAAAAAATACTGTTCAATATTTAATTTTTAAATTTAACGATATCTGACAGTTTCTTCGCATAGGCTGATTAGAATAGTCTCTTATATCATCTGTTAGGCGGACGTGCCTTATTTCAATTACACGCCGTATATCTCAGGGAAATATTTAACTGACAAGCGGACCTTAAGGTAGACGAACCACATATTTGTTTCATGCTTATAGTAAGCCCCTCGAATATAAATATACCAAATAGATTGGGCCAGATATCCAGGCATTCTCCAAAAAATCGGCTTTGATAAGACCGAGGATACTCATTTCACTGACTACTATGACTACGTTACATAGTTTTTTAGTGTTACACAGTGTAGTAATCTGTTCATATACACCTATTACAGTACTTATGATAATAAATATAAACTAATTATAAGTAAGAAAAATTATTTTTGGTGATTTTTAAAGAAAGTTAGAGATTTATTGCGTTTATACATTCGTAATTGTTTTATATTTCGAAGTTAAGTGTGGAATTTGAGTTAATTCTGAAGGCTAGGTACTGTAATGTGTTTTTTAATAGTAAGGTGAAATTAAAATCACATTAGCATTGATATGGCAATAAAATAAAAATGTATTAAGTATAATAAAATAGTAAATTTATTTTAATTTCATATGCTGTACAGTCAGAATAGTAAAAAAAAAGACAAAATTAACTGAATTCATATACACGAATCGAGATTATTGAAGGAAATCATAGAACACATTTGAACATTTAGTTCTCTCACTGGTGTTCACCTATCACTTACAATAATATTATGTTTACAGAAATATCTCTCAGCATCTGCAATTTGGTAGGACCCCAAATAAATTTCAGAGCTGCTTTGGTAAACTTTGAGTATTTAAACTTTGTAGTCAATAGCATTTTCTGGCAGTCCAATTCCTCAGTTTAAGTCTCCAGGAGAAGAATAAAAGAACATAAATAAAGATTTCATTAGAAAAGAATCGATGTTTTCGAATTTATATTGCATTGTAGTACACTTTTTGCATTTTGAGTAAATAATTTCTCAATTTATCGTATTTACAAAACACATCCCAAACTCTTTTACAGGTCCTGAAGGTTTCCGTGGTTTCCCAATTTTAACACTGGGTAAATGCTGTGGCTGTACCTTAATTAAGGCCACGGCCGATTCCTTCCCACTCCTAGGCCTAGCCTTTCCTATCCTGTCGTCGCCATAAGACCTATCTGTGACGGTGCGACGTAAAACATATTGTAAAAAAAAATACAGAACAGGTCCTGGGGAACTAACATACGAAAGGACAAGCCTTCTAAAGCATTTGCGTAATATCATTTTTGTGAAAATTCGCCACCCCTGCTTATAAGGCATATGTGACAGATAGATGAATGTTTAGGCCTATTCTGAGACTGTTTTTCATATTGCCATAGTACAGGAGCTGTGATCTGTCAGTACGCGACTGTAAACTTGGAACAATAATTATGACATCTCACTAGATCGAGGGAAGTAACTTGACTTGCTAGTTGACGACTGTAAACCCAAGCACAGTAAGGTGTGACCTGTTGGCGAGCTTTTGCAGCCACTTTTTATCGACTTGAAAGCTGTTCTCGTCGGCTCAGCACAAATCTTCCTATAATTAAGAGATTAATGACGATAAGCTGGATGGTACTTTGACGCAACGGCTCGTTGACTCCGGCTAGGCTTGGAACGAGAAAGGAAATCTAAAAGGAAGAGAAACTGCTGTCAGTTTTACAAGTACTATAAAATTATGTGTAAGATATGTTTGTATGTTCCTGAAGTTGCTGGGAAATATATGTGAAAACGTTCCGCTTGCGAGCTATAAGAAAACAGAACTTAAAATATGTATGTTGAAGTAAACTCTCTGGCGCCTTTAGAATCAGTGATGGTTGGATTAGCATTAACCCTTCATGCCCAGTGTGTATATTTGCGTGCATAACCATTGCGTAACTCGTAACAGTTAATCTGTTCGATTGTGTAGCCTGTTTTTGTCGTGGTTCTTCTGGAGATCAGTATTGTATGGAAGTTGGTCCATAACTAGTTCAGAAAGAAAGAGAGTAGTAACTGTTTTTTTTTTTTTTTTGCTATGGGCTTTACGTCGCACCGACACAGATAGGTCTTATGGCGACGATGGGATGGGAAAGGCCTAGGAGTTGGAAGGAAGCGGCCGTGGCCTTAATTAAGGTACAGCCCCAGCATTTGCCTGGTGTGAAAATGGGAAACCACGGAAAACCATCTTCAGGGCTGCCGATAGTGGGATTCGAACCTACTATCTCCCGGATGCAAGCTCACAGCCGCGCGCCTCTACGCGCACGGCCAACTCGCCCGGTCCAGTAGTAACTGTTGAAATGTGGTGTTACGGAAGACTGCTGAAGGTGAGATATGTGGATTGAATCACGAATAAAGAGATACTGAATCGCATTGGTGAGAGGAAAACTATCTGCCGAAATTTAGCCATAAGAAGAGACAGAATGACAGGACAAATCTTAAGACACCAGTAGTTGTTCAATAGGTTTATGAGGGAAGTGTAGGTGGTAAAAACGGCAGGACCGGGAAAGCTGGTCGTACGGTTAAGGCCGCGCAGCTGTGAGCTTGCATCTGGGAGATAGTGGGTTCGAACCCCACTGTCGACAGCCCTGAAGATGGATTTCCGTGGTTTCCCCATTTTCACACCAGGCAAATGCTGGGGCTGTACCTTAAATAAGGCCACGGTCGCTTCCTCCCGCTCCTAAGTGTGTCCTATCCCATCGTCGCCATAAGGCCTATCTGTGTCGGTGAGACGTAAAGCCAATCATAAAAAAAAAAACGGCAGGCGTAGACTAAGGCACGAAAATGACAAACAGATTAGGGTAGATTTAGTAGTTATGTAGAAATGAAAAGGTTAGCACACGATAGGGTAGCATGCAGATTGCATCAAATCAGTCTATGGACTGATGTCCCAAGCACACACAGTATTTCTATAGGTTCGGAAATATACCTGGGCCTGTGAGTGTTGCAAAAACATAAAATTCTTCTTCTTCCACTTTTCCTACCGCTTTTCCCACGTATGTGGGGTCGCCCTGTGGGGTCACGGGTGCGAACTGTGTAGCACATGCAGCTTTACCCCTGTTTTACGGCCGGATGCCCCTCCTGACGCCAACCCTATAAAGGGGGATGTAATCACCATTGCGTGTTTCTCTGGTGGATGGTAGTGAGGTATGTTATCTGAATATGAAGAGGAGAGTGTTGGGATGGACACAAATACCCAGTCCCCGAGCCAGAAGAATTAATCGGAAGAGATTAAAATCCCCGGCCAGGCCGGGAATCTAATCCGGGACCATCTGAACCGAAGGCCAGTACACTGACCTTTCAGCCAACGAGTCCGGACTTGGAAAAACATAAAAGTATTCACTTAGAAATAATTTCTAGACAAGACGTGTGACGAAAGTGTTCAGTATCTCATTGTAAAGAGCAAGGACGAACAATAATTGTCTGATTTCGATATGACGTCATCGGGTGAAGCAACAGCGCCACCATCTTGAGGTACTAAAATTAGTGGCTCAGCTCTGGTGACCAGTGTTATAGCACGTCGTATGAGGTCTCGTTTGATTCGTCTTAGTGATTGCTGCGAGTAAATGGCAAAATCTAATCAAATAAAGAACATTTGAGGAAATAATGGTGCGAAGAAGTGTGAGCATATCTTTCAAAAATGTCACGGTATATGGATAATAAATGGCTTCAAACACATTCTAGAGAAAAGAGCAATATGTTACGGTTCCAAAACGTCCAGAATCACCAATACCGAGCGTCTAAGGGCTTATCGGGAGCGTCTCAAATTTAAAGCGAACGAGCATCGTGAGCACATCTGCTGCTGTCCGTCTAGCGTACCAAGAGTACCACGGTTCCGATGCGATGTGGCCAGATGCTCAAATTTTACAGCCAATTCTGACGCATCGAAAGAGTTGGCACAATTTTAACCTAGACAAATGGACTTGGAATAGGCTACTCTAAGAATAAACGTACCGCTATGTTTAAACGGGAGTTTCTGGACACTGTATGTTTCAATCGTGCCGGGAAATCATGCGAAGTACGCCTACTAAAAATTGTAAAACATCGGAAAGCAGCCCAAATGGCTACAACTGACCATATAAAGCAAGATAAAAATGGAAGAGTAGACAAGAGTGGAAAAGATTTTTCTGAGTGCAGAACCTCCACCAGGGGTTCAAGATCCACGATACGCAACTCCGATATGGGAAGTAACATAAGAATAATTAAGGAAGACTAGGACAGGTGGGCACATGGGTTAGTTGTTACAGTGTTTACAACTTGGCCATTAGATGTCGGATAAAGCTCTGCTTCCTACAGTACTTTTATTTCTAGGTTATTATTAAATGAAAAGCGATCAATGTGCAAAAACAGTTTTTGTACAGATGGTCAACTATGCTAATGCCATTCTTATTATTGAGGTTGTCCTCATTTTGCAGTTTTGTGCATGGTATCTTTCACAATGATCGTTGCACGGGTTACATATACAGTCTTCGTTCGGCTGGTGGAAGTTTTTGGTTTGGCAGAATCTGTGGTGAAATCTATGAGTGGCGTAACGTGTAATTACGTGCCGTAGCTCGTAATTTGCTTGCTTCCACTCTTCCGTCATTATAGCGTCCGTGGAATAGAAGTCGGACCAAATAGCATTCCTTTTCTCGTTTAAAGTTTGGCGTGCATTCTCGTAGGGCTTGGTGTTTGGTAGACAAAACTGTGTTTTGATATCGTCAATGAAGTAGTCCACCTTGGTTAGAACATATGTTAACCTTGAAGGGACTGACTTCCCAATGCCTAGTATTCTCTTGAGATATCGGGCCTTGACTTTTTCTATTGTCATCAGGTCGCTGAGTGTGAGTTTTTCCAAGGTGATGCTAATCCCATAGGTTGCTATTGGTGATATGGCTGTCCTGAACAGTAGCATTGCTGTACCCAATGATATTTGTTGAGGTTGTTGACTGTTGTAGATGGCTTTTATTTTCTAGGTTATTGAAGCGTCGGTTTTGAACGCAGTTTGGAGTACTACTAGGATGAGTATGCAGATATGTATATCATATTCGGAGATTGTCCATGTATGGCTAACACAGCTGCACGTGTGTATGCAGAACGCTATCCATGTCGTTGTCATCCAGACAGCAATGTATTTTACACCAGGATCGCCGTCATAAAGAGCTGTTTTAACTGAGGGGTTTTCTAGGAATTTACGTACTGGTCTTCTTATACGGCATTTTCCGGACGCAGTGCATATAGACTGAAGAAACTTTTCTAGTGCATATAAAAACACTACATCTGTATGCCAGGTCCTAATGTAGATGTTTTCTATGTCTAGAAAAATTCATTTGCTATACGTGTAAAATCTATTATAGTAATTACACACAATATATATGGTCCTCCAGATCTCATTATCGTGGGTTCAAATACGGCAGACAAAGATAGTCAGATATTTGAAGGATAGAAGCAAGTTCCTTCGGCACTCCCAGTCTTACGATGCCGACATGCAATAATGATTATAATAATAATACTAATAGTTTCACTTCGCCACGAACTACTTCGCTTTTAAAAGATACTGAGGGGGCGCAAATTGTGTCTCGAAGAAGTTCTTTTCCGCGTCGGCAAATCTACAAACACGAGGCTGGCGTATTTGATCCGGGCGCGAATCCAGGGAACTTGGGCTCAGAAAGCTTCGACACTGCCCTCTGACCCATTCAATTCGAAATATATAATACAGCTGGTGACCCATTCAGTGTTTAATTAAAACTCAGTCCTATTTAGTTTCGGTTTCTCTGTCATTCGTAGAGTAAATCTGCCATAGGATTATCATCATTATTATTGTTATTATTATTCTTTTCTGCCACTTTTCCCACATCTGTGGGATCACAGGTGTGAACTGTGTCCTACATGTGGATTTGATTCTGGTTTACGACTGGATGCCCTTCCTGACGCCAAACCTGTATGGAGGGATGTAATCACTATCGTGTGTTTCTGTGGTGGTTGGTAGTGTAGTGTGTTGTCTGCATTATGAAGAGGAAAGCGTTGGGACAAACACAAACACCCAGTCCACTGAGCCAGAAGAATTAATCAGAGGCGATTAAAATCACCGACGCGGCCGTTACCGAACCCGGGACCCTCTGAACCGAAGTCCTCAGCGCTGACCATTCATCCAATGAGTCGGATTATTATTATTATTATTATTATTATTATTATTATTATTATTATTATTATTATTATTATTATTATTATTATTATTTCTGTCTCCGTAACATAACGATTAGTGTTATTAGCTGCCGTCCTCGTGGGCTCGGGTTCGATTCCCCGTACTGCCAGAAATTTAAGAATGGCAGGAGGGCTGGTACGTGGTTAAGAGGAACATGCAGCTCACCTCCAATGGGGGTGTGGCTGAAAAGAGCTGCACTACCTCGGGATGAGGACACGAGTTTGCTTTACTGCTATTATTATTATTATTCTTATGCTTCCTCGTTTTATTAGCATATATCATAAACTATGTCCGGCTCCATGTCTAAATGGTTAGCGTACTGACATTTGGTCACAATGATCCCGGGTGCGATTCCAGGCAGGGTCGGGAATTTTCACCATCATTGGTAAATTTCACTGGCAGGGGGACTGGGTGTATGTGTCGTCTTCATCATCATTTCATCCTCATCACGACTCACAGGTCGCCTACGGGCGTCAAATCAAAAGACCTGTAGCTGACAAGCCGAACATGTCCTCAGACACTCCCAGCACTAAAAGCCATACGCCATTTCATTTATTCACCATAAACTATTAATGCATCAAGGATTTTCTGAAAGGTATGCTATGTTATGTCGTAAAACTTTATTTCTGGATCGCCCTCGTAGTGTATTATCGGAGTGTCTGGCAGGCTCGCCTCATTCCTATCCGATTCTTAAAATTCCACCGCTGCAGCACAGTTTGCTTCCATCTCCACTTAAGTTCACTTCTTGACAAGTTCATATCATAGCCGAAGTCAGTACGTGATAACCAATGTGAATAAATTTAAATTATTCTTGAAACGAAATAAGAAAAAGAATAGTCTCTGTTGAAGTGACCATACAATTTAAAAATAGAACTATCTTTGGTATCTAACCTCAGGCATCCACTCGGTTAACTGTTCGAAGCATAGAAAATAACCATTCAACTCTTCGGTGTGAAATACTATCTGGTAAACATTCTGCTACGTGACATTTCCAACCGATATTCAACAAATGTCAAGTGTCAGATTGGATATTGGCGCTCTGCACACTGATCATTTATTTGGGACTGAGTGGCTGGTTCCTTCCTGTACATCCGTTCACAGGTGACAACGTCTCGTCCAACACTGACGGTACTACGTTTGAGAAATCTAGGGAGTCTTTCATTTTTCCGCCCGTCGTGACTTTTCCCTTTGTTTTGTCGATACCTTGGGTCTTTGATTCTTCCTATGATTAGTGTTAAGAAGGAGTGGCTGCACCGGGAATCTAGCTTGCAAACTTTAACCAACTCAGGTAAGGAGCATTTAGCTGAGCTACGCAGCCGATCTTCCAGCTCGTACGTCTTAGAGAGCTACACAGGAGGTTATTCTGGAAACCTCGCTCTCAGGTCCACAACGAAATGCGGACGCAGGAGTTTGGCAGGTGGCCAGTCTCTTCACTGTTATCAGTGAAGTCATTCTGCTGAGCCGTCGTGTTTCTGGATTTACTGGCATGTTAAAGAACCCTATTCAAGGCAAAAGTTTCGGTACTCCGGTCTCATACACCGTTATCAGTTGAAAGGACTTACATACAGTACGTTTATCAAATCTGGCCCATGTCGCTTAATGTTCGCAGTATTTCCAGCCGGGAAAGTTTATTCCACTGGAGCTCAACTTGTAGGATACCAACAAAATATAGCAGATATCCTAGAATCAGGATGTCAATTGGGCTGTATCGCGATTGACCTATCTAAGGCATTTGATAAGGGAGATCATGGGAGATTACAATCAGTTCATTATTAAATTTGAGTTTCAAATTTCCGAAATGGGCAAAATATTTTTATGAAATTTGGGCTAAAATATCATGTTCAATTTGAAAAAATGTACAGTCTGCTTCTTCAATGTATCATCCTCTTCTTTTTTTCTGCCGCTTTTCTCACATCTCATACGGCACTGCCCTTGTTTTACGACTAGATGCCTTTCCTGACGCCAACCCTCTGTAGAGAGAGTTTTCTATTATAATGTGTTTCTGTGGTGGTTGATAATATTGAGTGCGAACAAAGACATGTATATTATACAAACACAAGTGCCCAGTCCCTAAGACGTAGGAATTCACAACACAGTTAAAATCCCTGGCCTGGTCGGAAAGTGAACCCACGACGCCCTGAACCAAGGACCACTGCTCCGACAATTCAAGCAACGACTGGACTGTTTAATAAGTCTACATTTTTGAATAATTCAATAATTCAGTGTTATTTGCTCTACGTCCCACTTACTACTTTTGCCATTTTCGGAGACGCCGAGGTGCCAGAATTTTGTCTCGCGGTTGTTATTTTGCACGCCAATAAATCAATCGATACGAGGCTGGCGTACTTGAGCAGCTTCAAATACCACAGGACTGAGACAGGATCGAAGGAGAATCCCAGAAGTCGTCAAAAGTCCAGCGCTCCAACTGTCTGAGCCACTCAGCCCGGCAAGTCTACATTTTTAGGTAGATGTATAAAGCATCAAATAAGAAAAGTATATTTTCTTTAAATGGTTCAACGCAGGAAATGGAAAATGAAGTACTACAAATTATAATACGTGATTAGGAGAAAAAAAGGGTACTAAGGATTGGCTTAACTGGATTCTAGGGCTAACGTAGGCGAGCCTATTTCCAGAAAAAGTACACGTCGTTCCTTGCTCATTTATTTTATGAATAAATTACTGGACAACTACTAATTCTCTGATTGTTTGTGAATTTGTAGAAAAAGGAAAACAGACACGAACTTGTGAAAATTTGAATTTATAATTCCAATTTTCACAAGTTGATACTTTGACAATACGGGCTCTAATATGAAGTTTATAACGTGCAATAAACACGAAGCTATAGAAATGAGGTCATTATTAGAGAAGTAGCCAGCCAAAATTGTTTCGTTTCTCTCTTTGAGTGGGATATTTTCATTGCTTCAGAAAAATAATGTACGAGTAACATATTTAAAGGACCAAGTTATTTATACTTGTTATAGTCTTCTTTTCGCACTTCTTACAGCCGGCTGAGGTCTTCGGTGCGAACTGTATCGCAGAAGTGGACTTCGCCTTGTCTTGTGGACGGATACTCTACCTCACGCCAAGCCTGTATTCAGCGATGTAATAACTATTGAATGTTTTTGAGGTGATTGTCAGCGTTATATGTTGTGTATATTTAAAAGATTTGTCTCTTGTATGCCGTAGGGGCGCGATAGCGAACTGACATCTTCACTGCCTTCTCATCGAGATAACCGTGGTTCGAATCCTGGCTAATACAAGCGGGATTTAATGAAATTGAAAATCACGTCTCTAGAGTAAAATTGGAGATTTCTTGGCTATGATCACGGTGTCAACAATGACGTAAAACTTGCTTGCTCCACAACTGGGATCCTCTGAAACGAAGGCCTCGACGCTGAGTATTTAACCACGGAGCCGGGCCGGACTGTTTTAGTTTCAGTGCAAATAATGTTCTTCGCCAAAATTGGACTCCACAACAGGATAGGCTTTCCTCGTACAAGTGCAAGAGAATGTTATGCTCGGTATCTATTCAGACTAAGTTGAAAGGGGAATAGTGAGACGTGAGTTCTGCAGAGCATAGACGCATTTCTTGGTAACATTGGCCAGGAATAGCTGGCGAGGGAAGAAAGACCTGAGGCTATTCGCGGAGATGTTCGTTAACTGTATATAGAGGGAACGTCAGCTTCCATAGTTGGTGAGGAATAAGAGGATTTCTGTCTACGAGAGCTCAGTTGTTAGATGGGGGGAAGAGGAAGTGCAGAACGAAGAATAAAGATGGAATTACGGTGTTTACATAACAGGTTTAATAGAAATAACTCTCAGGATTTAGGGAAAAAAGGAATGATCTTCTGTTACTGGATAGCAATTCTTAATACACACAGGGACTCCACAGTGTATCGCGCAATTATAGGGACTCAACCTGGTCTTCTTCTGATGAGCTCCCCTCTTTCACACGCCTGGCTTACCTGAAGGTTTCTTCGTTCTAGGAATAATTTTAGTTTGTAATAATAATAATAATAATAATAATAATAATAATAATAATAATAATAATAATGAAATGTCGTATGGCTTTTTTAGTGCCGGGATATCCCAGGACGGGTTCGGCTCGCCAGATGCAGGTCTTTCTATTTGACACCCGTAGGTGACCTGCGCGTCGTGAT
The DNA here is from genome assembly GCF_040414725.1 of Anabrus simplex. Lineage (NCBI taxonomy): Eukaryota > Metazoa > Arthropoda > Insecta > Orthoptera > Tettigoniidae > Anabrus > Anabrus simplex. The sequence goes on along the minus strand of NC_090268.1, from coordinate 276,502,717 downwards.
GAGGATGAAATGATGATGAAGACAACACATACACCCAGCCTCCGTGCCATTGAAATTAACCAATTAAGGTTAAAATCCCCGACCCGGCCGGGAATCGAACCCGGGATCCTCTAAACCGAAGGCCAGTACGCTGACCGTTCAGCCAACGAGTCGGACATAATAATAATAATAATCTCCCTTACGTCGCACCGACACGGATACGTAGGTTTTATGACGACGATGGGACAGGAAAGGGCTAGGAGTGAGAAGGAAGTGGCCATGGCCTTGATTAAGGTACAGCCCCAGCATTTGCCTGGTGCGAAAATGGGAAACCACGGAAAACCACCTTCGGAGCTGCCGATAGTGAGTTTCGAACACACTGTATGTATATTCAGTCTTCAGCTCTAAGGCTGGTTGGATCCTCAACAGCTCTGCCATCAGCTGTCATAGATGGCCTAGGCATCACTGATGAGGGGTGCTAGGGAAATGAGGAGTGAAGTAGTTTCCCGTTGCTTGCCTCTCCGAGCCAGAAGTTTCCTTTACATATCAGTCTGCCAAGCCCACTGAAATGCATACACCAACCGACCCTATGAGCAACAGTTTCACACCATTCATAGCAGGGACTGGCTGAACAAGGAATGGCATTACTAGCATCGCTCATACCTCAGTATCTTTCGTATTGTCAAAGCCAAGGATAAGACAGAGACAGATCAATGAAAATTGCTCTAGCCCATACCAGAAGACATAGTGCACTGTAAACATAATAATAATAATAATAATAATAATAATAATAATAATAATAATAATAATAATAATAATAATAATTGTACCGGTTGGTACACCTATACGCCGCACATTTGAATTTTCCGCCTTAAATTACTTTCTACCGGAGAAACTCTGAACTTTAACTACTGAATTAATCCAACAGTTCCTCAGAAGATGCCACTGAGTGTATTTCGATTTTTTTTTTTTTTGGTTGATCAAGAAGTGTGGACCTTCTCTGACAGATGTCTCTACTAAAAAACTATGATCATGCACCCTGGTGCGAAGGGAAGGAACTTTTTGAAGAAATTTTGTATTCGAAAGTTTGTCTTTACTAAATTTTGTTCTTCCATTTATTGGGTTGGCAATATTAATCTTTCTTTCCGCCAGTTTTGAACTCAGCCAATCCCGAGTTTCTTTAATTAATTTTTGACCAATAGTGTCCTTCTTCTTCGATGTTGATGTATAACTTTTAGCTACCCAATAAAGTTGAGTGGGTGTGTCTTAATTATTTATGAAAGGTCTCGAAGCTTCCACGAGGGTTTAAAAACTGCTGATTTTCACGGCTCTTGGCCATTCGAACAACATCTAGCTCAGTGTGTGGATATGTAGCAGGGGGCGGGAAGCGCCTCTTTCTTCAGGCAGCCGTTCTTCAACAAGGTAATGGTCTTTTAACATCTTTATTTCTTGCTAGCTCAGCAGTTAACCCGCGGGGCATGTCCGAAACCTTTAATATGTAACCTTTAAACTTAAAGCATGTAAATCTTTTTCCATCCTTGTAAAACTTCATATAACTTTACTGTAAATCGGGGATAGAGAGTGCCTTACCCTCTCGAGCTCCCCCTTCATCCTGAATTTGAGGTGACTACGTTTTGTAACTGTTCTTCTATTCCTTCTTAATGTGTTAAATTTATTCTGTCTACGTGTCACCTCCATAGTATGGGAATAGCCCCCGCTTATCGGCCTAGCGCCACTTAGGTTTTAACAAGCTTCATGTAGGAGTGCAAGTTCACGCCTCCATTCATCTTGGTATTTTGGGGCCATTTAATTAATTGGTTCTTTTTCCACGAAGGCCCATTAGATTGGGTACGAGATACCCCGGTTTATATTTGTAAGTTGTGCCTTGATGGCAGTGGATTCTCAAATCTAGGTAAAGCCTTTAATAGGCTTGGAAAATTGAGAGCGGCTCAGCCCTTTCTTGGGTTTGAAAAGTGCCTCCGGGAGGCTTTAGGTTGAAAGTGGGGAGCAAGTGCTCCATGTAATGAGCCCTTTGGTAATTTGTGGTTGTGAGCTGAGGGCTCAGGAATTGTAACTTGGGGCACGAAGCCCAGAATTTGTAAAGACCTCTTAACCTGTGCTTTGTTTGTAAAACTTCTAGCGTACCTGAATTTTCATTGTTATATCACCTAGTGAAAAGTTGTAAAATTTTTGTTGTCTGTTGAAAACATAACCTTTTTTTAAATTTTTAAATTCTTCTTTCGGACTTGTAGTTAGACCCATTCCAGCCCGCACCTTCTTTCACCTCTGCTGATCCACCAAAACACGGTAACAATAATGATGATGATGATGATGTTTTCTTCCCACTAACTACCTTTACGGTTTTCGGGGACGCGGAGGTGTCGGAATGTTGCCCTGCAGTTGTTCCTTTACGTGCCGGTAAATCTACCGACACGAGGCTGACGTATCTGAGCACCTTCAAATACCACCGAGCTGAGCTAGGATTGAACCTGCCTACTTGGAGTCAGAAGGCCAGCGCCTCAACCGTCTGAGCCACTCAGCCCGGCAATTTTACTTTGTGATTGTGGTGATTATTGCTTTTAAGGGAAGGTACACGTAGGCATTATCCCGTCTTAACTCTACCAGAAGAGAAAAAGTTCCAGTCATTCCAAGATCGAAGGTACCGGAGAAAAGAAAGGAAAGACCCCGAAGGACGCGAAAATGGAAATTTTACTTCTTCTTCTTCTTCTTCTTCTACCACACGAGTGGGGTCGCGGGTGCGAACTGTGTCGCACATGTGAATTTGGCCATGTTTTACGACTGGATGCCCTTCCTTCCTGACGCCAACCCTATATGGGGGGAAGACATCGTTATTGTGTGTTGATGTGGTGGTTGGTTGCGTAGTGTGCTGCCTGAATATGAAGAGGAAAGTGCTGGAACGAACATAACCATCCAATCCTCGAGCCATAAGAATTAATCCTACAGGATTAAAATACCCGGCCGGACCGGGAATTAAACCCGTGCCCCTCTTAATCGAAGGCCTCAACGCTGACCATTCAGGCAAGGAGTCGGACAAAATGAAACCTCACAAACCTAATACCATCGGGGTCAGAAACAAACAAAATTTGACCAAGAAATATTGGATATGAAGCATGAATGTGAGGAGGGCCTGGGACATGTAACAAGAAGTACGTCCAGACTAGGACCTCGTGATCACAAAACTAAGCTACCAAGTTGTGAAAAATTGGATTCACCCCTTTCAATCATCTCTCATGACAAGTGTAGGACGCATTCTATATCCGCATCAATAATGAGAGGGTTTGTAAAATTCCCCTTCTACCGAGCTCGATAGGTGCAGTCGATTAAGTGCGGCAAGTATCCAGTATTCAGGAGACAGTGGGTTCGAACCCCACAGTGGGTTCGAACCCCACTGTCGGCAGCCCTGAAGATGGTTTTCCGTGGTTTCCCATTTTCACACCAGGCAAATACTGGGGCTGTACCTTAATTAAGGCCACGGCCGCTTCCTTCCCACTCCTAGCCCTTTTCTGCCTCATCGTCGTAATAAGACCTATCGGTGTGGGTGCGACGTGAAGCAACTTGACAAAAGAAAATCCTCTTGTATAACTCACTTTTCATCCTCAAAACTCTTACATAACGTAATTTCAGCAACTTCTCTTATTCTGGATGTCTTGTAGTCAATATTCCCACCAGTCTGTACCAACACCTTGCTAAAAGTATCCCTCAGTTGCAGATTGCCTATACGCTTCGTTAGTGTCTCAAAGAGATGGGAATTCATTGGTAAGGTTGCGTGTGCTCTAGCAGTATCGTGCTGCGGCACAATGACCGTGCACAGTAGGTAAAGCTTCCGATGAATGTAAGCTGGTAGTTTGCCCTCTAGACCAGGGCCTCTCAGGGTGCATGCGCGTGGTGCATGCACTGTGCACGGTGCAAAAGACGACTTGGATTGGTTGACCAGAGTGCAGACCCCCCACTCCTCGATTTGGAGCAATAGCGCTTACTCTCTCTTTCCTCACGCCTGTCTCGCTCGCTCCGCCTGTCTCCCTCTGCCCCACTTGCGCCGTAGCGCTCCAAATCCGGGCTGAGTTGAGCCGAGTAGAGCCGAGCTTAGCCGAGTAGCCCAGAGACGAAGCGTTGATCCGAGCTATGCCGAGCGGCAGCGATGCACAGTGCACGGAGCTCTTGCGCCTCTATCTGCACGCGTGAGATTTTGGGCGTTTGAGAGGCCCTGCTCTAGACGTTTAAATACAGTGGAGCCTCGATATCTCGAATCATCGATTTATCGAAATTTCGAGATGTGGAGAATAACGTTTATGGGCATGTATAGCACATAATTGAATCATATGTATCTACGGCCTTATATTGAATACAGTACTTTTAAGTGTATTTAAGAATATACGAACTCGTATTTTAAGGCATCACTTTAATTATAACCCTTATTATAGTAAACAAGAAATATACGTTCGTTAACACCTTTGAAAAAATCTGTCAGTCTCTTCTGTTTTTTAACTCTTAACCTTGTTTTCTTCCACATACTTTTCAATAACATTTATTGCTGTGAAAACGAATGCCATTTACATTCGAATAACTCTATGTGTAGAATACCCATTGAATTTAACGCCTGGTATGCTGACGGTACAGGAGAAAAGCAGGAAAAGCAGCTCGATTTGTTCTGGGCGATTTCCGACAAAAGAGTAGCGTTACAAAAATGTTGCAAAGTTTGGACTGGGAAGGCTTGGTAGAAAGGTGACGAGCTCCTCGACTAAGTGGTATGTTCCGAGCTGTCAGTGGAGAATGGCGTGGGAGGACATCAGTAGACGAATAAGTTTGGATAGTGTCTTTAAAAGTAGGAGTTGTTCAATAAATTTCCAAATTCTTTGCAATCATTTAAGAAAAGGCAAGGAAAACAACAGATAGGGAATCTGCCACCTGGGCGACTGCCCTAAATGAAGATCAGTATGATTGAGTAGTGATTGAGAAAGCAGCTCCAACTCTTGTTGGGAATCTTCTTCTTCTTCTTCTTCTTGCTTAGCAGCCGCGTTGATGATATCCATAGGAGGCTCGGCCACTATAACGTCAGAGTCCATATATATGTAAGCCTCAAAATCAACTTCGCAGTTAACAAGCTGCCGATACTCCGCCCTCCGGGTGAGTTGGCAGTGTGGTCACGGGCGCACAGCCGTGAGCTCGCATCCGGGAGATAGTGGGTTGGAATCCCACTGTCGGCAACCCTCAAGATGGTTTTCCATGTTTCCCATTTTCACACCAGGTAAATGCTGGGGCTGTACATTAATTAAGGCCACGGTCGTTTCTTTCCTATTCCTAGGCCTTTCCCGTACCATTGTCGCCATAAGACCTGTCTGTGTCGGTGGGACGTAAACCAAATAGCAAACAAAAAAAGATACTCCGCCCATTCTTCAACAACAGGAGTGACTTCCTCCTCTTCGTGTTCTGAAGCTCCTGAGTCACCTTTCAAAAATCCTGCTTTGCGGAAGCAGTTTCATTGTTAGAAAGTCATATCGCGACATTTATAATTATACATACAGGATTATTACATTGATTACATAGAGTTACAATTGTAAAAATAACAACAGTACATATTAATCAGATAGTGATTATATGTCATTGAATAGATTTGTTTGTCTAAAAAACTTAGTGATGTTTTTACACTGAGTATCTTTGTTGAAATGTCACATACTCTATTATTCTGGTTTAAATTACACAACTGTCTTTGTTGATCGTATAGATGACATTCTAGTAAAATGTGGTCAACAGTCTTTCTTTTTTGACAGGTGTCACATATTGGTGGAGGTTTCTTAGAGAAGATATGAGCATGAGTCAGTTTGCTATGGCCTATACGTATTCTAGTAATGAGCACTTGTTCTGGACCGGGCGAGTTGGTCGTGCGCGTAGAGGCGCGCGGCTGTGAGCTTGCATCCGGGAGATAGTAGGTTCGAATCCCACTATCGGCAGCCCTGAAGATGGTTTTCCGTGGTTTCCCATTTTCACACCAGGCAAATGCTGGGGCTGTACCTTAATTAAGGCCACGGCCGCTTCCTTCCAACTCCTAGGCCTTTCCTATCCCATCGTCGCCATAAGACTTATCTGTGTCGGTGCGCCTTAAAGCCCCTAGCAAAAAAAAAAAAAAACTTGTTCTGGACGCTGAAGGAATGAAACATCAAATTTATCTGTAGATCCACGCCTGATATCATGGAGTTTTGTGGGTTGTTCTCTTGTCCACTCAGTTAACCACTGTTTTCGGATCTTTGTAGTAAGAAAAGGAGCAACGTCGGTGTAGGGGATTAGAAAGTTTGGATCATGTACAGGAAGATGAGTTGCTTCTTTAGCTGATATATCAGCTTGTTCATTGCCGTTTATTCCCTTATGTGAGGGAATCATTGTTATCTGCTTCACATCAGCCCATGATTTACTCAGCATTGTTATCGACTGTAGTAGATTAACGTCCGTTAATGACTCCTCGGATGAAATTCGGCATAGAATTCTCTGGTAGCCATTCCTCACAAACCACAAATAAAGCTGTATAGCACAATTAATGTTGTACAAAATTCGAGCCACAGAGTGTTTTTGCTTCAAGGGAGGAAACGGTTGCTTCGAGAAATCGAGAAGTTCGTGTAACCGAATTTCGAGTAATAGAGATATAAATACAGGCGAAGAATACGACAAACGGCCGGGAAATTGAAGCTACTTCGAGATATTGAAAATTCGAGTAATGGAGGTTCGAGATATCGAGGTTCGACTGTAGTACACACATCACGAGCACTGAATGAAGAACGAGTCCCTTCACCAATAACAAACGTTTACTCCATCTAAATCAGAAGCGAACTTCGTCGTTGAGACAAACCATTCAGGACGATCAAATGTGTAATAAAAGTAATGGAAGAACGCGTGTTGAGGGGAACTGGAGTAATGGAATGCACACGAGTGCGTACCAGTCTGTCATAAAGCTTAGGCTTTGGTTACGGAACATCTCGTTTCTTCTAGCACTTTAACATATTAGTAGCTAGCTACTGTAAGTAGATGCTATCGCGCTTGTTCTCGGTAGCTGCCTGGATGTCAGTCTGACCGAGTTCTTTACAAGCGATAGAGTTCTTCGTAGGTGAAGAGTTATTTTTATATGAGAATCAAACAAACCAAACGGCACTTAACGCCCTCGAAAGGGTGTGGCCTGCCCAGCGACCGCTGCTCAGCCCGAAGGCCTGCAGATTACGAGGGGCCGTGTGGTCAGCACGACGCATCCTCTCGGCCGTTATTCTGGGCTTTCGACACCGGGGCCGCCATCTCACCATCAGACAGCTCCTCAAGTCTAGTCACGTAGGCTGAGTGGACCTCGAACCAGCCCTCAGATCGAGAGAAAAATCCCTGACCTGGCCGGGAATTGAACCCGGGGCCTCCGGGCGAGAGGCAGGCACGCTACCCTTACACCACGGTTTAAATGAAAATAATTTTCTGAAATATAGATATTTGCAAAGACGGTATTCAGTGCACCCAATTTATGAAAATCGACGTGAACTCGGTGAATTCCATCATCTGCGTAGAAAGCTTAAAGACGACGAACAAAATTTTATCGGATATTATCGAATGAGGCCAGTTAAAATTAACTTTATTTTAGGCAATACAAGGCACGGAAAAAATCCATTTCATCATAATTGGAACTTGCATTAACACTGAGGTAAGGAAACTGATGAAAGGAAGATATTTTGGTAAATAATAGACTATAAAATATTTTCTTTTCTTGTATATTATACATAATTCTGTTAAAATGTTAAAATCTGAGTAGAATGGAATGAAATCAAATTGTTTCCGTCACTCGTTTTATTGACGCTAGAGAGTGCCAGCTCGCGCGTGATCAAATGAGAATTTCAAACGCTTCAACACTGAGCAATGTTTATAAAATGACCGGGCGAATTGGCCGTACGGTTAGAGGTGCGAGGCTGTGAGCTTGCATCCGAGAGATAGTGGGTTCAAACCTCACTGTCGGCAGCCCTGAAGATGGTTTTCCGTGGTTTCCCATTTTCACACTAGGCAAATGCTTGGGCTGTACCTTAATTAAGGACACGACCGCTTCCTTCCCATTCCAAGGCCTTTCCTATCCCATCGTCGCCACAAGACCTATCTGTGTCGGTGCGACGTAAATAAAAAAAATGTTTATAAAATGTAACGCTAACTGGCGCAAGCTCGCGCGGGTGACGACTAGAAGTTCCGTAACCGCAGCGTTGTTGTCAACGGTAGCTGCAGATGTTGATAGTTAAAAGTCCCTTTTGTTCATTTCTTTAGCTCTGACGATAACCAATTCGTGAATTAAAACACCGATCATTTGTAGATGTTCTTTCAATTCAGGGTAAGATGTTTTTCGCTCCACTCTACTTTTGAATTACTGTCCGTCGTTTTTCTGTGGGCATATCATCATCATCATCATCATCATCATCATCATCATCATCTGTTTACCCTCCAGGGTCGGCTTTTCCCTCGGACACAGCGAGGGATCCCACCTCTACCGCCTCAAGGTCAGTGTACTGGAGCTTCAAACTCTTGGTCGGGTATACAACTGGGGAGAATGACCAGTACCTCGCCCAGGCGGCCTCACCTGCTATGCTGAACAGGGGCCTTGTGGAGGGATGGGAAGATTGGAAGGGATAGGCAAGGAAGAGGGAAGGAAGCGGCCGTGGCCTTATGTTAGGTACCATCCCGGCATTCGCCTGGAGGAGAAGTATTAAACCACGGAAAACCACTTCCAGGATGGCTGAGGTGGGAATCGAACCCACCTCTACTCAGTTGACCTCCCGAGGCTGAGTGGACCCCGTTCCAGCCCTCATACCACTTTTCAAATTTCGTGGCAGAGCCGGGAATCGAACCCGGGCCTCCGGGTGTGGCACCTAATCACGCTAACCACTACACCGCAGAGGCGGACTCTGTGGGCATAAGCCACCAATATTGCGCGTGGGAACTAGACGTTTTGCGATCCTTTCAGCGATATAACAACATTGTTACCGTATGTCGCAAACAGGAAGACGGTTAATCAAGCCCAAGACATTATCCGGCATCTTATCTGTTTATATCCGAAACACATTAACAGTAAGGAAAACACATCCTCCGGCCTTCAGTCTGCAAGCTTCCGCGAATGAAAAAAGTGTCACCCTGATCCTCTATTTGCAACTAGCTACTTTGCAGGATTTGGTTCCTATCTTTAATAACTGAATGTAACCGTCATTATCTTCATCTGCTTCTCTTATCCTCAAACCGGGCGAGTTGGCCGTGTGGTTAGGAGCGCACGGCTGTGAACTTGCATCCGTGAGATAGTGGGTTCGAATCCCACTGTCGGCAGCCCTGAAGATGGTTTTCCGTGGTTTCCCATTTTCACACCAGGCAAATGTTGGAGCTGTACCTTAATTAAGGCCACGACCGCTTCCTTCCAACTCCTAGGCCTTTCCTATCCCATCGTCGCCGTAAGATCTATCTGTGTCGGTGCGACGTAAAGCCACTAGCAAAAAAAAAATTCTTATCCTCAATACATGTGTCAATCATTTCAATCGTTGTCCTACGTGACCTTTCCTCCTCAGTTCACCTCAAATGGCACCAAAAGTAACCGGTTCATGTCCAGCCCCGCGGTTTAGGGGGCAACGCGTCTGCCTGTCACCCGGCGGCCCCGGGTTCGATTCCCAGTCGGGTCAGGGTTTTAAAATTATGATTAATATTCCTGGCCTGGGGACTGGGTGTTTGTGTCGTCCTTAACGTTCCTTTCCTCACATTCAACACTTTACACTTCCGCAATTTACAAAATGCACGCAGGTTCGTCACATATGGTAACGGCCCGAACAATTAGCAAGAAAAAAAGGAACCGGTTCGTGCGCGTACCTTCATCTATAGAGTTAATTTCTAACCCTTCATCTCCCCATTACGTGTACTGTCCTCCCGTTGTAACCACTTGTTAGAACCAGGAATCATTATCACTACGTCTGTTACTTCAGGCTTATTAATAAGACATCTTGAGTCAACCCATTTTTTATTCCCATACAGAACAATCATACGCAGATAGCGTATACTCGAAAAAGACCTGCACCAGGACTCCTCGAAGGCCATACGCCAATGTTATTATTATTATTATTATTATTATTATTATTATTATTATTATTATTATTATTATTATTATTATTATTATTATTTTTATTTTTGCTAGGGGCTTGACGTCGCACCGACACAGATAAGTCTTATGGCGACGATGGGATAGAATAGGCCTAGGAGTTGGAAGGAAGCAGCCGTGGCCTTAATTAAGGTACAGCTATAATTTATTTTATTTGCCTGGTGTGAAAATGGGAAACCACGGAAAACCATTTTCAGGGCTGCCGACAGTGGGATTCGGACCTACCATCTCCCGGATGCAAGCTCGCAGCCGCGCGCCTCTGCGAGCACGGCCAACTCGCCCGGTGTTATTATTATTATTATTATTATTATTATTATTATTATTATTATTATTATTATTATTATAGAAGATTCATTCTGAAAATTGAACGCCTTAGAGATATTTATTTCGACAGCCACTCCTAGCTCACTGTATTAGCTTCGCTTAGTATACCACCATCCTTAGGAAATTTATAGCCTGAGTACTTGTTCCAGTTTAATATTCCTTACCTGACATACAATCCTCTTAGGTTTTATTCCCTGATGGCATCATTTTTAGCCCTGGAAATGGTAAGTTTTGTCTCATACTCGCCGCATATCATTTCTAGTTCTGAGATATTTGACTGCAAACATTCAGCACAGTCTGCCATTGTCCGCATGTAGTAAAATGCTTGACTACGTTTCCACCTAATTCTAAGGAAAAGACAATAATTATAAATGCTACATGGAATATAAAACAACTTTATTTCCACAAAACCATGTAAATGTACGAAAGCGTAATAGTTGTGTTTTCACAGCATCGAATATAATTGGAAATGCATCACATTGCTGTTTGTTTTCAGCTTTATGTGATTTTATTTTCTGTGCAAATGTCAGAGAGATTAAATTAATGTAAATTAATTCATTAGTTATATAAAACAATGATATAAATGATGTATAATTTTAATACCTGCTCATGCAAACATGATGAATCTCAGATAGAATGATATTTAAATACGTTTAGGTCATAAGTTCGTAGAATAATTTGATGTTGCAGATACCATGTTAGTACTGTTTAACTCTGTGTCTGAGTTGCAGTAAATATTTCCTATAATCTCTTCAGTATATTCATGCTCTTGCCAGAAATTTTACACATTCTAGTTCTCACCAGCTGAATTCAGCATCTCTTCAATTCTGATACATCTACCCACAACGTCTTCAGTGTTCATTAGTAACGTTCGACGGATTTTCGTGGGGGCCGTGATAGCTGAGTGCACAATAAATGGCTTCTTAACAAAGTGACCTAGGTTCGCACCTGGGCAATGTACATGGAACTTCTGAAGCAACTAGCTCCGCGGCTATAATTTGAACTTCACGTAAAACTGGAGGTTCCAAGTGATCTGGTTACACGGTAGGAATCGGGAAGCTGTAAGTTTTATACATTGTCGAAAAAAAACATGAAACATCCACAAGGACAAGGTCATTTTATTCACAAGCGATGTGACAGGTGGTTCATCATTGCAGGAGTATATGATTACAAATTCAGATCAAACGAAACACACATGTCACAGTAAAGGATGTCCAAACAGTCACATCAATACACTGTGCACCCACTCTGGCGGAAATATTGGCGTGTATTCGCTCATGAAAACGATCATTAAGGTGCCGAATGGCATCCTGAGATGGATTATCCCAAGCATCTTGCAGCTTTTCATGCAATTCGCCAATGCTTCTTGCAGGGTCTGGAGAACTCGTAAGTTCCCGCTTCATCATGTTCATTACCAAGATCCGGTGATCTTGCTGGCCAGGGCAGTTGTTGCACACCAGGTAGAGCACAATGGGCCGAAGCAGCTGTATGTGGACGTGTATTTTCCTGCTGAAAAAGCACATTACCTTCCTGTCGAAGAAATTTCAATAGCACGGGCCAAAAACCTGATCAATATTACCCTGCAGAAACATCAACTACACCATGGAGCCTAGGGTATGACCTGGGTGTCGTTGACGAATGCACGCTAGGATAGGCCACTCACCAGGTCTACGCCGTACACATGTACGTTCATCAATTGCATATAGGCAGATCCTACTCTCGTCACCGAAAATAACAGAGCACCAATTTCCTCTCCAGTTGACTCTTTCACGACACCATGCTTGGCGGTGTCATGGTGTCAGTGGTAACCTGACCAGAGCTATACGTGGTCGTAATCCTGCTCCAAGCAGACGGTTTCCAATGGTCCTTGATGACAGAGCAGGTGCAACATGTGACCGGATTTCTTTCGTGGATGATGTTCGCTCTGCCACCGCTGCTCGCACAGTGCGTCGATCTTGACATGCGTCTGTACTACGCGAACGCCCGAATCCTGGTCTACGGGTGAGAGAATATTCTATAGACCAGTGCTGAAAGCAGCGACACGTGTGCATTAATCCATCAATACGTCCATCCAGCTTCCCGCAGGCCTACAATGCGACCTCGTTCAAACGGCTGCAACAGGAGCACATACTCATCGGCAGGGTATGTTGCTAACACTGTTCACCTCTATTCTCAGCACAGTTACCCTGGAGAGGCAAAACAGAGTGCAAACGGACAGGCCTCCTGAGCGCCAACTGATCGCCGATATCCGTGAGAAATGAATTACTAACACAACAACCCCTCATTATGCACTTGTGCAAATGAACCCATTCCTTGATGATGTTGCGTGTTCCTTTCTGGTAGTTTATTTTTTGAAGGTAGGTTCTAACCCCGCCATCGCTCCCGTACCGTAACGGTTAGCACTATTAGCTGCTGTCCACGGAGACCTTGGTTCGATTTTCGGTACTGCCAGAGATTTAAGAAATGCAGGAGGGCAGGTATGTGGTACGTAGCTCATCTCCATTAGGGTAGTACCTGAAAAGAAATGCACCACCATGCAAAGAGGACACTGGTTTACTTACCCCACCATCGTTAGTCCTGAAGATGTTTCGAGATCCTTAGTTTTAACACTCTGAAATTGCCAAGGCTATAACCCACCTCCCACTCCTAGCCCTTTTCGATCCCACTATGCTGATATAAAACTAGTGGTAAGGTAAGGGTTATTCTGCCCGAAGGCAGGTCCGAACCTCCGCAGAGGTGTTCCTGAGCCGGAGTTTACGTGCGGTAGGATGGCCAGTTCCTTTTCCGCTCCCCATTCCCTTACCCCCCCCCACCAACAGCGCGTGGCCATCCTTCCAACTCCTGACCACGCCCAATGTTGCTTAAACTTCGGAGATCTCACGGAATCCGGTGTTTCAACACGGCTACGGCCGTTGGCTAACAAATCTGTTTTTACCTGTTTAGGTAAGGTAAGGGTTACTCTGCCCGAAGGCAGGTCCGAACCTCCGCAGAGGTGTTCCTGAGCCGGAGATTCCGTGGCGTAGGGTGGCCAGTATCTTTCCGCTCCTCCATTCCCTTACCCCCCCCCCCCCACCAACAGCGCGTGGCAACCCATCCAACTCCTGACCACGCCCAATGTTGCTTAACTTCGGAGATCTCACGGGATCCGGTGTTTCAACACGGTTACGGTCGTTGGCTAAAACAAGTGGAGAGAGTGCGAATTTTATGAGTTTGTTTATATCTGGAGGGTAATCTCAGAAACTACTGCACCGATACGAAGGGAGCAGTAGGATAGGGGCCAGTCAATATGAAACCAAGGAGCATTCAAAATAACAGGAAGTAAATGTGATGCTCTGTTAGAGCTTCTATGTAGGTGAATTCCTACAAAGTCAGTTTTTTAAGGTATATTCCAAGTTGCTATGTACCGGATATTAATGTGTTTCGTTTTACCTCCCTTCAATTGCCATTGGTTTTAAAAGACGCCGGAGTGTCCAAATTTAGTCCCACGTCAAATTCTTTAATGTACTGGAACAACAACACGCAGATATCGTATTTAAATACCCTTAAATGCTACCAGCTTCGTTCAGCTCCTTGGTCAGCATAGTGACCTTCGGTTCAGAGTGTCCGCATCCTACATCTGCTATAATCTGCTTGTCATATTCATACCTTGGACTACCCCTACCATTCTTACCGCCAACACTTCTTTCAAAAACCAACTGCACAAGTCCTGGGAGTCTTAAGATGTGTCCTATCATTTAGCCAAATCGATCTCCTCTCACCAATTCGATTCAGTATCTCTTCATTCTTGATTCGATCTATCCATCTCACCATCAGCATTCGTCTGTACACCACATTTCAAAAGCTTCTATTCTGTTTCTTTCTGAGCTAGTTATCGTCCATGTTTCACTTCCATACAATGCCACGCTCCACACGAAAGTCTTCAAAAACATCTTTCTAATTCGTATATCAATGTTTGAAGTGAGTAAATTCCTTTTCTTAAGAAAGCTCTTCCTTGCTTGTGCTAATCTGCATTTTATGTCCTCCTTACTTCTGCCATCGTTAGTTATTTTACTACCCAAGTAGCAATATTCATCTACTTCCTTTAAGACTTCATTTCCTAAATTAATATTTTCTGCATCACCTGACTTCGTTCGACTCCACTCCTTTACTCTTGTTTTGGACTCATTTATTTTCATCTTGTACTCCTTAGCCAAGACTTCGTCCATACCATTCATCAGCTTGTCGAAATCTTCTGCAGCTGCTACAGTAAAAACTAGAAATAATATTCTTCAGAAACTTGCTGGTACATCATGGGGAGCCAATACTCATGTTCTAAGATCAACAGTATTAGCCTTATCATATTCTGTTGCTGAATACTGCTGCCCCTCTTGGATCAATAGTGTTCACACAAAGAAGATCGACGTACAACTCAATCAGGCAATGCGCATAATCTCGGGTTGCATTCGGAGCACGAATACACTATGGCTTCCTGTTCTCAGCAATATTGCACCTCCAGCCCTAAGACGATCAGAAGCTCTCCCAAAGGTTTGGAAGAACATTCAGCAGAACTCCCAACTACCCATCCATCAAGATATTACGCACACTGAACATCAACGACTGAAATCAAGGAAACCACCCTGGCGTACAGATATGGATCTTGAAAGAACCTCTTTTCATGTTAACAGTTCATGGAAAGCCCAGTGGGATCAGTCTTCAGTAGTGAACAAACATCTGGTTGAGACTCTTTCTAAATGAGTACAAGGATTTGATCTTCCAAGACGACAGTGGAGAATCATCAATCGGATAAGAACTGGGCAAGGCAGATGTGGTTATATGTTGTGCAAATGGGGTTGGACTAGGTCTGCAGATTGTGATAGTGGTGCCAATTCTCAGTCAATCCACCACATTGTTGCTGACTGACCAATTCGAGCTTTCAAAGGAACGCTGATGGACATTCACCGCACATCGGATGAAGCAGTTGATTGGGTCAAAATGCTAGACCTAGAGTTATAGTATTGTACGGACTTGTGACTACACACATTTACCCTGAACTATATACATGTGTGTACATAGATTCGTCATACGATAAATAAATAAATAAATAAATAAATAAATAAATAAATAAATAAATAAATAAATAAATAAATAAATAAATAAATAAATAAATAAATAAATAAATAAATAAATAAATCGGCAAATCTGAAGGTCTTGATTTTCTCTCTTTGGATTGTGATTCCCTTTCCAAATTCCTCTTTGATTTCCTTTACTGCCTGTTCTGTGTAAACATTGAAAAGGAGGGGAGACAAACTACAACCTTGCCTCACTCCTTTCTGGATTGCTGCTTCTTTTTCAAAGCCCTAGATTTTTATCACTGCAGACTGATTTTTAGACAGATTGTAGATAATTCTTCGTTCTCGGTATCTAATCCCTAACACCTACAGAATATTAAATAGCTTGGTCCAATCAACATTATCGAATGCTTCTTCTAGATCTACGAATGCCATGTACGTGGGCTTGTCCTTCTTGATTCGATACTCTAAGATCAGACGTAAAGTCAGGATTGCTTCACGTGTTCCTACATTTCTTCTGAAGCCAAATTGATCTTCTCCCAACTCAGCTTCAACTTGTTTTTCCATCCTTCTGTAAATAATACGTGTTAAAATTTTGCAGGCATGACATACTAAAGTAATTGTACGGTAATTTTCACACGTGTCAGCACCGGCTTTCTTGGGAATAGGTATAACAACATGCTGCCGAAAATCGGATGGGACTTCTGTCTCATACATCTTACATACTAAATGGAATAACCTTGCCACGGTGGTTTTTCCTAAGGCAGTCAGTAATTCAGGGGGAATGTCATCAATTCCAGGAGCCTTATTCCTATTTAGGTCGCTCACAGGTCTGTCAAACTCTGACTTCAAGATTGGGTCTCCCTTTTCATCAGCATCAACAGCCTCTTCTTTTTTCAGGTCCAAATTATCTACATCTTTACCTTGATACAACTGTTGGATATGTTCCTATTCCTGGATATGTTAGGCTTAATCTATACATAGTCCAGACCCCAAGTAATTGAGGAAAGGCGAAGAAGAAACAATCTTGCAGAATTCAAACAGGATCTAACCCTGCTATCTTGGAACAATGCCTGACCGATTCTGTCTCTCAGATTGGCAGGTACATAATATAGTAGATTATACTAACACAATTGTAAACTGGAAAAAACCTTTGCAATATACGCCAAGTAAGTGTACTTCTTTCTGAAGATGCTTCACTTAAAGTAGATGATCACACTTGTAGATTGGCTGTGAGTAGTTTAGTTTCAAGTAACTCATATCTTATGCTTATGCATGCAGAGACTACTCATTCTTAATACATGTCACGTAACAGTTTCCTTGGCTCTTCTTGTCCAACTTTACTCTTGTAGCTGATGTAGTTCGCAGCTTATTTTCATATTCTGTTCAGTCACTCTTCCACCCCACAATCCCTCCTCCTCCTCGCTTTTGAGCACACAGATGGAACCAATGAAATTCCCCGTCACGCTTGCCGTTTTACAAGAATTGACGGACGGCGGCGTAGCGAATATAATTTTCTTCTCCTAGATATCAATTTGGTAATAGGAGGAATAAATATTAGACTACAGACGACGATGATGATTATGATGATGATTATTATTTTTATTATGGCTAGGATATATATGTAATAATAATAATAATAATAATAATAATAATAATAATAATAATAATAATAATAATAATAAGTACCTTTGGGAAAAGAAATCAACCACCACCTGGATTCAAGAAGCCAAGAAAGACCTGGAAAGAAACAACATACGAGAAGAAGAATTATTGGAAAGAAAGGTTTTAGGAAGAAAGTCGTACAAATGGAAAGAAAGGATTCCAAGCGAGGAAGGAAAAGAAAACGGGCACAAAGTGGACTGAAGACAGGAAAAAGAAGCACATTGAAACAATGAAAGAATACTGGAAAAAAAGGAAAGAACAACCAAGGAGGAAGAATTGAAATTGTAACGTGGTCCTAAGAAGGCCGGAACGCAAGAAGAATAAAAAGGAGAAGAAGGGCTCGAATGTTTACGACCTAAAAATAGCCCAAATAAGCAAGGAAATATGACCTCAAAATGACGAAATATGATGTAAAAATTACAAAATATGACCCCAAAATGATTAATCTAAATATGGCCATTTTTAAGATAAGTTTATAAATCGAAACGTCAATTCCTTTGACATTTGTTAACTAATTTATTTATTCTTACTTTCATATCAATTTTCTGAGTATACTTGTTTGACAATTATTTACAGTCTATTGTCCTTCAGTCACTTACCAGGTATCAAACATTTCTGAATACAAACCTATGAAGTACTAAGTACGCTAAGATTATCAGATCACACAATATTTTAAAATGCTAAACAATTTTGCAACTTTCAATGGAGGTTAGAAATACGAGAAAACTATAAATCAAGCTTTTTAAAAATAGTTTGGAACGTTTAATCCCAGATTACATTAATATTACTCAAATGCGTTTAAGATTGAATTGAACAGAGGAAGAGCGACAGTCTAAAATCACTTGAAGAGAAACCACTGAAACAGAGGCCCAAACGGATCATTCCCGAAGAGGAGAGAAAGATGAGAAGCTAAAGAATGGAGAGGTTTTGAGGAGAGAAGAGAAGAAAGGCCAAGGATCCTTAAGTTCTATGCTGTCTGTTACGGAGATACCGTGGTTTACACAGGTGAAAGAAGGTGCGGGAATGAATGGGTGGATATATGAAAACCGAAAGATTGGTTTAAAACTCTAAAATTGGCAGTTTTATTTCTTTCCTTAGCCATTCCTTTTTACTTTTCAAATCTTAAATATTTACACTTTGCTGAGCTAATAACAATAAACCAAAAACGAGGCTAGGTCGTAATCTTGCATGACAAAATTATAGAAAACAACAACTATTTATAACATGAGCTTGAAACTTCCAATTTACAGACACTACACGAGCACAACTGCTCTCTTTCAATCAATAGTCAAGGAAACGGATTTCCCAATTGCTTTTACACCATTAGTAAGAGCATACTTGCTCCACAAAATTATCTAGGAGACTACCCTCCACACATTATACCATACCAGCATTACAAAGGCACCATTCAACATTTACATTAATAATAAGAGCACCGGGCGAGTTGGCCGTGCGGTTAGGGGCACGCAGCTGTGAGCTTGCATCCGGGAGATAGTGGGTTCGAATCCCACTGTCGGAAGCCCTGAGGATGGTTTTCCGTGATTTCCCATTTTCACACCAGGCAAATGCTGGGGCTGTACCTTAATTAAGGCCACGGTCTCTTCCTTCCCACTCCTAGCTCTTTCCAATCCCATCGTCGCCATAAGACCTATCTCTGTCAGTGCGACGTAAAGCCATTAGAAAAACAACAAAATAATAATAATAATAATAATAATAATAATAATAATAATAATAATAATAATAATAATAATAATAATAATAAGAGCGTCTTTGCTCTATAAATTTACACTTAGGAATCTATTTCCGAAAATTCACACTTTCCCGGCCTATCGAAGGCACAACCTACATTTAACAAAATTTCACTATCTTAAATGCTGAACAGTCTGATATTTTTAGCATGAAAAGAATAAAATCGATTGTAAGAGTGGCAACACTTACCCATACTACCAGGCCTTTGGTCAAAACTAAAATGGCGAGGAGGCGAAGACTTGCACTCCTTAAATTTTACAGTAGATGCATAAAACTAGATTTGGGCTCATGGTCCAGCATTGCAGAAGCTAAGCCTATACTACTGAGATGACTAGATGGAGAAAAATATTTAAGTTTCAGAAATTACAAGGTAGAAAAGGTTACAAAATCATAGTCACCTGGAAATCAAGTTGAGAGGGAATACGAGAGGCTGCCTCAATCTCTATTCCCTGATTTTGGTTAAGTTCTTTTGATTAGTTCTGAAATTTACATTTAGAATTTGAAACTTATATTTTAGGAAATTAAGTTACATTACTAAAGACTTGAAACCTTCCCCTCGAACTAGCCTTCAAAAACTATCATATGGTTATACGGAATCTGCCATTACCTTGAGCTGGTGAAATTCCCGAAGATGGATGAGGCGGCCCCGCCTCCGTTACCAACACACACTCTGTAGACTGGAGCGATCACAAAGACAACTTGGTCCGAAAAGTGCCAGCTTTTATAGTAAAGGGGAAAGTTCCAGAAACCTCTGGGCTACAGCCCGACACACCCTCAATTCTCATTGGATAATCAAATAAATACCAGAAAATTTTGATTGGTAGAAAAATAAATGTATAATATTTTTCATTGGCCAATATCTTACGTTGGCGGGAAGAGATAGAAGTGTTGTAAACTTTTGAAAATCAAAAAACAAACGCTAAACATTCCAGTTTAGGAAACCTTTGCATACAAAATTACTCTGAGTTTTAATAGTTCATCTTCACACCAGAGGGCACAACATGAATTTATAGTAGCGACATCTGTTGAGAAATGTTCAAACTTCTTGCACTTGTTGTTGCAAGTTTTATATAACTTATTAGATGGCATTTTCCAAGGCGCTTAATTGAAATGCGCGGGGCGAGTGTACCTGCAGTATACCGTCCATCATCGTCATTAGTCGTTTTGCTCATTGCTGAGCGTCGAGACCTCATTATTTTATGATATCTGCGTTGCAGCCTTGACGAGATGCCTCCATCCAGAGCGGTTTTCAGCTTTCTTTAACATGATGTGAAGAGATAGGCCTGTGATCTTCTTCGCCTGATCTAACCATCTAATTGCTGTTCTTCCTCGTGGTGTACTGCCTTCAACTTTGCCTTGCGACATGGTCTCTCCAAATTCTCTCCTCTTCTGAAAATGTGGCCAACGAACTGGGGGTAATACTTACTCACACAAGAAGATAGACGTTTCTTGATGCTAAGTTCATTCAGAATGAAAACATTGGTTCTTCTTTCCGCCCAGGGTACACACAGTATTCTCCGCCAACACCACATCTCAAAGGCATCGATTCGACTTTTGCCTGTAGCATTCACGGCCTAGTTCTCACAGGCGTACAAAAAGACTGAGGGCACTGGTGATTCTACCAAGCGCGTCCACAGTTGGCCAAATTCGAAAAAAATCTTCTATACATTGAAACATCTAACTCGCTATTGGTACTTTACTGAGAGATACTTACTGAAAGTCCTTATCGAGATCTAGTATCGTAATATTGAAATGACGATCCGACCTCGGAAGCACAATCGATGATGATGATGATTAGAGATGGGAATTGTAGGCACGAACAAGTTAGTCTGCAAACGTATTTAACAAAGGCGCAAGTGTATGCTACCCGCATGACGTTTCTGCGGTGAGATTTGCATAAAATATTAGCGATCTGAATTATCAGAACCCCTTAAATGTATGCAACTCACTTACATAACTGTAGAGCGGTTAGATTACACGTGCGCCTTGTACAAATACGTTTTCATTCTAACCTATTCGTGCCTAGAATTCCCACCTCTAATGATGGTGATGATGATGATGACTAGGTTGTATATTAGTAAAGTGCCTAAATATGTATTGTCACTCAAAGTAAAAGAATGAGCGCGTGGTATAGAATGTTGTTCTTATTTAATATTTTATAAGAACTTAATTTGAAAGATTATCAAAATACGAGGGCTGTAAATAAAGTAATGGCAATATTGATAGAACGCTATATTTAATCAAGGAACAAGTACAATTGTATTATATTCCTTCAATTCAGTCACCCGCAAGGTCTACTACCTTTTGCTGAAATTCGGGAAGCCGCCGAGGACCGTTGGCAAGGCGTTCTCTGTTAATAACAGCGACGGAGCTCCCTACAACGCGGAGTACAGGTGCCACGTCAGGAAATTGGCGGCCTAGTAGGGAATCCTTCAACTTCGAAAACAGATCGAAGTCACAAGGACTCATGTTTGGTGAGTACGGAGGGTGTTCCAAGACCTTATCCGACCCGCGCGAAACACCTTGACCCATCGTGCAACCGCCCTGTACGAGAAATGCATTCCCACCACAGGCTTCACGTAATCCTTGATAACATTCTGATGCATTTCTGCCACGGGAAACCTCGATTTTAATCCGCGAATTCTGACAGCCTTCTGAAAATAATTATGTTTTAGAATGGTGAAATCGTTACTCCTCACTTCAACGCCACACAGCAATACCACTCCCAACTGTATACCCGTCAGATGCACACTACACATCAACAACAGTGCCATCTGACAGCTCGCCTATCCTATTTGCGCAAGCCCGATCTTCTGCGAGTGTCTGGACTACGTTGCCACGACCTTATCTACAGCCCTCGTATAATTCACCGCCCATGTACATACAAAGCCTGTGGATGCCCACAGCAAACATTATACCTACTGGTTCACTTGTTGAGGTAATACCCTTCAGGGGTGTAGCACCGTGGCATTTTTCCTTTCTGATAGTTTAACGTGGCACAGTCCGGCTCCATGGTTAAATGGTTAGCGTGATGGACTTCAGTCCATAGGGTCTCGGGTTCGAATCCCGGCCAGGTTGGAGATTTTACCTTAAATGGTTCATTCTCTTTCCTCGGGGACTGGGTATTTTTGCTGTCCCCAACATCCCTCCAACTCATGCATCACACATAACACTGTCCTCCATCACAATAACATGCAGTTACCTACACATGGCAGATGCCGCCCACCCTCATCAGAGGGTCTGCCTTACAAGGGCTGCACCCGGCTAGAAATAACCACACGAAAATAATTAATTAATTACGTGACACAAATACTGACAGGTTTTCGTTGATGATGGGATGGGATAAGACTAGGACTCTCACCTGAAAAGCGCATATAGTCCATTAATTACCTTGGACTGTCAATAATACCGCTACCCCTCGCAGAGTCTGTAGATGTTGGGGTTCGCGTGGTCAGCGTGATGACACCTCTGTTGTATTGCTTGGATTCAGTGACTGGGTCCGCTACCTCTCTTATCAGACAGCTCCTCAGTTGATCTCAGTCCTCCGTCCAGAATTAAACTCCTTCGAATTCCAGGAATGGAACGTGGGGTCTGAAAGTGTCTTTTAATTATTATTGAGACCCTCAGCTATGCTTCCTCAAATCTTCCTGCTTGATACTTACACTCTTTATTGACTTGTTTCATTAATACTCCCTAAAATATTGTACTTCAACGTAAATGTTGGGGTATATATGTATGCAACATATTTCACAAAGGTTCTGAGAATTTAATGCCCCCATTAAGGCTAAATTTAAATGATTCAGACCATTACGTGTCAAGAATCAACGTAAAGATTTTCTGTGTCATTTCGTCTAGCCTTGGGTCTGAAGAGGATAAAATGCTTGCGGTGAATGACAGAGTTTTATTCCCCTCAACAATTACACTTCTTGTAACCCTTGTATCTGGAACTCAGTCGATATTCATTGTTCATACTGCGACCACGGCAACAAGAAGTAGATATTCCGACTGGAGCAGACATCGTCGTAACAAGGCACTCTGTCTGCAAATTGCTTGTTTGGAGGGAAGTCAGTATTGAACGAAATTGGTGAATATAAGCGTGCACCTGATTTATGTAACTTTTCGAAAGGATTTTAATTAAAAACTCTTATCATTGTAAGCAATAAATTTTACTTCCTAACGCACAAATATTTTAGTAGCCCGAGTTGATAAAATATTGGCTTTAAAGGACATTAATTAATTGCAGTGTGGTGTTCGCACCGAATGTGCCTTAAGTATGGTCCATGTCTACAGCACTGAGAGGGAAGCGGAGAGGGGACAGAACTTTGCCGCTGAAGTAAAAATTATATTCGTTAAATAGATTCTCTGGTGTAGGGGTAGCGTGCCTGCCTCTTACCCGCAGACCCCGGGTTCGATTCCCGGCCAGAAATTGTTACCTGGACCTTAGGGCTGGTTCGAGGTCCACTCAGCCTACGTGATTAGAATTTATGAGCTATCTGGCGGTGAGATAGCGGCCCCGGTCCAGAAAGCCAAGAATAACGGCCCAGGGGATTCGTCGTGCTGACCACACGGCACCTTGTAAACTGCAGGCCTTCGGGTTGAGCAGCGGTCCTTTGGTGGTCCAAGGCCCTTCAAGGGCTGTAGTGCCATGGGGTTTGGTTTGGATTGGTTTGGTTTGGTTTGGTTTGGTTTGGTTTGGTTTGGTTTGGTTTGGTTTGGTTTGGTTTGGTTTGGTTTGGTTTGGTTTGGTTCTCTGAAGATCGTACTACGTTCACTTCCACAATAACCTTGTAATAATAATTTTATTGATTTCACGGCCCACTAACTACTTTTGCGGTTTTCGGAGGCCATGAGGTGCCAGAATGTTGTCCCGCAATAAATCTTAAACGTGCCAGTAAATCTCTTCCACTTTTTGTTTGACTAATGAAATTATCTTATACCACGAGATTTAAACCGTCTACGAACCATGCTTAAATACGCATAGAGTATACCTAACCATTTAGTCGAATGTAAGTTAGTGGGTTCGAACCCCACTGTCGGCAGACCTGAAGATGGTTTTCCGTGGTTTCCCATTTTCACACCAGGCAAATGCTGGGGCTGTACCTTAATAAGGCCACGGTCGATTCCTTCCCATTCCTAGGCCTTTCCTATCACATCGTCGCCATAAGGCATATCTGTGTCGGTGCGACGTAAAGCAAATAGCAAAAAAAAATGTAAGTTACCGGAGACCAAAACTGTTATAGACCACATGAATAGATTCATCATCATCATCATCATCATCGTAGAACCCCTCCAGCGTACTGCGTAGGTGGTGTTGAACGAGCCTTCGCCTTTGTTGTCTGTCCAGAAATGCCTTCTTTCTCATCACTGGCTCCCAGTTCCCTTCTGTTTTCTCCACATCCTCTCAGTGGCCATCTTTTCCTAGGTCTTCCCACTGGCCTTCTTCCTTCAACCGTTCTTTCTAGGCATGCATGTGGTGTTCTTGTGCCAGGCATTCGCTTTACATGCCCATACCATGTTAGTCTCGAAGTCCTTAGCTTCTCTACTATCGAGTTATGTCAGGTCAAGAGAAATCCTGCTACCATACGTGACAGTACACGGTACGACCTGCGACTGTCTGGACGAAGGGTGGGCGGACAGTAACAAACCTGAAAACCTAAAGGTGAACAAACGGCTGGGGGCGGAAGACTTTTCCTTATGAGGTTTGATGAAACCTTTGTGTAGGAAATGACACACAAATTCTTCAACGAACTGCTGCCTTACAGATGCAGAGAGGACTGCTAAAGGCTAAGGGAGAAAAAATCCTGACAGAAAAATCCTCTTCGGTGATAGATCTAGTAAGCCAGTTGGAAGAGTACTTTTCAGCTTGCTTTAAATCCAAGAACCAGCCTCGGAATCAATAGATTATGTAGTTTAACATTCATTCCCATCCGGCAAAGATGCTATTCCTGTATGAACCTTCTCTAGTGCTTAGTTTTCTATAGTTATAAAATCTTCATTATCGTTAACACCTACTGCTGCGCAAGAAGTGAAATTTGAAACAGTATTCTTGTAAAGTAATTAATTATAATAAATTCATTAATTTAATAATAATAATAATAATAATAATAATAATAATAATAATAATAATAATAATAATCACCATGCAAAGCTGTTAGCAAATCATTGAAGGGCCATTACTGCCCCAACTGAGCCTTTTAACGTTATAGTGTTAATCTAAAGGTATTTGCTCACTGGTTCTTAAATTGTTACGGGTTTTAAGTAATATCCACGGCAATTCCTAATCGATTTGAAAGGTTTATTCCTTCACACCGAAATAGCCACGACCTGTACGTGCCCAGTCTTAGCTCTTCTCTATCGCAGCGTCGCCGAGAACCTGTTTATGACAATGCGACGTTCAACCGCTGGCAAAAGACAATGTTATGTAATGATATTATTGTATCAGGTTCACTTGGTATAGACTAATGGACGGTCGTAATGTGAATATGATCTACAGAATGCCTTTAATTGTCCTCTCTTAGGATTAAACCCATCGCTTTTCTTAAAATCATCTTATATTTTCGATACCCATTGTTATGAAGATTTCTAAAGCCTCGTTATGCTCTTCATTGATAACTGGCAGGCGCTTTGTCCGCAACCCACTAAGCACGAGTGTCCGGCGGGAAGACAGCGTGGAATTAGATGGTGTTGGGAGTAGGAGACTTTTTCTTTTTTTGCTATTGGCTTTACGTCGCACCGACACAGATATGTCTTATGGCGACGATGGGACAGGAAAGGACTAGGAGTGGGAAAGAAGCGGCCGTGGCCTTAATTAACGTACAGCCCCAGCATTAGCCTGGTGTGAAAATGGGAAACCACGGAAAACCATCTTCAGGGCTGCCGACAGTGGGGTTCGAACCTACTATCTCCCGAATACTGGATACTGGCCGCACTTAAGCGACTGAAGCTATCGAGCTCGGTAGTAGGAGACTTGAACAAATTAGAGACAACATGCTACAGAGACAAACAATCCTGGAGGAAACAACTATACTGCAAGATATTTTCCAAAGGCACAATTCATACGTTGTTCCAACGAGAATTAATACGAAAATATTCTCTATATCTGGAAAAAAGTAGTCCCCAGCTTAAACCCAATTACGTAGAAAAACTTGTAGATCCGAGTTTGGCTTCGGAAACTGTGAACCAGTTTTCTCAAAACATATTTATAATATTAAAATCCTATTAAATCTGCCATTCAATCACCATGTGCTAAGAAGTGAGCGAACGTTTTTAATGTAGCAATTGAGGCTTTAGTAGGCGGCATACCGGAGTTCGTCTTACATGTTCTTTTTTTTATCTCAGTAATCCTGATAATCTACGCTACCGTGTGTACAATCTGTACGCTGTGGACCTTCTAAACATCTCCCCATATGTGGACCGTCACTTCTTTGACATGTCGGAAGACAGCTACCATCCTGTTTGACTCACAAAACCTTCCATACGGCAAGCACTTATTTTTACAGCTTGATGATCAGCTGACTTCAGCAATCATATTTCAAGCACATATCAACATTACTTACCCTCACGGCAATTACAGACTGAAAGGGGGTAGAGCAACTTCATGAGGGTCAGGTACCTTCTAACTTCTGTTGTCCTTCGGTATGGTGTTACTGAATTTTCAGTTAGCTAACGGCTCTTTCTCTTCCTGTTCTTTGGTAGTTGGGCGCTTGGGATGACATGCTCACTGTATTTCCTTTTGGCTGTACCAAATTGCACACAGGGATGAATTTAGGTAGCGTAAATTGTATATTGTTCATATCCATGGAATCTTCAATGAGTCTGATGTTTCTCTACTTCAGCTATGTTGTGTGGAAATGTGTGTCTTCCCATCAATGATGGGTAGCTCAACTGGTAATAATCAATAAAATAGAGGTGAAAATTATGTGTGATTTAGTGTTTATGTCCCAATCGGAAGTTGACCAGTACTTTTGAAACATTTTCTGATAATGATCCACAGAATTTCCTTCAATTCGGTGAATATTTGGAAATTACTCACATTCGCAGAAGAAGAACAAGGGGGCGCCAACAACCAATTCCTCCTCGGTATACAGCAGCACAAGAGAATGAAATGGAAATGGCGTATGGCTTTTAGTGCCGGGAGTGTCCGAGGACAAGTTCGGATCGCCAGATGCAGGTCTTTTGATTTGACACCCGTAGGTGAGCTGCGCTTCGTGATGAGGATGAAATGATGATGAAGACGACACATACATCCAGTCTCCGTGCCAGGGAAATTAACCAATTAAGGTTAAATTTCCAGACCCTGCCGGAAATCGAACCCGGGACCCCTGTGGCTAAAGGCCAGCACGCTAACCATTTAGCCATGGAGCCGGACAGAACAAGAAAAACTTTACGATTTACTTCTTCAGTGACTTCCAAGGACTAGCACCCTTTCCGAGGGGTACTATAACCGTCAGCAAACTGTTGTGGGATGCCGTCATATACAGTAAGTCATAATTAGTTATTAACACGCAGGTACTAAAATACTACTAAACCAATTAAAACTTGGTCAAGCAGTGAAAAAATAGTGATGCTGCCTTGAAGAAATTAGAGTCCCACATTTTAAGCATTGTTTCACATATTCCAACAATAAAATGCATACTCCAAAGCTATTGAATATAATATAACATTTTATTGAATTTGGAACAAGCGTGCTTGTGAATGTTTTACTCGGGAATCCATATATTTGGGAGAAAACAGTTTTAGGAATTTAATTTATTAGGAAGAATTGATTGGAAAAAGTGTCTGCTAATCAGGGATACCCTTTTGTTAAAATAGTATGCGAGAACTAAGACAAATTCCCCACCAACCACATTATGCATTTCATTACATAAACCTGAGGTAGAACATCTACGTTGAACTGCAGGATATAGCGGTTTTTGAATCCTACAGTATTTTGAGGAAAGTTCTGAGTAGTGATTTGATGGATCCATCTGTCTGTCTGTTAGGTCATCAGCCCAGAGGCTGGTTGGATCCTCAAATAGCACCACCAAAGGTTATGTGGTTACAAGGAAACCCCAAAAATCAATGGCAGCACCAAAATGAGGCGTACTAGCCAAGATGAGGAGTGAGGCAATTTGCCATTGCATTCCTCACTGGGTCAGAAGGTACTATTGCAGCACGACTGACCCTATGAGCAGCACCTTTCATAACACTCAGATGCACTAGTCATGCTCTGAATGTCATTACTCAGCACAACCCATACCCCAGCAACTTCCACATTGTCACAGCCATGGATATTGACTGGGACTTCGGTGGAAGCTACACTTTACTCTGGCCTGTGTCAAGAGATGGATGAAAAAGTACTGTATCCATCAGGAAATGACAGCAGGCAGGATGGATCCATAATAGGAGAAAATGACAGAATGCATAATATTTCGCTCGGCTTGGACGTTAATCCCGCCTAATGTAACTGAACACCGAGGAAACGTGGGAATACATAGATGATTATAATAATAATAATAATAATAATAATAATAATAATAATCACCATAATCTGCATATATACATAAAATCGCAAGGCTCACGTACCTGTACATTCATTATATGAGCAAAATTTCCCTATAATTAATTCATACATGATGCTGACAATCTAAAGCATTTTTCCCTCTGGTGTCTCTCTGTCTGTCTACCTCGTTATCGATTTATTCGTGTTCCTAAAACTGTAAAATGCCGAGCGTAGTTCAACCAGAATACGTATTTGGAATCTACTCATTCAAGATTGTGTTATCAGATGTATATGACGTCAAATTCATCACATGGAATTAGCGTTTATAGGAATATCGTTCTCGAATATGTTTGTGAAAATTAGACCTAATCAAAAGACTGTATATAACAAACATTTAAGAATATGTTATTTCCGTTCGTTTGAGCCATATACGTATTTATCGCACGACGGATAATAACGGAAATGCTTAAGAAAATTATTTTTTTAAAGTCCAAGTCCCATGGCTATAATCGTCATGTTTCATGTCGCTTCAAGGTGTGTTAACGAGAAGAACCAAAAAGGCATTTTAATCTTTTCAATACAGCAAATGAAAAATGAAATGGCGTATGGCTTTTAGTGCCGGGAGTGTCCGAGGACAAGTTCGGCTCGCCAGATGCAGGTCTTTGGATTTGACACCTGTAGGCGACCTGCGCGTCATGATGAGGACGAAATGATGATGAAGACGACACATACACCCAGCCCCCGTGCCAGCGAAATTAACCAGTTATGCTTAAAATTCCCGACCCTGCCGGGAATCGAAAGCGGGACCCCTGTGACCAAAGGCCAGCACGCTAACCATTTAGCCATGGAGCCGGACAATACAGCAAATAATAAAGGGGGTATCGTCAAAGATGGATTCCGTGAGTCCTCAGTCACAATGTCACGCCACTAGTCAGCCAAACAACAATATGCAACTGAGAAACATGAAGAATTTCACAAATCTTGGTACCAGGAACTGTCCCATGCTATAAATTCGGAATTCGTACTCATTCTGCCTCGAATATGTTCAGCATTATTGTACTTAATGTTACTGCCACGTGATTTCAGGGAAAAATATCTGTTAAACATGTCCTACCAAACGTGCGAATAAAACCATGTTCTTTCGCATAAATGCATTGAGGAAACATGTAATCATTACAAATTCCCGTGTGAAAAATCTTGTAGTTTACCGCAGAAACCTATATACTTGTGCTTCACTCCTTTTAAAAGCCAGTTTAAGTGTTACACTCCTCCCCAGCAATATATGTCTAAATACTAATCTTGTTTTCTTTCTTCTTACAGGTAAGAAACTGTTGAAATTATTCAAAAGCAAAACGTAACGGAGTCTGATACGGTTCAACTTTCTGGAAGGTAAGAGAAGTTTTCTTATCGGCAAGTAATTCTTTGTCTGTTTTATAGAGGTAGTTGCTTAGTAATGACAGTGGTATTTCCACGTTTAAAATGGTTTTCGCAGAGAAGGGAGCTTTCCCTTCTTCTCCATGCTGTTTGATTCTGGTTCGGACATATACAAGGAGTAACTCAACACTTATGTTATCTGTATTTTGTAGGGAAACACGTGAAGAGAAATGAAAGTAAAATACACTGTTTTATTTTGGATCAAGAGTTTTGAGAGAGTTCGTGTTCACGGAGTTTTCCATTCATTGACGAAATAAAGTTTTTTTTTTTGCTACTTGCTTTACGTCACACCGACACAGATAGGTCTTCAGGCGACGATGACGAAAGAAAGATTTGTCCTGCTCATCGAGCAATTGATTTAAGCGCACCTACAAATGATTTAGCCTCACACATCTGTTCCCCGCACAATTCCATCAAAGGCATTAATGAACGCGTTTGTTGCTGATGGGCAGCCTTTCAATTCTTCGACTCCATCAGTTTTAGGTTATGTATAAATTCACTGCACAATTTCCGCACTTGTTGGATAAATATAAACGCATACAACTCTCCGTATTTTCTGCTCACATAAAATGGATCACAGTGGGCATTTGCTCCCATGACCATTCATTCAGGACCTCTGCCATTTTGCAACTATCGTTGAATCAAGATTATGGTACACCAACCTCGGCAGCTGTGTGTTCCCTCAATCCGTGGTACTATAGTCTATTGGGTACGCAAGTTACGGCGAGCTACGTCCGTTTATTTCCGAGCAGTAAAATAGGGGAAGCTACTTTCTGACTTAATATCGTAGATTAGGCTGCTTATAAACTTTAAGTCCACGAACCTACTACTCCGGCGTAGCAGGGAGAGAGGTGATACTTCCACGTGGCGCGTCCCAGGGGGCGGATAGGGGGTCCTAACAGGCTTACCGGTGGACTTGAGGGAAATAGAATACCTCTCTCGAACGAAACACACAAACCCCTATGGGTGGGGGACGAAGACGAAGAATACACTCACGGTATCTCCTGCCTGTCGTAAGAGGCGACTAAAAAGGGCGAACAGGGGATTATCAAATTAGAACCTTGATACTACTTGTAATTAGTACTACCACGCAGGGAACACCATGGGGAGCTGAGTGGCTCAGACGGTTAAGGCGCTGGCCTTCTGACCCCAACTTGGCAGGTTCGATCCTGGCTCAGTCCGGTGGTATTTGAAGGTGCTCAAATACGTCAGCCTCGTGTCGGTAGATTTACTGGCACGTAAAAGAACTCCTGTGGGACTAAATTCCGGCACCTCGGCGTCTCCGAAAACCGTAAAAGAGTAGTTAGTGGGACATAAAACAAATAACATTATTATTATTACACCATGGGGTTGCTTTTACTTGCGGGTAGTACCACGATAATAGGTACACAAGAGGTTTGTGATTAGTAGCGACAGTGTGTGCTCAAGATGCATTTTACAGTGCCTGTGATTTGTACCATTATATGAGCGACACCATGGGTGAGTGACACAATGGTTCTGCCTTGCCTATGGTTAGCACCCACTCTGTGAGGAACACCACGGGATAGTGCGAGTCCCGGTGGTTAGTCCACTTATGTGAAGAACATCATAGGTTTGCGTTGCCTGTAAATAGCGAAACAATGTGCGAAACACCATAGGTCTGTGTTACATGTGCGCATTACATTACCTGTGAGTAGTATCATAATGTGTGTAATACCGCGAGTCTACGCTACTTTTGATTAGTACTGCAACATGACAAATACTACCTTCTACTTTCCTAGCGATAAGTCCATCATAAGGGGCCGGTGACCTGGATTTTGGACCCGTTAACACCACAAGCATCATCGATTCAGTATTGTCCTTTAAAAGCAGCCCCTTGGTCAGTAATACTATTGTTTAACGCTAGTTTCTGGGAATGTGGGGCATTGCGAGTCGGATCCACTGATTTTTTAACATCATATCCATCGATTCATTCTCTGTCCTCACGTTTTGAATTCTGGTCAGTGCAGGATTATGGATTTTTAATTGTCCTTACATTGCGTCTCATTTCGTGCCATTAGGGGCCGATGATCTGGATGTTATGCCTCTTTATTTTTTTTATTTTTTTTTTTGCTAGGGGCTTTACGTCGCACCGACACAGATAGGTCTTATGGCGACGATGGGATAGGAAAGGCCTAGGAGTTGGAAGGAAGTGGCCGTGGCCTTAATTAAGGTACAGCCCCAGCATTTGCCTGGTGTGAAAATGGGAAACCACGGAAAACCATCTTCAGGGCTGCCGATAGTGGGATTCGAACCTACTATCTCCCGGATGCAAGCTCACAGCCGCGCGCCTCTATGCCTCTTTAAACAACAAGCATCATCATTCTCATCAAACTTCAAGTATCGTTTCAGTTAGGCATGAGAACATCATAGCCAGCTGGGATCTTTCTGATATTGGCCTGATGTTTGTACTTTAGAAAGGGAGATGGGAACGTCCCAGCCTCATCTTATAAGAAAAGTAGATTTCATAACTTACCATGGTCAATCTTGCATTCGAGATATAGTGGGTTTAAATCCCACCGTCAGATGCGTTGAAAATGGTTTTCCTTCGTTTCGCATTTTCATACTAGGGAAATGCTGAAACTGTACCTACCGAGCTCGATAGCTGCAGTCGCTTAAGTGCGGCCAGTATCCAGTAATCGGGAGATAGTAGGCAGCCCTGAAGATGGTTTTCCGTGGTTTCCCATTTTCACACCAGGCAAATGCCGGAGCTGTACATTAATTAAGGGCACGGCCGCTTCCTTTCACTTCCTAGGCCTTTCCTATCCTATCATCGCCATAAGACCTATCTGTGTCGGTGCGACGTAAAGAAAATAGCAAAAAAAAAAAAAAAAAAAGGAAACTGTACCTTAATTAATGTACGGTCGCTACCTTCTCAGTTCTAGCTCTTTTCCGTCCTTCCGTCGCCGAAAACTTTCCATGTGTTATTGCGACGTTAAACAAGTAGCCACAAACACAAAAATACGTTGATATTATGTAACCAATCAAAGCCTCGCAAATAAGTAGTTGGTTGACTCTTTGACGTAAAATGAGCTCTTCCCACCGATGTACTTCAATTTAAAATTCAAAGTAACCATCAAATGGTTCGGCGCCGCGGTGTAGGGGGCAACGCGTCCGCCTGTCACCCGGTGGCCCTGAGTTTGATTCCTGGCCGGTTCAGGGGATTTTAATAGTAATGATTAATATCCCTGGCCTAGGGACTGGGTGTATGTGACGTTCTTAATCTTCCTTTCCTCACACACAACATTCCACACTACCGCCACTCCAATTACACGCAGGTTCATACAATATGGCGCCGGTAGGGGCAAAAGATCCACATGGGTCGACGCCCCGAACAAATAGCATTTTAGAAAACCCATCAAAGTCCTAACTGTGTGTATACAAGAAAGAATTCGATTACTTTCCAGGCTTGAATTTTCTTAAAATGGTTGTGCACAATGGGTAAAATGTATATCGTTTGATTTTGATTATTTTGAAAATACTTTTTCTCACATTGTACTGGATTTAATGCAGTTAATAAAAGGTTTATGTCATAATTTAATGGAACTTCTCCTTATTATCAGTGAAATAATCGAAAGAATCAGGCTTTATTTTTCAACGTGGAAAATTAAGGTCGGCAGAACTGCGGGAAAGATACATTTGTAAAGAAAACGACTCATTATGCCAGTCATTTAGTGTAGGGTACGATGTATGTCTCTTACGCAGGGGTCCTGTGTTCATTTCCAGCTTTGTCCAAGGATTTTCATCACCGAGCTCGATAGCTGCAGTCGCTTAAGTGCGGCCAGTATCCAGTATTCGGGAGATAGTGGGTTCGAACCCCACTGTCGGCAGCCCTGAAGATGGTTTTCCGTGGTTTCCCATTTTCACACCAGGCAAATGCTGGGGCTGTACCTTAATTAGGGCCACGGACGCTTCCTTCCCATTCCTAGGCCTTTCCTGTCCCATCGTCGCCATAAGATCTGTGTCGGTGCGACGTAAAGCATATAGCAAAAAAAAAAAACAGGATTTTCATCCTTGATACGGACTGGAACGGATTAAATTCAGCCTCGTGAGGTGAACTCAGGATCTGTAATCCTCGTCAAGAATACCAAGCATAAAACAGAGGAAGTCGTCATGCGGACGCTGTGACTAACTCCTGCAGAGTATCCGGCAGTACAACAGTTCGGTTGGTCCTTAGCGGGCTGCATGTATTGCAGGTTGGTTTGTTTACGGTTCAACAAGGGCATAATGTGTTGTCACAACTATTTACAAGCGAAGTCTTCGATTTATCAATTGCAGGTGTTACCTGACTTTGGGAAATCCGGTTCCAGTAATCATGTATTCGTTGCTCGAGGCATGTCTGACTTTGATAAATCCGGTTCCATTAATCATGTATTCGTTGTTCGAGGCGTGTCTGACTTTGGAAAATCCGGTTCCAGTAATCATGTATTCGTTGTTCGAGGCATGTCTGACTTTGGGAAATCCGGTTCCAGTAATCATGTATTCATTGTTCGAGGCGTGTCTGACTTTGAGAAATCCGGTTCCAGTAATCATGTATTCGTTGTTCGAGGCGTGTCTGACGTTGGGAAATCCGGTTCCAGTAATCATGTATTCGTTGTTCGAGGCGTGTCTGACTTTGAGAAATCCGGTTCCAGTAATCATGTATTCGTTGTTCGAGGCGTGTGTGATTATAGTGCTATAAAAGACCACCGTCTATAGTCGTATAAAAGCTCATGGTAGGTGGCCTACAAATGGGACTACAACAGTCTTTCACACTTTGAACCAATATTCTTACAACACCACGGTCCACCAACATGAAACGAACCAGACTTCACCTTACATCACTAATACGCATGAGAGAGTGACATGAATTCAATGCCAGCCATCAACATTGTACTAAATCTCTGGATTCCCCGGCGTGTAAAAATGATTCCCCTTCTGTTACATTTGAACCATATGGTATTTGTTTGCGTAAAACACAGTGCAGCCCGATCATTGTCGTTTACAATATCGATACAAATTGGAATTACATTTGCTACAAGCCTACCTGTCTTAGTCGTTCCACTCAATTAAACTAGATATAAGATGTTATTTGAATTTCTTAGAAAAAGTGATATAAGGATGTAATTTCCCTTGTGTATAGCTTTTGTTTATTTTCTCAGTTAAAATAAATTTACATCGCACCTAATTTCTGATACGAGATGAAAGTGAACATTAGAACGTACAGTCAAGAAATTTGTTTTTTAAATATTTCTGTAAGTGTCCTTCTTTGCCTACTTATTTCTTTGGTGGTAAGGTCACGTGACTAATTGCTTCAAAATTACGAATAAGGCATCCCATGTTCATTTAGCTTTCACACCCGTACAGTTGGTTTTCATACAGGCTGATGTACATAGATCTCATTTTATAGAAGTGTTAAACACTGACTATATCTCTATACGAACTTCATCATATAGATCAATATTGGTACAGATTAAAATAAGAAACAATGTTAAGTTCAATGGTCCACCCAATCAATACATCTCACTTTACAAGTGAAAACTATTTAATATAAACTTATTTAAAACTTTCCTAGCCTGGTTGGCTTTATTAGTACAACTTACGAACGTCATCATATAGATCCGTATTGATACAGTTTAAAATGATGATGATGATGATGATGATGATGATGATGCTTGTTGTTTAAAGGGGCCTAACATCGAGGTCATCGGCCCCTAATGGTACGAAATGAAATAACAAAAAAATTCAAATTCATCCACTGACCAAAATAAAATAAAAATGTCATGAAGAATGAATGGATGGACATGAACCCGACAAAAAACAAAAACAAACAAATAAACAAACAAACAAACAAAAACAGTGGATCACACTCAAAAAGAAGGTAGTTAATTAGAGTATTACTGACCAAGGGACCATTTATAAAGCACAATGATGCTTGATGTCTGAAGGGGTGCTAAATTCACGGCTAAGGCCCCACATAATGGTACATGTCGCGAGTAAAGTAGAACCATGGTATTTGTCATTTTGGGGTACCGATCAAAAGTAGCGAAGACTCACGGTGGTCCACACAAGATGGTACTACTCACAAGTATTGCAATTCGTGCAGGGAACGCAGACCTATGGTGTTTCTCACACAATGGCGCCACTCATAGCCAAGACAAACCGGTAAGGCTTCTCACCTAGGTGTACTAGTCATGGGCGCCCGTATTCCCGTGGTGTTCCTCACATAGTGGGTACCAATCACAGGCAACGCTGACCCACGGTGCCGCTCATATAGCGGTACAACTCACAGGCTACGCCCAGACCCGCGGTGTTGCCCACATTGGTACAACGCACGGGTACTGGAATCCACCAGGCCAGGCTTTTTACTGCAACTAATCACAAACCTATTTCGTACCAATTTAGTGATACTACTCGCAAGTACATGCAACCCATGGTGTTCCCCGCATGATGGTACTAATCAAGAGTAGTTTCATGGTTCTAATTCAATCATCCCTTGGTCGCCCCTTGTAGTCGCCTCTTACGACAGGCAGGGGATACCGCGGGTGTATTCTACATGTGCGTCCCCCACCCGCAGGGGGTAGTGTGTTTGGTCCGCGAGAGGTATTTTATTTCCCTCAAGTCCGCCGGCAAGCCGGTTAGGAACCCCCTATCCGCCACCTGGTACGCGCCACGTGGGAGTATCACCTCTCCCCCTGCTACGCCTCCGTAGCAGGTTCGTGGACAGTTTAAAATAAGAAACAATATTAGGTTCAATGGGAGGACCATTGCATCTAACATTGTTTCCTATTTTATATCTCTATAATTAGTAAAAATATTTCCAACTTCTGTGACTTTTGTAAAATATATCAAAGCAAATAAGTTTTCAGATTTAGTGACAGTTGATATCGAGATGACAACAATGAGATTTACATTTCTATGTATTGTAAAATTCGAAATTCAGGGACGTGAGATTTCATTTCAAGAAACGAACATGTTTTTTTTTTTTTTTTTTTTTGTTATTGTCTCATTTATTACGATTTAACATCTCTGACAATTTCATATAAAATGTGTAATTATATAGTATTATTCAAGAAAGCATGGCCTTTTAATCGATATATTTAAAGTTCAAGGTTTTATAATAATTTGAGTAATAACAGCATTCGTATTCTGTACCCTATATATACTACTAAACCAAACCAAACCTCATGCACTGCAGCCTCGTGGGCCTTGCCCTACAGAGCGACTTTTGTTCAACCTGAAGGCCTACAAAGTATGAAGTTGATGTATGCGTGGTTAATGCGGAGAATCCTCTTGGACGTTATTCATGGCTTTCTACATCCGGACTGTTATCTCCTCGTCAAATGTCTCCTGAAATTTCCCCACGTATGCTGAATGGACCTCGAACTAGCCCGAGTATTAGGTAAAAATTACTGACCTGGCCGGGAATCGAACCCGGGTCCTCCCAGGAACAGGCAGGCTTACTACCCCTGGGTTTCAAGACTGGCATACTTATCCCACTTTGTATATTATTTCCAGTCGACTTATTGGGCACCATATTCTCCGCCATTTCCAATCGTGTCTAGTTTATTTAACTTATTGCTTTCTTTTTCTCGCTGAGAACTGAACGCTTGCTCTCTATTCGATACGACAGAGCTATTTGTCAAGCTGTGAGGTTCGTTGCGAAGAAATAAATATTCTTGAGGACACGCCTTGCGGTTTGTAGCACATTCAATGCGGTGGAATATAAAACCCTGCCAGTGTATATGCGTCTGTGCTCGCCAACCACAGAAATGTTCGGAATTTTTGACGCTCCACGTCATCAATCAAGGTAGAAATTCCACATCCTGAGATTGGTTTGGAAGAGATGACTGAGATGGAGCGTATGGGAGATTTGATTACTTTCTTTCGATAACGCTAGAGACTCACGCTTTATCCTCTAGGCTCAAAGTGTATGGAATGGAGAACTGCCTTGAAAACGGAGTATACTACCGATAGTAGTTGGTGTCTTAGTGTCTTCAATTATAGTAACGTGATTGATTTTGCCGTTTGCCACGAATTAATTATCAGGAGTAAAATTGAATTCTGTCCACCTCTGTGGTGTAGTGGTTAGCTTGATTAGCTGCCATCCCCTGGAGGCCCGGGTACGATTCCCGGCTTTGCCACGAAATTTGGAACGGGGTCAACTGAGTAGAGGGGGCTGAGGTGTGAATCAAACCTCTCTCACTCATGCAAAATTTGCTTAACTAGCATTTGTAGTTGCCGGCTTATAAAATATGAATCTTACTAAATTTAAGCTAGAGAAAGGTTAAAATAGGTTGCTTCTATTTCTTCTTATTATTAATCTGTTTACCCTCCAGGGCCGGTTTTTCCCTCGGACGCAGCGAGGGATCCCACCTCTCCAGTCTCAAGGACAGTGTCCTGCAACTTCAGACAGGACAGTGTCCTGCAACTTCAGACTTTGGGTCGGGGGATACAAGTGGGGAGAATGACCAGTACCTCACCCAGGCGGCCGCACCTGCTATGCTGAATAGTGGCCTTGTGGAGGGATGGGAAGATTGAATGGGACAGGCAAGAAAGTGGGAAGGACGCGACCGTGCCCTTATGTTGGGTACTATCTCGGCATTTGCCTGGAGGAGAAGTGGGAAACCACGGAAAACCACTTCCAGGATGGCTGAGGTGGGAATCGAACCCAGGCCTCGTACCACTTTTCAAATTTCGTGGCAGAGCCGGGAATCGAACCCGGACCTCCGGGAGGTGGCGGCAAACCACGCTCACCACTACACCACAGAGGCGGACTGCTTTTATTTCAATTATTATAATTGTATTACGAGTCTTGAAAGATTACATACATATCAAAACCTGTCGTGTCCTAATGCTCTCACTTCTCATTCCATCATATCACGGACGATTTGGAAGGAAAGGAAGTATTACGTGTCTATAACGCGTTTCCTTACTTTCACACACTGAGAGCCCGTTTGCAGAAACAGCGTCATTAATTTCGTCAAAATGTCGTGATTTATGTTCGTTCTTTGGAAACTTGTAAGAACGTAACGAGGAACTTCCAACTTGCCGGTTATTGAGGGCTTGTCTTATATTCTCCTAACTTATCCGTTATCGAAGGCAGCCTGACAAGTTAGAACGGCGCGCTCGAAGGCCATTGTTACACCCTTCTAACATCAGATCGCTTCTCACAAGCTGTTCAGAGTGTTTTAAATATTGTAGCGATTTTCTAGTTGGATAGCTATATTTGTAATTGTGTTCCTCGCTATAATGAAGTTTCATTCTTCGTTTAATGAATTAAATTATTTCAACGAAATAAATACAGTAGCTGCTTACGTGATAGACCCTTACTTCTTTGAGCATTCAGTCTGAAAGCCTCTGTTAATTAAGCAAGCATGTCAGTACAAGGGATTAACATTAAAATTGTGAGCAACTGAAAAAAATCGACAAATTTGTGAGATTTTTTATAGTGATGAATATATACATGGTGATTTTACTATCAATCGACTTATTATATTGGTATTGATGTTTGTGTTATCAATAATATTCTTAATTATTAGACCAAATTTAATTAGAATTTTACTAGGATGAGATGGGTTACGTTTTGATATCATTCTAATGAACTTACCATATTTATAGGAAATAATACAGTTCGAGTTGAAATTATACTTTCTCAAATAATTTAATAAGGACGATAATTCCAATAAATGAGATAGTTGATCCTAGTCTTGAAACAACATTTCAGGATGTATGATGATGGAACACGTGGTTAAAAGTCAGGTTGTGAATTTGACTAATAGGAAAAGTCTTCTCAGTTTAATTACTGCGTTGATTGGGTGAAAGTTCCCTATGGGGATCAATGTAACTACCTAGGTGTTAATTTAAGGAAATATCTTCATTGGGGTAATCACAAAAATGGGATTATATATAAAGTGTATATAAATATGTACACATACATATGTCGAGTCATAAGTCATGGCAACTATTTTTTTTCTCACGAACAGGAGACAACACGGAAAATCTAAGATATGCATTTGGAAACGTACGGTATGTACTGAACCCGAGTGACTTAGGCCCATAATCAATCATGATTTGATCGGTAAAATAATATGAGACATTTATTGAAATACAGAGGAGTGTATTTGAAAATATTTCGTTTATGTAATGTTGAAATCAGAGCGAAGGAAGGACGACAGACTGGAGCCTGACGGATTAGCTCAACACGACAACTTTTAGCTACTTCACAGCAGGGAATATCATTAGTTGGCGTACAAGTAAATACAGAGTCCACAAATAAGTCTTGGTCAGAAAGAGGAAGGGGGGAGAGTCATACAAAGAAAACTCACCACATGAGTAAGACCTTGGGATATTTTTGGTAGGACGGAAATTCCATGACCTCATGGAAAATTACAGCGGCTGAGTGTACGTTCGCTAGCCTAAGTTCGAGCAGGTGGAGATTTAAATCACGTGACCGCTTGCCGGCCAATAGTAAAAATTTGATGGGAGACTCAGTGATACCATCTTAAGGAATGATGGATGAGATATTTTCGTAACTACAAAAGTATTCAGTAATAAATTAATATGAGTACGCGGATGGATGTAATGAATTTATTAGATGTCACGCATGGAAAAATAATCAATACTTAATGGCAAATTAAATAAATTGAAGGCTGGATTTCTTGGAAACCGGACAGCTTGAATCTCATTGGCTGAAAGGAGACCACGTTGTCAGGGATGCTTACGAAGGCGCGAAATGTGAGGAGCGAAATCCATCCATATCTCCTAAATCTGTGATCACCTGGAGTTCATATTTTATCCAGCAGATATGCTAGCGGAGTGGATTAATTTGATGTAAATTTTAACTTCCAATTCGGAGTGCAAGTACCGATATTAAAAATCCACCCCCTCCCTAAGGGGCATGACGTCAACAAATCCGCGGGAAAAAGGCTTCATCCATATATACGGAGCTGAATTGACGGTCGCCAGCCACTTGTCTTGAATCGTTGGAGCTGAATTGACGGTCGCCAGCCACTTGTCTTGAATCGTTGGAGCTGAATTGACGGTCGCCAGCACACGTGAATTGAATATCGGGAGCTGAACTGTTGGTCGCCGGTAACTTATAATTCTACGGACGTACAGTCATTTAATGGCGCGAGCATCCGCCAGTGTTTGTAAAGTGTGATCGCGCTCAAGCAACATGTTAAATCTGGAAATAGTTAACGTAGGATAGTGTTTGTTATTTAAGAATAATCAGTGACGTAAAGTAATTACCCTGCAAGAGAGTAGTATAAAATATATCACCATAAGTATGTACATAATAGACTGTGTGACGAACAGTACTTTAAGGAAGTAGTAGCCTGTACTTAGCTATACCGAACCGATGTAATGAACACGTCAAGAATGCCGTATAAATCGGGCGTATCGCGACGGGCGAAATAGTTGACACCTCGTCGTACGTGTCCAGGTCCATTGTGCGGTAGGTGGACGAAGATTAAATAGTGTAAATATATTAAATTCTTGGGTCTAGGATAGAAATTTGTTGTATCCAAATTAAAGTATACAGTGTTAACGTAGTAAATGGTGAAGGTTTGTGGCAGTCAAGATATGAGTGTAAAATAATAATGTGCCAGGAAACCTTTTGTGAAACTACGCCATCAAGGATGGAGGAGTAAAACGCAGAGAGGGGCTGGATGAAGCCTCTCGTCTGCAAAGCTGCAATGGAATACCGATAACTAAGATGAGTACTAAACTGTAAAATATATTTGGGAAATGTTATCGTGATGGGAAAAATGGGAATAATTTGATTATACTTGGTTACCTTCTGTAACAAGATGGGTCGCTTAACGACCCCATCCTAAATTTGTAGCACGGACAGTAGTAAATCATAATAATGTAAATAATCGGGTCTTTTATGTATTCAGTTTGTTGGAGATGTAAATTTGTATATATAGTGTAGTACGTTAAGTCATGCATGCATTCATATTTTCTTTGTAGTCGATAATTTTCTTTACATTTGATTTCGATTATGCTAGTTAAATAAGACCCGATATGTGCTTTTATGTTTTGTCATTTTAACGAGCCATTTAATGACATGGAAGGAAAATCCAGCTTCGCCATACCAAGTGTGTTTTGTTGAAATTAATATGGTCATATTTTCAAAGTGAAGTTGTTAAATTTGTGAGATGCGATTAATATAATAATTTCCAAGTAAATCATATCTGGAGTGTTCAGTGCCAGAATAAATTGAATTTGTAAAAGGGGTTATGCGTTAAACATATTACGAGTGGACTACCGTATTACAGGCGAAATTATTATTTTTTTTAAATATTAATAATAATAATAAATAAATAATATAACTACTTTTTTTGTGAAGATATTGTTTTAACACGATTTGGAGATAATAATAATTTATGTGATCAAGTGTTGAGTTTATTGGGAATCATTTAATGACGGGAGGTCGTTTTAATTTGGAATTAAAGTGCGTGATAACTTAATTTGATCGATTAATAATATTGAAATGTAGATCGGTGTTAATAATCCGTACATGTTAATGAACGTGTGGTTTAAATTACGGTCCAATATTTTTTTACGTATAAATGTCGCGTTTTGAAGTTGCGATTCATTAGCCGGAACATGTAGTGCTAATATTACGAGACCATGATTGTCAAATTTTGGTAAATATAATTTCAAGATGTTACGATTATTTGTGGAGAATGAACTAAGGCATAGATCCAAATGAGATAGAAAATGTGAAAGAATTTGCAGTCAGATAATAAAAGGTCGTACGATGTCCGACATGAATAAATAAGTCAGTTGATAATTCTGTGAGGAATAAATAAATGAATCGAGGAATATTGAGATAGAGAGAAAAATAAATTCCGTACGAGAGACACTTAGGATATTGATATGAGTGTAAAATGTACGGGCAGTGTCACAGAGAAATACTGAGTTACGCAGCGGGTAGAATTCGAACCCGTGACAGCATGTACGAAATAAATAGACTGCACAGTTATTCGTTGAGATA
The DNA here is from genome assembly GCF_040414725.1 of Anabrus simplex. NCBI lineage: Eukaryota > Metazoa > Arthropoda > Insecta > Orthoptera > Tettigoniidae > Anabrus > Anabrus simplex. Next base: position 276,459,878 of record NC_090268.1, on the reverse strand, counting down.
CAACGGATCTAAGGATAATGAGAGTTCAGATTCCACAGAAATGGTCGTATATTGTATTCATTGTAATAACGAGTGAGGACAATCATGATGTCGTGATAATAATAATAATACATATTGCAGATAAAGGATTGGACCGCCTTAATTAATTGAGCGTTGATAACGATGTTAAACGGGAATCTAAATGATAATATGCAACCGATAATAATAATAACAATGTAAGGACGATGTTAAATCATCGCGGTCAGATTAATAATAATTGTCATAATAATAACTGTAATGATGTCGTTGGTTGATCAGTGAAATGTTTGTAATTGCACCGATATCTTAATATATATGTTTTGGCGTAAGTGACCGGTTCATTAATGATAATAACCTTTTTAAGTGACGTGACAATAATAATATCTTGAGTCACCTATTAATTAATAATAATAATAACCACGAGAGGGATATAATAATAATAATAACAGTAATAACCACTTGGTGTTTGCATCCCGCATAATAATGACGATATTAATCAACGTGACAGTGCCAGGAGCCGTTGAGGAATAATAATAATAATAATAATAATAATAATAATAATAATAATAATAATAATAATAATAATAATTTCGAGGATGATAATATCGTGAATTAAATTATTTGGTGACGATATCCCTCTATTCGTATGTTTGAATAATGAGAATGATAATATTGGAGTCTTTTGGTATCTTTTTATTGTACGGTTTCCGTATGGGACGATGTGACAGTCATACTTGCGTGTTTGTTTACTTCGCTCGCGATGCGAGGGGGGGCCATGGCCACGGTATTTCCCACCGCTTCTCGTTATCTCATCTGTGTCAGTAGTCTACTGAGGCTAACTGGTGACAATTCAGATCACATGTAAATAAAATGTAAATGCTAATTCATTGGTATGGCATCAGCTGGATATCGTAAGATAGGAACTGTCCGTGGAATCCAGTTTTCGCATTTCACGAGAAACATTACCCAGTCCGAGTACCGGTCTCGGAAAAATGTATATAGCCGGAGTACATCATCTTAGTTAAATCGGGAAGCCGACCGTAACATGGGTTATGCTCGGGCTCCCGATAGAAGGAAGCTATATCCTTGAGTAACGGTTCGATTCAAATGGAATCGATCCGTAAATTATACCTCCAAAATGTCATTTTATTTCAGAAGCAACGCAGCAAGATATTGATACCACTTGCGGTATGGCAAGTGATTTATATATGTAACATGTGTGTAAATTCAAATATTGTTGCCACGTGTATCAAAGTTTTATACGTCAAATGGCGTAATAAACCGCTCCTTCTGGCAAATTATTTCAAAGGAAACCACTCTCATAATCTTTTTATTGTAGTTAGATAATGCCCTTTTTAAAGTAACAGTCACTTCCTAGTCCTATCATGGAGTCCTTAAATTCAAGTTACAATCGAGCCTTCCCCCTTTTAATTTTAAGTTGCTCCGTTCATCCCCGTGTTCTATTATGCCGTTATATTTATATTTGATGATTTAAATAATGAACCGACACCCCTGAGATAAATGCTAGTCTGGGACGCGGGAGGTGGACGGGTGCAAAATGGCTGGCCCAAAGTGGGGCTTTAAGAACGGCAAAGTGTTGCTTTAAGAACGGCAGAGAGGCCAATTTTATTGCTAATCAATTTTTATATTTTTATACTTTTTTTCAAAATTTTATATTTTTAAATTTTTGATTTTTATTAATTGATGACCGCATCACGGTCAAGTGTGTGTTCACTTGTAACGTAATATCATGCTAGAGTAAGGTTAGTTTCGAACGGAGCTAGATTTGACTAGTGTATTAATATAATCCATTGCTAATCTCTTCAAGTTTGGCAATGATTCAAAATTCAGTAAGCTCGAAGATTTGATGTTTCTCTTTTTCCCATATGAAATTTAATATTATTTTGGTAATTCAGGACTCCATTTAAATGTCATTGGACATGAGATGAATATTATAAACAGGTGTTTAGGAAGGCTTGAGATGGTAAAAATTTTACTGAGCACCAGTTCAAGTTATTATTTAAAAAGAGGTTGAGATGGTATAAATTTAAAATTAACGTATTTCAGGGCAGGAGATTTCCAACTTCATCGTTGTTTTTAATGTTGTTGTTGTTGTTATATTGGAGCGGTTTATTGTGAAATCTTAGGCGCAAGCCAGCATTCAAGTTGAATGACCGGCAAATGTAAACAAGTTTTATAGTCAAAATTTTTTTTGTTAAATGAAAGTTAGTGTAGGGGTATAATGTCATAGGATAGGGCCTAGACCCAATAGCGTATTCCTTCGTGTGCAGCAAGGCGAGAGGCCGATCGGCCCTTTTGCTTTCTCAAGAAAAGTTATAATGTCTGACGACGGTGGGGAGCGATCCCAGGACATGGTGGTAGAAGGACAGGGAGAGATGAAAGCTCTCACGTTAGAGGACTTAATACGAAATTTAACTCTGAATGTTGAACAAATGCGGGCCGATAGTGTTTCTGATAGACAGGAAATTATTTATAAAATAGACAAAGTACAGGCCGATAGTGTTTCTGATAGACAAGAAATTATTCAACAAATGAAGGTTAATAGTGTTTCATTAGAGAACAAAATAGACCAGGTACAGGCTGCGTGCGAAGTTAATAAAACAGAACTCAAGGCACAAATAGATGCAGTTCAGGCCGCGAGCGTAGCGATGGGACAGGAACTTAGGGACAAATTAACTCAAGTCCAGGAAGCATGTCACTTCGCGAAAGACGAATTAAAAGTGCACATGGATGCGTACATTACCATCGTTAATGAAAAGGTTGACCGCGTTAGAGATGAGGCTCAAATGGAACGCGCAGAAATTAAGGAAAAATTGAACGCTAGTGTCAAGGAACTCGCCGCTCTACGATTAACTGACAGAAAAGACATAGAATCACACATAGAGGAAATTCGGGATGAGTGTAGGAAGGAGAATGACATCGTCCGGGGACAAGTAGAAGAAAAATGCGCGCAGATAGCTGGCACCTTGGACAAGCATGACAAGGGCATGAACGAGTTACGTGGGGAAGCCGCACGTACACTTGTCATCGTAGCAGGACTGAAAAACAAAGTCGAAGAACTAACTATAAATTTAGAAGACCGTAGCCAGAGAATAACTAAGTGCGAAGACGCAAACTTAGCGTTATTCCAGCGGACGGAAGATCTAATCGAACAGGGCCAATCATTTGCCGACACGGAAGTTCGCCTATTAGAACAATGCAAGGCGTATAATGGGCAAAATTCCGGCACAAAAGAAATAGCCAGTTGTAATCCCGACGGAATGGATGACATCCGAAAAGACTTGGAGATGTTGAAGGCTAGGTTGGAACCATCAGCGTCTAGCCAAGATTTTAACCTCCAATATCGCGAATACGAACCCCATGATAACCAGGGGATTCATAAGAAAGGAGGCCTATCCCATGCTGATACACACGGTTTCAAGTTTGAAAACAGAGATGGGTCGTCTACGTCATCAAATGCTATCCCGACATCGGTGGTACACGTCATTAAGATGTCTGATGACAAGCCACCAAAGTTCGATGCCCGTGGGCATATCACCCCGAAAGGTTTCATCCGGGAAATCGCCGGTTATATAAATGAGAATAAAATACCAGTAGAGCGACAACTGCGAACGGTCGAGAAATTCCTAGACGGAGCACCAGCTGTATGGTTCAGGGCTTTCTTGTATACTTTTGAAGATTTTGAAGGATTTCGGCGGGCTTTTCTCCAAAAGTTCTGGAGTATTCAGGAACAGCAGGAGTTAAGGCTGGAAGTATACTCCAGACGATATTCGACATCTTCACCCACGAAATTCTCTGATTACTTTGTGGCACAATTTCACAAGCTACGGGAGCTTGATAATCCAATGAGCGAAACAGAATTGATTAGCGCCATTGGAAAGCAATTGCCATTCGAGGTCCAACGAATGATGATAGCGTCAAATGTCCAGACAGCTGTCGATGCGGAGGCTTTATTACGTCAATTAGACCTCACAACGCATCATTCGAACCCAAGACAAATTAGGAGCAGGGACCAACAGGTGAATAATATCGAACGGACAATCGAACCGAAGACCACTAGTACGAAGAACCAGGGAACTAGTACTGATCCAGAACCTCGTCGAGCATATAATACGGAGTGGAAGCCGCGACAATGGACGAGACCAAGGAATTTTGCGGAAGGCAACCGGCAAACAAACCAAGGAAATTTTCGAGCCGACAGGGGATACCGTGGATGCCAGAGAAGTAATTACAGGCCGTATCCAGCTAGGAATCAAGGGAACCCGAGATATTACCAGGGAGGATCTCGTCAGGAGAAGGATGACAGATATCAAGAGTCTAGGCGGTATATAGAAGAGCTGAATAAAAGAAAATGGAAGGAGGCGATCCATGATCGAGGCCGTGATGAGGAAGCGACAGGAGCGGAGAGCTTGCAATTCCAAAGAGCAAGGAAAGGTGGCAGCGACTTGAACCCAAATGCACCGACGTTCGATTCGGGACAAGGAAACAAAGAGATGTGACTAGAAGCAGAGGATGAACGAGAGGAAGCAGATGACGAGCCGGAAGAAGATGATGTCGAAGAAGAGGATGAAGAAGATGACGGAAGGGAAGAAGAAGTCCAAGTAATCCATACACCAATTGAAGCAAGGCCATGTCCAGAGTGTGGAGAGATAGACAGAGACGTGCAGGAATTTGTCAATACGATCCATCAAATCGAAAGACAGAACGAGGAGTTAAGGGTCAGGAACCAGATGTTGAGAGACGAAATCAACAGCCGTCGCAGAACAGAGGATCCAATGTCAAATCATGATAGTGATGATATGGACACATCATAAAAAAAAAATCTCATGATGCTCACGAGATTTTTTTTACCTGGGCAAGAGGAAGATGAACCCGAGTGACTTAGGCCCATAATCAATCATGATTTGATCGGTAAAATAATATGAGACATTTATTGAAATACAGAGGAGTGTATTTGAAAATATTTCGTTTATGTAATGTTGAAATCAGAGCGAAGGAAGGACGACAGACTGGAGCCTGACGGATTAGCTCAACACGACAACTTTTAGCTACTTCACAGCAGGGAATATCATTAGTTGGCGTACAAGTAAATACAGAGTCCACAAATAAGTCTTGGTCAGAAAGAGGAAGGGGGGAGAGTCATACAAAGAAAACTCACCACATGAGTAAGACCTTGGGATATTTTTGGTAGGACGGAAATTCCATGACCTCATGGAAAATTACAGCGGCTGAGTGTACGTTCGCTAGCCTAAGTTCGAGCAGGTGGAGATTTAAATCACGTGACCGCTTGCCGGCCAATAGTAAAAATTTGATGGGAGACTCAGTGATACCATCTTAAGGAATGATGGATGAGATATTTTCGTAACTACAAAAGTATTCAGTAATAAATTAATATGAGTACGCGGATGGATGTAATGAATTTATTAGATGTCACGCATGGAAAAATAATCAATACTTAATGGCAAATTAAATAAATTGAAGGCTGGATTTCTTGGAAACCGGACAGCTTGAATCTCATTGGCTGAAAGGAGACCACGTTTTCAGGGATGCTTACGAAGGCGCGAAATGTGAGGAGCGAAATCCATCCATATCTCCTAAATCTGTGATCACCTGGAGTTCATATTTTATCCAGCAGATATGCTAGCGGAGTGGATTAATTTGATGTAAATTTTAACTTCCAATTCGGAGTGCAAGTACCGATATTAAAAATCCACCCCCTCCCTAAGGGGCATGACGTCAACAAATCCGCGGGAAAAAGGCTTCATCCATATATACGGAGCTGAATTGACGGTCGCCAGCCACTTGTCTTGAATCGTTGGAGCTGAATTGACGGTCGCCAGCCACTTGTCTTGAATCGTTGGAGCTGAATTGACGGTCGCCAGCACACGTGAATTGAATATCGGGAGCTGAACTGTTGGTCGCCGGTAACTTATAATTCTACGGACGTACAGTCATTTAATGGCGCGAGCATCCGCCAGTGTTTGTAAAGTGTGATCGCGCTCAAGCAACATGTTAAATCTGGAAATAGTTAACGTAGGATAGTGTTTGTTATTTAAGAATAATCAGTGACGTAAAGTAATTACCCTGCAAGAGAGTAGTATAAAATATATCACCATAAGTATGTACATAATAGACTGTGTGACGAACAGTACTTTAAGGAAGTAGTAGCCTGTACTTAGCTATACCGAACCGATGTAATGAACACGTCAAGAATGCCGTATAAATCGGGCGTATCGCGACGGGCGAAATAGTTGACACCTCGTCGTACGTGTCCAGGTCCATTGTGCGGTAGGTGGACGAAGATTAAATAGTGTAAATATATTAAATTCTTGGGTCTAGGATAGAAATTTGTTGTATCCAAATTAAAGTATACAGTGTTAACGTAGTAAATGGTGAAGGTTTGTGGCAGTCAAGATATGAGTGTAAAATAATAATGTGCCAGGAAATCTTTTGTGAAACTACGCCATCAAGGATGGAGGAGTAAAACGCAGAGAGGGGCTGGATGAAGCCTCTCGTCTGCAAAGCTGCAATGGAATACCGATAACTAAGATGAGTACTAAACTGTAAAATATATTTGGGAAATGTTATCGTGATGGGAAAAATGGGAATAATTTGATTATACTTGGTTACCTTCTGTAACAAGATGGGTCGCTTAACGACCCCATCCTAAATTTGTAGCACGGACAGTAGTAAATCATAATAATGTAAATAATCGGGTCTTTTATGTATTCAGTTTGTTGGAGATGTAAATTTGTATATATAGTGTAGTACGTTAAGTCATGCATGCATTCATATTTTCTTTGTAGTCGATAATTTTCTTTACATTTGATTTCGATTATGCTAGTTAAATAAGACCCGATATGTGCTTTTATGTTTTGTCATTTTAACGAGCCATTTAATGACATGGAAGGAAAATCCAGCTTCGCCATACCAAGTGTGTTTTGTTGAAATTAATATGGTCATATTTTCAAAGTGAAGTTGTTAAATTTGTGAGATGCGATTAATATAATAATTTCCAAGTAAATCATATCTGGAGTGTTCAGTGCCAGAATAAATTGAATTTGTAAAAGGGGTTATGCGTTAAACATATTACGAGTGGACTACCGTATTACAGGCGAAATTATTATTTTTTTTTAAATATTAATAATAATAATAAATAAATAATATAACTACTTTTTTTGTGAAGATATTGTTTTAACACGATTTGGAGATAATAATAATTTATGTGATCAAGTGTTGAGTTTATTGGGAATCATTTAATGACGGGAGGTCGTTTTAATTTGGAATTAAAGTGCGTGATAACTTAATTTGATCGATTAATAATATTGAAATGTAGATCGGTGTTAATAATCCGTACATGTTAATGAACGTGTGGTTTAAATTACGGTCCAATATTTTTTTACGTATAAATGTCGCGTTTTGAAGTTGCGATTCATTAGCCGGAACATGTAGTGCTAATATTACGAGACCATGATTGTCAAATTTTGGTAAATATAATTTCAAGATGTTACGATTATTTGTGGAGAATGAACTAAGGCATAGATCCAAATGAGATAGAAAATGTGAAAGAATTTGCAGTCAGATAATAAAAGGTCGTACGATGTCCGACATGAATAAATAAGTCAGTTGATAATTCTGTGAGGAATAAATAAATGAATCGAGGAATATTGAGATAGAGAGAAAAATAAATTCCGTACGAGAGACACTTAGGATATTGATATGAGTGTAAAATGTACGGGCAGTGTCACAGAGAAATACTGAGTTACGCAGCGGGTAGAATTCGAACCCGTGACAGCATGTACGAAATAAATAGACTGCACAGTTATTCGTTGAGATACAACGGATCTAAGGATAATGAGAGTTCAGATTCCACAGAAATGGTCGTATATTGTATTCATTGTAATAACGAGTGAGGACAATCATGATGTCGTGATAATAATAATAATAATAAATATTGCAGATAAAGGATTGGACCGCCTTAATTAATTGAGCGTTGATAACGATGTTAAACGGGAATCTAAATGATAATATGCAACCGATAATAATAATAACAATGTAAGGACGATGTTAAATCATCGCGGTCAGATTAATAATAATTGTCATAATAATAACTGTAATGATGTCGTTGGTTGATCAGTGAAATGTTTGTAATTGCACCGATATCTTAATATATATGTTTTGGCGTAAGTGACCGGTTCATTAATGATAATAACCTTTTTAAGTGACGTGACAATAATAATATCTTGAGTCACCTATTAATTAATAATAATAATAACCACGAGAGGGATATAATAATAATAATAACAGTAATAACCACTTGGTGTTTGCATCCCGCATAATAATGACGATATTAATCAACGTGACAGTGCCAGGAGCCGTTGAGGAATAATAATAATAATAATAATAATAATAATAATAATAATAATAATAATAATAATAATAATAATAATAATAATAATAATTTCGAGGATGATAATATCGTGAATTAAATTATTTGGTGACGATATCCCTCTATTCGTATGTTTGAATAATGAGAATGATAATATTGGAGTCTTTTGGTATCTTTTTATTGTACGGTTTCCGTATGGGACGATGTGACAGTCATACTTGCGTGTTTGTTTACTTCGCTCGCGATGCGAGGGGGGGCCATGGCCACGGTATTTCCCACCGCTTCTCGTTATCTCATCTGTGTCAGTAGTCTACTGAGGCTAACTGGTGACAATTCAGATCACATGTAAATAAAATGTAAATGCTAATTCATTGGTATGGCATCAGCTGGATATCGTAAGATAGGAACTGTCCGTGGAATCCAGTTTTCGCATTTCACGAGAAACATTACCCAGTCCGAGTACCGGTCTCGGAAAAATGTATATAGCCGGAGTACATCATCTTAGTTAAATCGGGAAGCCGACCGTAACATGGGTTATGCTCGGGCTCCCGATAGAAGGAAGCTATATCCTTGAGTAACGGTTCGATTCAAATGGAATCGATCCGTAAATTATACCTCCAAAATGTCATTTTATTTCAGAAGCAACGCAGCAAGATATTGATACCACTTGCGGTATGGCAAGTGATTTATATATGTAACATGTGTGTAAATTCAAATATTGTTGCCACGTGTATCAAAGTTTTATACGTCAAATGGCGTAATAAACCGCTCCTTCTGGCAAATTATTTCAAAGGAAACCACTCTCATAATCTTTTTATTGTAGTTAGATAATGCCCTTTTTAAAGTAACAGTCACTTCCTAGTCCTATCATGGAGTCCTTAAATTCAAGTTACAATCGAGCCTTCCCCCTTTTAATTTTAAGTTGCTCCGTTCATCCCCGTGTTCTATTATGCCGTAATATTTATATTTGATGATTTAAATAATGAACCGACACCCCTGAGATAAATGCTAGTCTGGGACTCGGGAGGTGGACGGGTGCAGTACCTGCGTATGATGCCACTAGATGGTGTATGTAAACAACAGTGTAGGCCTAAGCATGCCCCCAAGTTCAGTGTGTGAGTGAGAGCATCACAAAATGGAAGTCGACAAACAGGAGCAACGATCGTTCTTCCACACCCGCCTTATTCGCCTGATCTGAGCCCATGTGACTATGATCTAATCCCCAAAGTCAAGAACCCATTACGTGCACAACGGTTTGCTAAGAAAGAGGACATCGTAACAGCATGTCGGAGAGAGGTGTCACACGTTAGCGCTACACATGCAGCGAATGGTATTCAGCGCCTGCCCCACCGCTGCACATTGGAAACCTTGGGTGAAGATTTCGAAGGTCTGTATCCAGTGGAGACCAGTCCCCTGTATGCAGTCTTGTGTATTTGCTGTCTATACAACAATAAAACAATGTTTACCAATGGCCTGTGTTCTGTCACATTCCTACGAGAATCTCCTGAAGTCAGAGTTTGTCTTCAGGCACTATGCATAAGTACATGCCCTACATTTCCAAATGCATATCTTAGATTTTCCGTGTTGTCTTCTGTTCGCTAGAAAAAAATAGTTGCCATGACTTATGACTCGACCCTCGTATTTATGAGGGTATTTAGAGGTTGTAGCAAGGATGTAAAGGAGAGGGCAAATAGGTCTCTGATAAGACCCTAACTAGGGTGTGGTTCCAGTTCATGGGAACCCTCACCGAGATTACTTGATTCGAGAGCTGGAAGAAAATGCAAAGAAAAGCAGCTCTATTTGTTCTGGGTGATTCCCGACAAAGAAGTGGCGTTACGAAAGTCCTTAGGCTGGGAATACTTGGGAGAGAGAAGACGAGCTGGTGAACTAAGTGGTATGTTCCTAGTTGTCAGTGGAGAGATGGCGTGGAATGACGAATACGTTTGAGTGGTTTTTTTTATAAGTAGGAAAGATCACAATATGAAGATAAATTTGGAATTCAAGGGGACAAATTGGGGCAAATTTTCGTTTATAGAAAGAGGAGTTTGGGATTGGAATAATTTACCAAGGGAGATGTTCAATAAATTTCCAAATTCTTTATAATTATTTAAGAAAATACGAGGTAAACAATAGATGATGATGATGATGATGATGATGATGCTTGTTGTTTTAAGGGGCCTAACATCGAAGGTCATCGGCCCCGGTAAACAATAAACAAGGAATCTGCCACCTGGGTGAATGCCGTAAATGCGGATCCAGTGTTGATTGATTGATTGATTGATTGATTGATTGATTGATTGATTGATTGATTGATTGATTGATTGATTGATTGATTGATTGATTGATTGATTGATTGATTGATTGCCTACTTTTAAATCTGATATTCAGATTTATTCTCAGCCTCGTTTATATATTCTCAGTCCTCTTCTCCAGTTCCACTGTAACATTATACCCGGGGTCAGATTTCGTGACTGCTGCAGTACTGTCATTTAGATGACATGAATGACAGCAGAAAAGGTAGAACTAACAACAGTCTGTCAGTGTGATGTTATTGTTGATCAGTTTTCGATCAGTTAATTCCTGAATGTCTGCAGTAAACAAATGAACTCTTGTCATCGTCCAGGTGTGGTGCAGCTATTTTCAGACACACCTCCAATGAAAGCGAGCTGCATGTACAAATTTAACATACTAGTCCTTCTGCCATTCTTAAATCTCCGGCAGTACTGGGAATCAAACCCGGACCACTGAGGACGGCAGCTAGTAGTGCTAGCCGTTACGCTATGGAGGTGGACAGTTAATAGGGTATCTGAAACTTAGGGAGTCTTTCAGTACAAGAACCTTTTCATGATTACCTATTCACAACTTGTATTACGTCACATTGACGAAAATAGGTGTTATAGCGCTGATGGGATAGTAAAGAGCTAGGCGTCTGAAAGAAGTGGCCGTGGACTTAATTAAGGTACAACCTCAGCCTTCGTCTGGTGTGGAAATGGGAAACTACAGAAAACCATCTTCAGGGCTGTTGACGTTGGGGTTCGAATCCACTAGCTCCCGAACGCAAACTCACGGCTACGCAACCCTAACCGCACGGCCAACTCGCTCGGTGATTCCACATTCCTCTTATTCTTCTAGCTAACTTCATTACCATAACGACTGAACAAAACTTCCTTGATGAACTTGGCAATAGACAAATTTCTTAAATACCTATCTCGTAAGGTAAAAATATATGAGACATGAAAAACAGGACATTTCTACAACGTTAGCTGCTTATAGTTCTGTGACAGAGCTAATATTAACAGAGAAGCTGCTACGACACTCTGTCCTAGAAACACGTGGCTGTCCCTGAACATAATACAGAATCTTGAGAAACTCTGTTTAGTCGTTTACTCGTGATGTGACAGGCACACAAAATTGAACTAAACCTGCATTCGAATTGTGTAAAACTATTCCGAGATAAAAACAAACGCATAAGTACAAAAAATGAATACTGATTAAATCATATTATATTTCAACTGAATCTAAATATTTAAAAAATTTATGAAAACTAAAGCCAGTCAGTCCGGCCAATCTATCCGGTCGATTTCCTTCATTTTTTTAACTGAAAGGTATTCATGCACAGATTTGTTATCAGGTACTATAAATCACTTAACTTCCACCTTCCTCAAATTAATTGTTTTTAATGCTTTGTCTCCTTGAAGCAAATCATATCTGTGGTTCTAATTGAGGTACGAAGTTTCGTTTTGGCCTAAAAACACTCAGTGGATCAAGCGATTTCATTTCAGCTCTTAACTATTCAAATTGGTTGATTCTGAGGAATGTTATGAGTGCACATTCAGTTTGACGTCTCATTTCTTCAACATTTTTTCTCATTGAAGCAATCATATATTTCGTTCTAATTGAGGAATGCAGTTTGTTTTGGTCTAAAAACACTCAGTGGATCAAGCGTTTTCTTTTGAGGTAATAACTACTTAAATTGGTAGATTATGAGAAAAGTTATGAGTACATTTGTCTCCGTGACGAAGATCTTTGAAGGACTTTTTAACATTCGGCGCGTAGTGTTGTTCCAAGGAACTTATACATCAATTTCTTTGTGTGATGTGTTTTCATGTGTTTTGTTGGCATAATATTACATTCTATTATCACAGCAGATCATGTGCTTTATTTCATTAACTCGAAACTTTGCAAATACATCCGTGAGGATAGTAACGAACAGCACCATACTCTGTACATTGTGGGCGGAGCCAGCGGGAAACTGCCAGTTTGATACTAAACTCCTCAATTCATCATCATCATCATCATCATCTGTTTACCCTCCAGGTTCGGTTTTTCCCTCGGACTTAGCGAGGGATCCCACCTCTACCGCCTCAAGGGCAGTGTCCTGGAGCTTCAGACTCTTGGTCGGGAGATACAACTGGGGAGTATGACCAGTACCTCGCCCAGGCGGCCTCACCTGCTATGCTGAACAGGGGCCTTGTGGAGGGATGGGAAGATTGGAAGGGATAGGCAAGGAAGAGGGAAGGAAGCGGCCGTGGCCTTAAGTTAGGTACCATCCCGGCATTCGCCTGGAGAAGAAGTGGGAAACCACGGAAAACCACTTCCAGGATGGCAGAGGTGGGAATCGAACCCACCTCTACTCAGTTGACCTCCCGAGGCTGAGTGGACCCCGTTCCAGCCCTCGTACCACTTTTCAAATTTCGTGGCAGAGCCGGGAATCGAACCCGGGCCTCCGGAGGTGGCAGCTAATCACGCTAACCACTACACCACAGAGGCGGACAAACTCCTCAATTACTCTTCATATTATCCGTGTCTTGGTACCTTTGCAACGTGTTCAACTCGTAGAATTTACTTTATTTCAACCCGTGTTATCGACCAATATCACGTGCACCTTGAAACTGAAAGTGAAGCATTAAATATTTTAGTTGACAGGTCTTCCTAAATTCGGAAATAACTTTTGCTCACTCCGTTGCGTATTTGAGCGAAAACACGATATCGAGTACAGCCTTGTGGAAATGCCCGGGTCACCAGATAATGAATAACCAATGGTGACGTGATGATTGGTGATTGCTAAATCAATAGTCTGTCGCCGTTCAGTCTGGGCTGGACAGTATTTTCGTCTCCCCGCGAAGCACAGTTGTGCATTACTCCTGTCACTGTAATGGGATCCACACAACGTGCACGTCTTGAGCTGTACACACGCGAACTACGTAAGACATTACTAATCAATGTCGAAGCAGTCTTCAGTTCTTGGAAAAATCACAGCTCCCACCGGAAAGCACGCCAAATATGTCACGACATGTTTCCCTTTTAAATTGAATATTCTAGGAACAGGCTCTCAAGAAAGTCGGCTTGTGGTTTTACGTAAGTTTTGATATCGAGATTACAGTCAGGGGACCTCTAGTTTTACGGAGAATCTGAACTACAGGGGCATAATTTTCATTCAAAATATCACAGTGCTTTCATTATCAAACGCATTCTCTTTCTTTCTTTCTTTCTTTCTTTCTTTACCGAGCTCGATAGCTGCAGTCGCTTAAGTGCGGCCGGTATCCAGTATTCGGGAGATAGGTGGTTCGAACCCCACTGTCGGCAGCCCTGAAGATGGTTTTCCGTGGTTTCCCATTTTCACACCAGGCTAATGCTGGGGTTGTACCTTAATTAAGGCCACGGCCGCTTCCTTCCCAGTCCTAGCCCTTTCCTATCCCATCGTCGCCATAAGACCTATCTGTGTCGGTGCGACGTAAAGCCAATAGCAAAAAAAATCTTTCTTTCTTTCTTTCTTTCTTTCTTCCTTAATCCGTTTACCCTCCAGGTTCGGCTCTTCCATCGGACTCAGCGAGAGATCCCGCCTCTACCGCCTCAAGGGCAGTGTTCTTCGTGAGACATTGGGTCGGGGATAAAACTTGGGAGGAGGACCAGTACCTCTCCAGTCAGCATCACCTGCTATGCTGAACAGTGGCTTTGTGGAGTGATGGGAAGATCGGAAGGGATAGACAAGGAAGAAGGAAGGAAGCGGCCATGGCCTTAATTTAGGTACCATCCCGGCATTTACCTGGAGGAGAAATGTGAAACCACGGAAAACCACTTCGAGGATGGCTGAGGTGGGAATCGAACACCCCTCTAGTCAGTTGACATCCCGAGGCTGAGTGGATCAATTCCCAGCCCTCGTACTACTTTTCAAATTTCATGACAGAGCCGGAATCGAACCCGGGCCTCACACTAACCACTACACCACAGAAGCGGACTGCATTCATTTGCTGGTGAATATAACGATTGTCTTTCGAGGGCATTGAAGTTGCTAATTATGAGCTTTTAGATGGCTAAACTCCAGAGGAGTGCGACAGGGTTCGGCAGCCGGCACAATTCCTATCCTCGCTGCGTCCGGCCCCACGGTGTAGGGGGCAACGCTTCCGCCTGTCACCCGGCGGTCCCGAGTTCGATTGCCGGCTGCGTCACGGATTTTTAATTGTAAATGATTAATATCCCTGGCCTGGGGACTGGGTGTTTTTGTCGTCCTTAACGTTTCTTTCCTCACAATCAACACTTTACACTTCCTCCATTCCAATTACACGCAAATTCATCTATCACATGGTGCATGTAGGGGCAAAATATCTCTATAGGTCGACGCCGCGAACAATTAGCATTTAATAAAGATACTCGGCGCTAGTTGAGGGCTTCATTTATTCCTTTCCTGACCCGGTCGAATTACTGGAAACAGGCTGTGGATTTTCATATTCAAATGGCTAAGCTGCATGAACGACAAGCTCTTACACAATGCTGGCATATCAAATCTATCGAAGCTCGATGTCGTTGTAGGGCCTGCAGGTTATTTTTCTTCTTTGAATTTATTGATGTTTCCTCCGACTTCTTTATTCCAACTCGTACCTACTGTCGCTGCTATGCAAAGTGTTACGTACTCTTTAGGACAGCACGTTCCCATAACGGTGACTTGCATTAGTAGCGATACGAACCGTGGCCGCTTAGGTGTGACAGCTGTGATTATGTCAGTTGAAATTAATTGCACATAGAAACGAAAGGTCCTTCAACTGTCCAACATTCAGTTCATATTGAACGACTATTTTTTATTAGGCAATATCTTTTATTTTACGTCCCACAGACACAGATAGGTCTTACGCGGACGAGGGTATAAGAAAGGGTTAGGAGTGGGAAGGAAGCAGTCATGGCCTTAATTAAGATACAGCCTCAGCATTTGCCTGATGTGAAAATTGGAAAGCACGTAAAACCTTCTTCATGGCTGCCGACAGCGGGGTTCGAACCCACATCTTCCTAATTTAAGCTCGCAGCTGCGTGACCCTAACCGCACAGCCAACTCGCTCAATCAGGCATTATTACTGTAATATTATTCATATACTCTCCATTTAGATTTGTAAAATATTTTATGTATCAGTTGAGCGGTTGTGTAGAAGAAGGCTAACAGCGCTAACTTTGCCACTAATTAAATAAATAAATAAACAAATAAATAAATAAATAAATAAATAAATAAATAAATAAATAAATAAATAAATAAATAAATAAATACGAAAGAAATGCAAATCGAAGTGTCTTAAAGGTACATCGAAAAGTATAATCTAAATTTCATAATGAAAATTAAAAACGTGGGATTTAGAAATAGTATGTATTCCACAAACATAAATAGTTATTAATTTACAAACTTCAATATTTCGTGAGATGACGAGAAAGTGCACATTCTTTTTTTAATTTATTTTAGGGGCCTTCAACAATTCAGATTTGTAGTTCATTTAACCGTAGATCATTGTTCTGTAAAGATTCCGTTCCAGCACGGTACTGGCAGATGTTGAGCAATCTATAGAACAAAGCTGCACTAGTTAGAGTTCTCCGGACAACGTTGCTTTCAAGAAATAATCAAGTGCTCTTTTCTGGTGAAGGGTGAATGAACTCCTGTGTCTTTTCAGGTGTGGAAATATCATTTCCAAATTCCCCTTCCTTCTGACAAGAAATCGAAAGCTTCAGGTATAATAATAATAATAATAATAATAATAATAATAATAATAATAATAATAAGAAGAAGAAGAAGAAGAAGAAGAAGAAGAAGAAGAAGAATAAGAAGAAGAGGAGGAGGAAGAAGAAGAAGAAGAACTAATTTCGTGTGGCTATTACTAGCCTAGGATAGCAATGTATAAGAACAGCTATAAGAACAGGGATTACTAACAGGCAAGAATAGTGCACCACAAGACGCTTTAATACTCCTTCGTCCTTAGGACTGCCCACCTAACGAGCATAGCCGAGCGAAGTCCCTGCCTAGCAGGAGGTCATTGCCCTTAAGGGACTTTGAAGGCTATATTTAGATTGCTTGCCTGATGCAGCCCTTGTAAGGCTTACCCTCCGACGAGCGTGGGCATCATCTGCCGAGTATCGGTACTGCGTGTTATTGTAGTGGAGGACAGTGTTGTGTATGATGTGCGAGTTATAGGGATGTTGAGAACAGTAAAAATGCCCAGTCAGGGGAATTGACAATATTCAGTTAAAATCTCCGGCGCGGCCGAGGATCGAATCCGGGACCTTTGAACGGAAGGCGAGTACGCTGACTAGTGATGGGATGATCACTACAACTGAATGATATTTGAAACTCATTCGATTATTTAAATAATCGGATGGAGGTTAATCGATTATTAAAAGTATTCGATTATCCCATCACTACAACTGAATGATATTTGAAACTCATTCGATTATTTTATTCGATTATTTAAATAATCGGCTGGAGGTTATTCGATTATTCAAAGTATTCGATTAACCCATCACTACAAACCAAACCAAACCAAACCAAACCAAACCAAACCAAACCCCTTGGCACTACAGCCCATGAAGGACCTTGGCCTACCAAGCGATCGCTGCTCAGCCCGAAGGCCTGCAGATTACGAGGTGTTGTGTGGTCAGCACGACGAATCTTCTCGGCCGTTATTCTTGGCTTTCTAGACCGGGGCCGCTATCTCACCGTCACATAGCTCCTCAATTCTAATCAAGTAGGCAGAGTGGACCTCGAACCAGCCCTCGGGTCCAGGTAAAAATCCCAGACGTGACCGGGAATCGAACTCGGGGCCTCCGGGTAAGAGGCAGGCACGCTACCCCTACACCACGGGGCCGGCTACCCATCACTACAACTGAATGATATTTGAAACATTTGATTATTTTATTCGATTATTTAAATAATCGGATGGAGGTTATTCGATTATTAAAAGTATTCGATTATCCCATCACTACAACTGAATAATTTTTGAAACTCATTCGATTATTTTATTCGATTATTTAAATAATCGGATGGAGGTTATTCGATTATTAAAAGTATTCGATTATCCCATCATTACAACTGAATGATATTTGAAACTCATTCGATTATTTTATTCGATTTTTTAAATAATCGCATGGAGTTTATTCAAGTATTAAAAATATTTGATTATCCCATCACGAACGCTGACCATTCAGTCAAGGAGACGGACAACTTTTCATGTGTACCTTTCCTACGTTCACTGTCATGAATTGGTATAGCCACCATCGTGACAATGCCACTCACTCCTGCGGTGTAAGGAGTGCTGTGTCTGAATTTTACCGAAGGCTCTGGTTTCGATACCCCGGCTCGTCCGAAGATTTTAATCCTGGACTGACGAGGGAACTTCTTTATACGAACGCTCCTAACTGCATGAGAATTCGTAGGAAAGTTCAAGTATGGTCGATGGAATGGTCCGGAGGGTTATATTCCGTATAAAATTTCTCCTTTGATCAAACGAGTAGCTTAAAGTAGTTGCCGTTGGTAGCATTATACTATTACGCTTGGTCGCCACGTTGGAAACAGTATGTTCGGTGTTGTGGTGTTGTGCTCATTGTTATGTTGTATTGAGCGTTGAACATTTCATGATAACGTACGGCCTCCGAAGAGGCCCAGTGCAGATCTTCCGAGTTGATGCCACATAGGCGACCTGCGGGTCTGTGAGAATGGGCCCCTACCTATGATGAATTCTAATGATGAAGACGGCACACACCCTCTGCCATTGGAGTTAAGCAGTGAAGGTTAAATGCGCCGACCCGATCGGGAATCGAACCCGGGTTCCCCTGGGTCCAAGTCCATTGCGCCAACCATTTAGCTATGGAGCCGGACAACACTTCATTGAAAAGCCTTGCTTTCATTTTGATACTGATGGAAGGTGTATACATATCACCTCTCGAGTGTATATGAGTAATCGTATTTGATTGTAACAGTTTTTTTCTAGTGGCTTTACGTCGCACCGACATAGATAGGTCTTATGGCAACGATGGGATAGGAAAGGCCTAGGAGTTGGAAGGAAGCGGCCGTGGCCTTAATTAAGGTACAGCCCCAGCATTTTCCTGGTGTGGAAATGGTAAACCACGGAAAACCATTCTCAAGACAGCCGAACACAGGAATACGTTTTGAATACCGTGCGCCGCAAAAAAAATGTCAAAGATTTTACTTTGTTGTATTAAAAAAATATAAAATGATGACTCAGATATGTTGCAGTCGGTCTCTTCCTATGCACCATAAAAACTAAATCGTTATAGAAATATATTTCTTCTTTCAAAGGCTAAGAACTCGTCAATTCACAGAGCAAATCAACTTTACAGTAATATTCATCCCTTCGTTGATATTTTAGTATGGAAGAAGCTACACTCACTTCGTTATTTAACACTGTACTTTTAAACATAATTGAACAGATATGGCTAATTTTAAAAATTAAAATTAATGTAAACGTTGTGAATGATATTATTCAATTAATTAGATCCCAAGTAAAATATCTTGCTCTAATAATTGTTGTAAGTATTATATTAAATCTTATTTAGTATTCATTAGTACTGTAATGTTAGTTAGCCTATATTTTCCTGCATTATTTTTTTAATGTGACATGTGTCACTGGAAGTAATTGTAAGAACATTGTAGCTAATTTTTTTTACGCCGTAAACATTGTAATTGGAACTCATGACCTGCTATGTTCACAATAAATAAACAAAATAAATGACAGCTAAAGCACTGCGTCCTGGAGTGGAAGTAAAGTGGAATCATGAAAATAAAGCAATTTACAGCTCAAAGATGAAGAAGAAAGCTCACCGCAGTTAGGAACCACGTGGTTCAAGGGGCCACAACGAAACAAGAAGAAAGAGAAGAAGAACAACAACAATAAATAAATAAATAAATAAATAAATAAATAAATAAATAAATAAATAAATAAATAAATAACACCACTCTGTCCTTGCTTTTGCTGTGACATGTTCTACTGCAGACACGACGAGCTTACCCTGCAGTTGTGTGTAATATAGCTATAGTAGTTTTTGTCACCGTTTGTAGCTACATTCTGCAATATGTCCCAAAAATTTTACTGTGCAATGTGTGTTTAGTCAGATTTTACTGTGCAATGTGTGTTTAGCCAACTAAGTCGTCGAAGATGCGTGAGTGTTATTTGATTTCGACCACACCCTATGAGGTTGATATTGGCTAATTTTGCGATATTAACATTTTTAAGCACTTGCTTCTTCAGTCTACATTTGACATACGCAGGAAGCTGTCAGGAACCTCGTGGGGAGAGCAAGAGGATACTGCGTACTGCAGCTCTGGAGTTGGTATAGGTACTCTGTTGCAGTATAACCCAGGAGTGCACATGTAAACAAGGTGGACGTCTAGCCTAATGACACCAGGAGGATCATTATCCATCCCTGTAACCTGGCTTCATGCTCTAAATAATATCCCAACTTCACAGCTGAGACGACAACATTCCATGTGAATGGGAAATATATAACAACGCTAACGATTCTAGAAGTCATACTCCGCCCACCAGGCACATGTTTGAAATCCAGCAGACCATTCTGAGCTGCCTGTCAAACCCAGACATTCAAGATGGATGATGCGTTGGAAGAAGAAATGGAGAAATTATGTAAGTCTAAATCACCACAATATTGACGACCTCACGCGTATGCCAGGACTTCAGCTGCCTCGGAGAAGTTAGTGACTGCTGAACAGAATTAAATGTGGCCACGGACGATCCAAGTCCATGTTGCATAAAAGGGAAATATCAGACCCTCAACCGTGTAATTGTGGAGTTTCAGATCAGACAATAGCACATATAGGCGAGGAGTACCTCAAGGCACGGTTTAATGGCAGGTGGAGTTAAATAATTAATGCCACTTCATAGGCTTCAACTCTCTCGATTTATTTGATCTGTTTCACATGTACTATACTAAATTTTTCTTTGTGATATTGCTGTAAATATCAATCAATCAATCAATCAATCAATCAATCAATCAATCAATCAATCAATCAATCAATCAATCAATCAATCAATCAATCAATCAATCAATCAATCAATCAATCAATCAATCAATCTTCTAAAGGCTAATGCCTTGTTGATGCAACCACTCTTTTCTTTCATTGGCTGTTCTTTTCAGTTCCATGTAGTTGACACAACCTAACCTCTTCTTGATGTCGTCCAAATACTTCACCCTAGGTCTTCCTCTCCCTTTCTTTCCCAGGACTTTCCCTTCAAGTATGTTAGTGATGAAAGTATTGTGTCTGATGACATGTCCAATACATTTTAATTTCCTGTTTTACATTTCGTTTAAAAATCTTCTCTCTTCTTTAACTTCCTTTGAGACTTCCAGGTTGATTTTTCTTTCCGTCCAGTTCGTTCTGGTCATTTACCGCCATTTCCACATTTCAGCAGCTTCAAGTCGATTTCTTTCTAATTTACCCAGATTCCAATTCTCACTTCCATACTGAAGTGTATCCATACAAATGATTTAGCAAAGGATTTTCTGACATCTATATTCATGTGTGTGCTGGTTAAAATATTTTTCTTGTTCATAAATGCCTGTTTTGCCAATGCTATTCTTCTCTTTACTTCCAGGAAGCAGCTGTTATCCTCTGTTATCATACTATCAAGATAATAGAATTGTTTCACCTGATCAATTCTGACGTCATCAGTTTTTATATTGGTTTTAATTTCTTTCATATTTTTCCGTACTACCATTACTTTCGTTTTCCGTTTGTTTACTTTCAATCCCCATAGTTTAAGAGTGCCTAAGAAGACTTTCAGCATTCTATTCATTTCTTTTTTCTGAGTCTTCAATTAATACGATGTCATCTGCAAATCTGATACAATGTATCCTTTTACCATTGACTTTTATTCCCTTTGTCTTCTCCTTCATGATCTGAATAGCTTCCTCAATGAGCATATTAAATAAATACGGTGATAGGGGACAACCTTGTCTAACTCCTTTCCTGGTCCTAGCCTTATCTTCTACCTGATTGATGATTATTTTTGTGCTCTGGTTCAGATAGAGGTGATTAATCATTCTTCTATCCTTCCAGTCCAGATCTATTTTCCTCATAGTTCTAAACAATAGTTCACAGTTCACACAATGCAGAACCATTACCATACCTAAAATAGGAAGGGCAGTTGACTGAACCAATTATAGAACACTATCAATATTAACACATGCCTCCAAGATACTCAT
Organism: Anabrus simplex; assembly: GCF_040414725.1. Taxonomy (NCBI): domain Eukaryota; kingdom Metazoa; phylum Arthropoda; class Insecta; order Orthoptera; family Tettigoniidae; genus Anabrus; species Anabrus simplex. The sequence goes on along the minus strand of NC_090268.1, from coordinate 276,437,962 downwards.
TAACATAGTTAAGAACAGAATAAAAGGAAAACTAGATAAGTATGTTGGAGAAGACCAATTTGGATTTAGAGAAAGCAAAGGAACAAGAGAAGCAATTCTGGCCTTACGCATGTTATTGGAGAGAAGGATGGAAATGAATAGAACGACTTATCTTACCTTCATTGGTTTAGAAAAAGCTTTTGACAATGGAAATATCCATATGATAATTAAATTTCGCATGATTGATCATCATCATCATCATCATCTGTTTACCCTCCAGGTTCGGCTTTTCCCTCGGACTCAGCGAGGGATCCCACCTCTACCGCCTCAAGGGCAGTGTCCTGGAGCTTCAGACTCTTGGTCGGGGATACAACTGGGGAGAATGACCAGTACCTCGCCCAGGCGGCCTCACCTGCTATGCTGAACAGGGGCCTTGTCGCATGATTGATACTTGTAAAATAATTGGACGCTTGAACAAACGGAATTAACATCGTAGATGGCTAAAGAGATCGATCCTACCGATAAGCTATGTCGCAATCTTGGTACGTCAATTCCAGCAGGATCGAGACAATCATTGTCAAATATTAATTTTGATTGACCAGCCACGTCGCCCACGTGCCAACAATACACCTTCTGGAGCTGTGGCAAACAACGTTCAAACTCAGTTATAAGATAATGGGTCTCACACAGACCAGATTCTTTCCACGATTCTTGCTCGAGCACTCTGGTGAACAAATATTTGAAAAACCAAGCTCGAAATGACGCACAATTTTACTATACAAACGTGTCTACCGAAGTGTCAAAACTATCTGATGGCAATGAGCAGAAACTAGTCTACAGCCTGAGCAGCTTGAACAGCTCGGAAATTAAAAAAATCAATGATTCGCTTATTGGTATACTATTGCCACACCGGTACACTTAATTTTACGGCCTATTTTTCTACGCCGTCACTGCATATAACACTCGTAATGCACACACGTAAAACACAAATAAGGAAACAACTCTCAGTCTGATCATCTGCTGTGCTCTGAACAACTCAGTGGACTGGTATTCAAATCCTCTGATCGAGTTACGAGTGTCTGTTGAGCCGCACAGCGCACTGTCCAAATATCTCCCATAAGTTCCTTGATTATTGTCTCTTTACAAGTCTCTAGTGCCCACACAGTAAGTAGTCCGGCACGCTGGTATTACCTGGGACTGGCGATAATCCTGATTAACTGTCCTCATTTTCACTTCGCTTCGCATGGTCACTCGCTTTACAAAACAGCTGAAAACAGACAGGTTCGAACACACAGTCTGTTAGCAATAACGAGGGAGTTAAAAATAAGCCAATGTGCAGAGTAACTTTCAGATGTTTTCCTCCAAGCTCTTCTCTGACAAATATTGTGAAATCATATTGTATTTATTCCATCGACTCGATTATATATTCTTGAGTGCCTTCGGGCTTATGTATCTTCATAGGTTGGACAGGAACAGTAGATGTCTCCGGAAACCATAAACGTAGTTAGTGTGACGTAAAGCAAATAACATAATTAACAGTAGATGTGCTCAGTATTCTTTCATGGCGCCCCGGTGCCTAGACTTCTTTACGTTGTTTTATGCTAAGCCTCGAATATCTTGGGCTTATACAATTTTCTTTTGTTAGATTTTGGCCTTCTTTCTTTCTTAATCTGTTTACCCTCCAGGGTTGGCTTTTCCCTCGGACTCAGCGAGGGATCCCAACTCTACCGTCTCAAGGGCAGTATCCTAGAGCTTTAGACATTGGGTCGGGTGATACAACGGGGGAGGATGACCAGTACCTCTCCCAGGTGGCCTCACCTGCTATGCTGAACTGGGGCCTTGCGGGGGAATGGGAAGTTTGGAAGGGATAGACAAGGAAGAGGGAAGGAAGCGACCGTGGCCTTAAGTTAGGTACCATCCCGGCATTTGCCTGGAGAAGAAGTGGGAAACCATGGAAAACCACTTCCAGGATGGCTGAGGTGGTAATCGAACCCACCTCTACTCAGTTGACCTCCCGAGGCTGAGTGGACCCCGTTCCAGCACTCGTACCACTTTTCAAATTTCGTGGCAGAGGTGGGAATCGAGCCCGGGCCTCCGGGACTGGCCGTTGATCATACTAACCACTACACCACAGAGGCGGACATCTGTTATTTAAAGCAAAGTCACCTCCGTACAGGCCATGAAGGCCCTTGGATTAGTGGGAGGTATAGGCTTCCGCCATTGTTAATCTCGGCACGTGATGGGGTAGAGTAGTTAGCACTACGCCTGGCCGCCTTTACCCCCAGGAATTAACCTGGTACTCATTTTTGGTGTCGGCTGAGTGAACCTCAGGGCCATATACACCTTCGGAAGTGGAAATCTTGTTTCTTAAATTTTACAACTTCCTGACGGGGATTCGAACCCACGTCCTTCCGAGCACGCCTTTACCACCTCGGCCAGGCAGCCCCTTGGGCCTTCTTTAAAGTAAGACATTGTGACAAACTTCAGAAATATTTACAAAGTTCTCAAATATTTCGTAAATTTTCAAGCAGCTAGTCACGTTTCTCACCAATGTTATTATATATACTGATAGATCTCGCGAAGGCAAAGCGAATATCATCTCTCTGTACCTGCTATCACATCGCGATTTCAAGTTAAACTAATTTTATCGCGTGCGAAGTGATTCGTGTCCGCCTCTGTGGTGGAGTGGTTAGCGTGATTAGCTGCCACCCCCGGAGGTCCGGGTTCGATTCCCGGCTCTGCCACGAAATTTGAAACGTTGTATGAGGGCTGTAACGGGGTCCACTCAGCCTCGGGAGGTCAACTGAGTAGAGGTGAGTTCGATTCCCACCTCAGCCATCCTGGAAGTAGTTTTTCGTGGTTTCCCACTTCTCCTCCAGGCAAATGCCGGGGTGGTGCCTAACTTAAGACCGCGGCCGCTTCCTTCCCTCTTCCTTGCCTGTCCCATCCAATCTTCCCATCCCTCCACAAGGCCCCTGTTCAGCATAGCAGGTGAGGCTGCCTGGGCGAGGTACTGGTCATTCTCCCCAGTTGTATCCCCGAACCAAAGTCTGAATCTCCGGGACACAACCCTTGAGGCGTTAGAGGTGGGATCCCTCGCTGAGTCCGAGGGATAAACCGACCCTGGTGTGTAAACGGATTACGAACGAACGAGCGAAGTGATTCGTTTTTATCATAAAATGGCGTATGCGCGTGCAGCTCACTATAGAGCAATCTGAACTTTAAAGCTGTTTTCGTAGACTCTGTGGACATTTCTCTCTTTAATTCCAACTGTTTAAATTTTGCTACATTTTATACTTTTGAGATTATTGAAGGCTTTCACTGTTACAGGAGCTGCCTGGCTGAGGCGGTAAAGGCGTGCTCGGTTCGCCCGGAAGGACGTAGGTTCGAATCCCCGTCAGGAAGTCGTAAAATTTTAGAAGCGAGATTTCCATTTGCGGAGGTGCACATGGCTCTGGGGTTTACTCAGCCTACACCAAAACTGAGTACCAGGTTAATTCCTGGGGGCAAAGGCGGCCGAGCATAGAGCTAACCACTCTACCCCATCAAGTGCCGAGGTGGAAGCCTTTACCTTCCACCCCTCCAAGGGCCTTCATGGCCTGTACGGAGATGACTTTGCTTTGCTTCTTTGATTTGCTTTACTTTGCTTTCACTGTTACACATTTTTGGGACACTTGAATTTTTGCCGAGGAACTCAGTACTGAAACGAACGATAGAAATATTCAATATCAAAAGGAGGGGAATGAAAACGTTATCATCTGATGTTAAGAATTCGAAATAGTACCTTGTGTACATATTCGTAATTTAGTGATGTGGTTATTACAAGCAATTTGCTATTGCCCTTTAATTTGTGTCATACACCGTTGTTATCTAAAATCTCACTGGACTGACACAGCTTGTTTAAATGAATGGTCTCCGGGTACCAGACGTGTCTAAAGGTGAATGATGGTATCTTCTTTATTAATTAACTAAATGGATTCACATTTACAGTGCTGTGTTTCCTCATATGTATGAAGATGATGTTGATTTGTCTGTTTCCGTCCGTGGTTAATGTAATTCAGCCAGGAGTTCCATGCAATATGGTTTGTATTTACACAACGTTATATGATGGAGCACCATTGTCGGTACGAAGAAAAAATTCATTCAGGTTAACTGGTCCACAGCATATGATCTAATGCACAGAAAGTCCACTACAAAATTGTCCACAACCAAAACCCCCAATAAAAGAAGGTCACAAGTCAATACCGGTATGTAAAATATACAGAGAAGTCCACAAGTCGACCCCCCACCCATGGCACTACAGCCCTTGAAGGACCTTGGCCTACCAAGCGACCGCTGCTCAGTACGAAGGCCTACAGATTACGAGGTGTCCTCTCGGCCGTTATTCTTGGCTGTCTAGACCGAGACCGCTATCTCACCGTCAGATAGCTCCTCAATTCTAATGACGTGAGTGCACCTCGAACCAGCCCTCAGGTCCAGATAAAAATCCCTGATCTGGTCGGGAATCGAACCAGGGGCCTCCGGGTAAGAGGCAGGCACGCTACCCCTACACCACGGGGCCGGCCCACAAGTCAAAATGTTCAATTAATTTCATTTTTGTGATTCTCGTTTATGTTTCAAATAAGTTATAGGGTACATGCATAGAACATCTAAAATAAGGTTTGGGATATTATAGGATTAGTCACCTTATGTGGTAGGGCATTATTAGTCCTACTTTAAACGGTAGATAGCACTGTATACACACGAGTGATTCAATTGCTTGTTTGCAATACAGCTGATATCACTGCCTAAGGTCTGTGTTGAACGTTTGGTGAACTATACCATTTCAGATAAAAACTGGTAGTAGTGTGTACATCGTAGTACGAGCTGCAGTTAATCTCTAGGTTTCATGTGTAATCGGTATTTCCCAACTCAACTGAGCCAGAACTGCGGCATTGATTCAAGACGTACATACACAAGCAGCAGGATCACGCACCCCAGGGGATACCAAAAGTGCAGTTTCAGAAATATGGGAAAGGTACCATGAGACCAATGATGTGATGGACAAGCCGAGCGAAGGTCGACCAAGGGTGACAACGCGACGTCAAGATGGGTATATCCGCAAAACAGTGAAGAGAAGACCGACATTGTAGCCCAACAATTACGAGATGATTCTTGAAGGAAACCGCGGTCAGTGTGTGTGTGCAAACACTGTACGCAATCGGCTGCATGGTACTAATCAAAGATCATTTCGACCGATTTTTCGTGTTCCACTCGAGAATCGTCGTCGTGATGATAGGATAAGATGGGCCAGTTAACATCGTAATTGGGGGCGTAATGTCATGTTCACTGACGAAACACGGATATCACATGGACCACATACAATATAACGAAGGGTGTGGACATAAAGCATGCAGTAGAAAGTATTAGCATGCTCAAGAGGTGCATTTTTAGGTTGTGGTGTAATGTTTTAGAATGGGATTGTGCATGGCTTTTATATCAATTCATGGGACACTAACTGTCCAGCGGTATACTGATGATATTCTTCGAACATCTGTACAAAATAATATGGTGCTGAATTCATTTTCGACGATGACAATGCACGTCCACATGCAGGTGCATCAGTGAGGAACTTCGTGAGAGAATCGGGTATGAACAATATGAATTAGACAGCTAATTCACTAGACATGAACTGCATTGAGCTTGCATGGAAGAGCCTGAAAATGGCTGTTTGTGATCGTCCACAACCTCAACAGATACCCCCAGACCTTATAAGAGTTGCCCAGATGAAATGGGACCCTCTTTCTCAAGATGACGTCAATGTTCTGATCGCAGGCATGCAACAGTGTGTCAGAGACCTGAACAGTGCCATACACGATACTAAGGAGAGTGGAGAAAAGACAACCCTCACTTCAAAAAAGCACCAATTGTAAACCTTTTCATTATTACTGTTAATTTGCATTAGATATTGGACACAATGTTTGGGTTTGTAAAGTGTTGTGTGTATTTTTAATACAATGAACAACATTCTGTAGCGCCATTATTGTTCTGCATCCTTGATATTCCAAACTTTTTGAGGTGTATACATTTTGTGACCAGCCGTCGAGCACAACGGCGTTGAAGGACCACGCCAGCACGATTTCGACCTCCTTTGACGAATTTTTCTGAAATAACATTGCAAATTGCTCACAGAACCAAAAATATAGAAGAAGGTTTTCACTCTGGATGTCAAGTAATGGTTTCTGGACATCATGTAAGTAATTGGAGATTGATGCAAAAATAGAGCAGAATGATACATGACCATAGAAACGAAAGGCATTCCATAAATAAGAAGTCACGGTATATTAAAATTCGAAAGCGGATACCAGGTAATAGCGTGTGACCTTCGGAGAGACAATTAAGAGACCTGCGCGTCTGCTTATAAACTCCTGTCCTCATGGCGAGGTGGTGTAGCTCTTTTCAATCATACCCCCAATGGAGGTGAGCCGCATGTACCATTTTAACAACAAATCAGGGGCGCGCAACTGTGAACTTGCATACGGGAGACTGGGTTCGAACTCCACTGTCCGCGTCCCTGAAGATAGTTTTCCGTGGTTTTCCATTTTTACACCAGGAAAACGTTGAGTCATTGCATGTTCCTTCCCACTCCTAGTCTTTTCCTATTCCTTCGTCGCCAAAAGACCTATCTCTCTCAATGCGACGTAAAGCCACTTGTAAAAAAAAATAACAACATAGCAGCGCTCCTGCCAATCCTATATTTCTGGCAGTACGGGGAATTAATAACTTACAAGGATAACTATAATGTGAAGATACATCCTGAGCCCGGTGTAGGAAAATAAAATTCAACTAGTATTGTGAATTTAATTTCCATTTCATTGCTAAATTATTAATTTATATTTAATAAATTTATCTGGATATGTTATTGTATATTTTAAAACTGTGGGCATTTTTCATATTGACCATCCGATTTATGTTAATGACTGGTTAATGACCGGACATTTCTGATAATGAGCATTTAATGACTGTGAACATTTGTCAAACTGCACATGAGCATTGGGGGTCATTTATGCGGTGGACAATTCGCTAAAAACTAATTGACTGGTGTGAAAGTAACGGTGTGTGGTTTGGAGTTGGATCTTTCGGATCATCTTGAATGTGGATTCGAATAATAATAATAATAATAATAATAATAATAATAATAATAATAATAATAATAATAATAATAATAATACTCTGCTGCTTTTCTCACACCCTGGCAGAGTCGTGCATGTGGACGTTGTCCCACATATGGAGATAACCCCAGGACGTGAAAACGAAAGACTCTGCTTACCTAGCATACCTAATACCGTCATGGTCCGAAGGCAATAAGATTTGACGAGTCGCTTCGTACGACAGGCAGAGGGTACACCCGAGAACATACAGCATATAAACGTTACTGTGTATCACTGGGGAAATTGTCATTTCATATCTATTGTCTGAAAATTCGTTACGTAGGATATTATTCACAAGTGTAGCAGTTTTTCTAAAGAGCATAGGCCTACTTGAAATTTCTTTCAAGTTCCCTCCATGTAGCGACACAAAACACAGTTGCAGTTACCGAGCGAGCTGCCCATGCGTTAGGGCAGGGCCTCTCAAACGCCTAAAATCTCACGCGTGCAAACCGAGGTGCAGAGGTTCTGTAAACCGTGCATTGGTCCGACTCGGCTCGGTTCGGACCAGCTTATGTCTCGGGATGACTCCGCTAATCTCGGCTGAACTCTGCTGGGGTGGTGGAGGATGTGAGTAACGTCACAAAACGCCCAAATCAAACGGTCATCATACAAGAATTTTTTTATGGAAGACTTCTCTGAAATTATTCTCAGGTCGATGCTTAACTTTCGGTTGGAACCACCTATATCACTCACAAATGTCCTTAGGCGAAATCCCGTTTCCTGAACAAGTTTTACCGTTTCATAAATCAGTAGTGTTTCCATTTACCAGTTGGACTTCTTGTTATAACCTGCATATTTACATGGGGCCCTCTAAATACATCTTCGACACTATTCTAGCATTCTCGTCAAAGCTCATCACTCTATCTCTTTTAAAATCATCATTCTAATATTTGCTTGAACTTTTGGTAGGTTAAACTGATATCCAGAAACCCAGGTGGAGTTGAAAGTTGTGACAAACGCCGTGTTATTGTTGTTTCACTAGGAAGAGGGTATTGTAGGCTTTCTCTGTATGACAAAGCTTTTCTGGAGATCTTTCGAGTAGTTTGACTCATAGTTCTAATGAATCTTATTTTTGTTGCCTGAATTCTGCTGTAGTTATTGTTCGATGTGATTATGATAATGCCTGTTCTTTAACGGGGCCTAAGATCTAGGTCATCGGCTTTGACTACATGTTCAGGTGACCAGTTAGTACACTTTCCCTTTAGTAAACATTGTTTATGACATTTAGAAATAATTCCTCATAATTTTTAAAAATTTCCTCCAATGTTGTTATTTTGTGTTGAGCTCTTTTAGAACTTTAGCAAGTAATTTGATTATTTCTTTTAATTCTTCATTTCTGACTATCACACCAGCTAAGTTCACACTTCAAGGGCAAATTGCCTTTATTTTGGCGTATCTATTTGTTAATTTATCCTTTCTGAAAAAGGTCATCAAGCTCACTTGATTTCTCTACAGATTTGTTTACTAGCGATTGTATAACATTTTTAAAATCCCGCCTTTCAGCTCATGTATTTCTCTCTGAATTGTCTGTTGATGCAGAAAGCATGGGAACGGCTGGGAAAGGATCTGATCCTTTTTTTCAACAAGTGTTTAGAGGGAAGGCCTAACTGTTCAGATTGTAAATATCTTTCAAACTCAGAAGGCAGAAAATGTTTGGAGAATATACGTGCAATTTTAGAGTTAAAAGTATCTCTTCTTTTACGAAAAGTACCCATTGTTTATGCAGAGTTGGGTCTTTTGGGAATCTATTAAAGGACAATTTACGTTTCTTTGCGTTGTTGAGATGGTTTGTACAGCCTGTAACCACACAACACGGCATTTAAGCAGCACAAACACGACATATACACTAGAATTCACTTCACTCACGAACGATACGCAAACGATCACGTTTTAAAAATATTCGCAAGCCTCGAAAGCAATTAAATAATTAAGGAAACAGTGGTGGAAGCCATCTGTTAGACCGAGTATACACGCTTTCATCTGCAAAAACTGTTACAAAAGACATACTTGTAGACTTAGTACAGTACCAGAAAACTGGGGACTTAAAATTCACTCACAAAATAACCGAACAACATTTGTTATTAACTGATAGTGAATGACAAGACGTAAGAAAACCTGATGAACTTCTCTCTCGCACTGTGGCTAATGCTATATCGTATATTTTTCTGGGAATGAACATGTAGTATAGTTTGTTAAAACTGTTGATGATGAATTTGAAGTTCTTAATAACAGAATCCCTCATCATCCAACAAACAATTTCAAAAGTTCTTACGGAACAAGTTTAGAGGAACAGGATGTTATCGCGAATAAAATGTTCGACGCGTTTTCATCAGAAAGAGTTATTGGAAAGACTAACTTACTATAGTTTGTGGGGATTATTTTCAAACCTAAATTCTGTAGGATATCAATATCTATTAGCATCGAAATGTGATCTCGACGTTTTAGAGTCATATTTGTCTTTGATCAGAGACTTAGGCCAGCTTTAATACCAGTCCCTGGCCACAACAGTTACCCACAGAATAAAATCCCTGTTACTGAGAAAAAGTATATATGACATAATTAAAGCTGTATACAGCAACCGAGAAAAGTGTGAAACATTAACTGTAGTTGCCCTCGACCGAGTAGACTGTGCTGTTACTAATGACACCCTACAATCAGTCGAAACACACTTGGAAATTTTTTATTCAGAGTATGAAGACTTTAATTGTATAGTCCACTTAGTAATAGACCAGTTTACTGAGTAGAACAATCTCAAAGATTGCTTACATAATGAAAATAAGGACTTACTGAAAATATTGGCGAGGCATATTCCATACCGAGTTACGAAAAATCGAATCGCCACCAGCTTCATCTACGGAGGAAAAACTGGAAAATTCGTTAGCATTTTGAACTCTGACTGGATCTAGGCTTTTTCTAGAGGAGGCCTAATGAATCCATCTTCCCAGTGGTTCGACATTGTTTGAGAACTAGAAAGATTTTCAAAGGTTCCACGGAAATGGCCTAAGGAAGTGCACAACAGTGAATAAGGTACTGATAGATATCATTAGACCGAAGTGTAGTGAAATCGACGACGCCGCTCTTACAGGTTTTGTGAGAATTTATTCACTTATCAGAATGAAAGAACAGAATAAAAAGAGAGCACTCAAGAGATCAGTGAATGAAAGCCGGACTACGGATCCACATGCTAACGCTGCACGGAAGAATCGAAGATGAACAAAATTAAGTCCTGAAGGGTAGGCCTAAATTAATAGTAAGTCTATTTTTGTTATGTAGAGTTTTTAATTTTTATTTTTATTATTATCATAGATTTTTGTTAGTAATAAGTTATAACAAACCATAATGTCAGTACAGTGCTTACTTTTTTCAGGAAAAGTAACAACATGTACTATTTAATCTAGTGCATTTTATTTTTACTTTATCGGTTAATATTATTTCGTGGTTGTTAACCTTTGATTTATTTAATCTGTACGTGTATAAGACATTTACACTGACTGACAGAGCAAATGCAACACCAAGAAGGAGTGGTTCGAAAAGGATGAAAGTTGGGGAAAGAACAGAGACGGCACGGACGAATAATTGATGTTTATTTCAAACCGATAAGCAGGTTACACAATGCGCACGGCATCGACTCAGTAGGATGTAGGACTACCGCGAGCGGCGATGCACGCAGAAACACGTCGAGGTACAGAGTTAATAAGAGTGCGGATGGTGTCCTGAGGGATGGTTCTCCATTCTCTGTCAACCATTTGCCACAATTAGTCGTCCGTACGAGGCTGGGGCAGAGTTTGCAAACGGCGTCCAATGAGATCCCACACGTGTTCGATTGGTGAGAGATCCGGAGAGTACGCTGGCCACGGAAGCATCTGTACACCTCGTAGAGCCTGTTGGGAGATGCGAGCAGTGTGTGGGCGGGCATTATCCTGCTGAAACAGAGCATTGGGCAGCCCCTGAAGGTACAGGAGTGCCACCGGCCGCAGCACATTCTGCACGTAGCGGTGGGCTTTTAACGTGCCTTGAATACGCACTAGAGGTGACGTGGAATCATACGCAATAGCGCCCCAAACCATGATGCCGCGTTGTCTAGCGGTAGGGCGCTCCACAGTTACTGCCGGATTTGACCTTTCTCCACGCCGACGCCACACTCGTCTGCGGTGACTATCACTGACAGAACAGAAGCGTGACTCATCGGAGAACACGACGTTCCGCCATTCCCTCATCCAAGTCGCTCTAGCCCGGCACCATGCCAGGCGTGCACGTCTATGCTGTGGAGTCAATAGTAGTCTTCTGAGCGGACGCCGGGAGTGCAGACCTCCTTCAACCAATGGACGGGAAATTGTTCTGGTCGATATTGGAACAGCCAGGGTGTCTTGCACATGCTGAAGAATGGCGGTTGACGTGGCGTGCGGGGCTGCCACCGCTTGGCGGCGGATACGCCGATCCTCGCGTGCTGACGTCACTCGGGCTGCGCCTGGACCCCTCGCACGTGCCACATGTCCCTGCGCCAACCATCTTCGCCACAGGCGCTGCACCGTGGACACATCCCTATGGGTATCGGCTGCGATTTGACGAAGCGACCAACCTGCCCTTCTCAGCCCGATCACCATACCCCTCGTAAAGTCGTCTGTCTGCTGGAAATGCCTCCGTTGATGGCGGCCTGGCATTCTTAGCTATACACGTGTCCTGTGGCACACGACAATATGTTCTACAATGACTGTCGGCTGAGAAATCACGGTACGAAGTGGGCCATTCGCCAACGCCTTGTCCCATTTATCGTTCGCTACGTGCGCAGCACAGCGGCGCATTTCACATCATGAGCATACCTCAGTGACGTCAGTCTACCCTGCAATTGGCATAAAGTTCTGACCACTCCTTCTTGGTATTGCATTTGCTCTGTCAGTCAGTGTATTTTAAATTATTTCGAGTAATTGGGAACTGTAAATACTAAAATTTCCGGTATATGGAACATTTAAAAATGATTCTTTTTTAACATATTAGCAAAATGTCTCTCTATGCTGCCCTTCAAAGTAGGTGTGCAATATTTACGAAAGCACACAAAGAAAATAATATAAAGAATGAATTTATGCATTTCGTTGTGGTTTTCAAATGAAAATGTTATATTACAACGTAAATGTATTTATGATAAGGAAGACAAGTGGGGCGCTTAGCACACTGATTTGCGGTAAGTTACAGCGCCTGGCAGACTAGAGTCCGCTGACGTCACGTACTCCTGGCCGGCTGCGCATGACACCTACAGTCTTTCATTAGTTACCATCAGCGTAGCAACAGTAACTCGTGAAGGGCGAGAATCTAGACTGGCGTTGTATGGACATATACTGAGCAGAAATAGAAATTTAGCTGCAAGCACAGCATAGGATTTCAGTCTTACAAGCTGACAACCATGATGGCGACAAATGGTCCTACAGGCTTCGCGGTAATATGGCCACGAAGGAAGCTTATCACAAGATGCTGTTGAGTTTAGGAGAAGTAGATCGTAGTGCAAATAAGCTAATCGTGCTGTAAAACCAGATAAGGAGTAGGAATCCATTCCTTGTTCCTTCCTCGTCGGAGGGTTTGCTTTACAAGGGCTGCACCAGACTATCAGTAATCACACGAAATAATTGTATTTCGATTCTAGTACCACCCATAGTGGTACAGTAGAAATAAGAAAACGTTTAATCCCTATTGAAAAAGCTTCTATTCTGTCTCACTTACTGAAGTTACGGGTTAATGGAAACCTTTACCTTAGAATCTTTGGGGACCTTCATGGTCTGTACATAGATGACTTTGTTTTTCTTTTTGCACATCAGGTTTTCAGACATAATTCCCTGTTCCCACGGTAGCGAGTTCGATCTCGGTTGTAGTTGGTTGCGAGTAAGTCTATAAACACGCAAAGCCTGTGTCGTTGGTTTCCGGCTCGTTAAGAAACTCTACGCCTGCTAATGCAGTTAGGAATACTAGAACGGACGTGAAAATTACTATTATTATTATTATTATTATTATTATTATTATTATTATTATTATTATTATTATTATTATTATTATTATTCTGCGTTTATCACAACTTAATGACGTCGCGCGTGCGGACTATGTCATACATGGGGATTTGGTTCTGTTTTACGATCGGATGCCCTTCATGACGCCGACCTTATGTGGTGAGATGTATTCATTTTTGCGTGTTTCTGTGGAGGTTGGGTGTGTGATGTGTACGTGACGAGGAGTATATAGTAACAAACAGAAACACCCAGTCCCTGAGTCAGAATAATTAACCAGATTCGGTTAAAATCCCCCCCCCCCCCCGACCAGGAATTTAAACCGAGACCCTGTGAACCACAGACCTCGACGTTATCCATTCAGCTAATAAGCCGGCATTGTGCTATCCAAACAGTTATGACAATATACCTGGCGGGGATTATTCGCGTAAATACCCGCATTTACGCGAATAATCCCCGCACTATTAAAAAAAATTGAGTTACGAAATTGGGATGCAGTTTTTTTGCGTCAATGTTGGCATTTTTAAAAATAAGCCTACCTAAAGTTAGGGTGCGGGGATTATTCGCGTAAATGCGGTATATTTACATTAGCTTTGTGGAGGAATCTAACTTGCTATCAACTAATTCCCCTTATACAATGTTCGGAATAAAAATAAAAGTGAAGAAGAGGTTGTTATTCCTCCCTCGCGCTGTGATATGTTCGTTGCTGTATATCCTGACTTCATGGGTGTACCGTCCTCCTTCTAGCTCACAGGGAAAATAGTAATAAGATTCTTCGAAGACTGGACGAAAGAGCAAGTATTATGTTCGTGTCATTACCGTAATGAACTTATCTTAGGAGTAAATGAGGCTCTACTGGTGTATGATGAGGAGGCTGGGTGCTGTAAGGTAATGAAACCGTCGTAGGCGGAGAGACTGATGGTGCTTGAAGTGGCAAGCGAGGAGTAGTTACAAGACCAAGCACTTTGGTGACAGAGTATCAGGTGGCACATACCATCACTCATCCCTGTTTAAGTATTCCCTCCTGTTATTTAAGGCTTCTCGTATTGGCAGTGACGGTAACATTGGGCGCTTGGGTAGCATTGAAATGAAATGGCGTGTGGTTTTTAGTGCCGGGAGTGTCCGAGGACAAGTTCGGCTCGCCAGATGCAGGTCTTTTGATTTGACTCCCGTAGGCGACTTGTGCGTCGTGATGAGGATGAAATGATGAAGACGCCACATACACCCAGCCTCCGTGGCAGCGAAATCAACCAATGATGCTGCCGGGAATCGAACCCGGGATCCCTGTGACCATAGGCCAGCACGCTAACCATTTGACCATGGAGCCGGAATGAGTAGCATTTGTGAGATATGTTTAAGTTACTAGATAATTATCCTTTCATCACAGTATGCCCGCAGTTGCACATGCGTAGATAATCTGTATTTTGAATAAAGTCAAACTAAATTCTGCTGTAATATTCACGTGCTTTAGAATTATGAGATACAGTAGCTGTGAATTGGGACTTAACTATCCATGGCAGTAAAGACGCGTACAGTCTGCGTAGATAGTCATGGATTCGATTCCCAAAATGCAAATCGAGAAACTTTTCATTTCTGCAGGGTTACATGCAATGGGATCCAGAAGATGGTACTGGTTGATACTTTAGGTGGAGTTACTTATACATCTCCTTATAATTAGGAAGACGGACTGATAAGCTGAGACTGTAAAGGCCTTCTGAGCAGAAGTTGGCAGAGTTGATTTCGGCTCAGTCCGGTGATATTTCGAGGTGCTCAGTTACATCAGGTCGTGTGAGTAGATATGCCGGCATGTAGCATAACTCCTAAAGACAATTTCCGGTACTCTGAAAACAGTAAAAATAGGTGGCGGGACGTAAAACGTTTATTACAATAAGAACAATAAATGATAACTACTTCTGTACTGAGATATAATATGTTCAAAACAATCCACTGTTAGTTTATAAAAATCAGTGGTGATTTATTGTAGTTAACGATTACTGTTTCTGATCATTTCTGAAGGTCATAATTTATGAAGTAATAATTCACGTAAAAGTGAGGGTGTAGAGTTAGGGAAATAATGGAAACCCAAGATATTCCATACTTTGGAACCTTATCTGAATGGAAAAATGGGCAAGCTTATACAGGGAGTATTATTTAAGACTTCACTGTTTTGCTCATAGACCGCGGGAATCCACAAGGGACTGCAATACGGCTTGTGTCAAGTTTGGTGTGATTAGTCCGACTCTGTAGGTAAATGGTTAGCGTGCCTTTGGTTCCACGAACCCCGGATTCGATTCATGGCCGTGTTGGGGTTTTAACCTTATTGCTTATTTCCACTGGCTCGGAGACTCTCTCTCTCTCTCTCTCTCTCTCTCTCTCTCTCTCTCTCTGTCTGTGTGTGTGTGTGTGTTTTTTGTCCTTAAATAGAAAATGAAAGGAAAACAAGGAAGGAATGATAAAAGTAGAAAATATCAGTTAAAAAACTCTAAAAATATTAAAAGTCTGCGTTTAAAAAAGATTTATTTGACAGCTGACATAACAGTTCACTAGTAACCATTAGAGTTGTAGGGTGTGTTGTTAGATTATTATCGCGATGGTTAAGTACACTACAGCTCATGGAATAATTTTTGTCGAGTGTTATATGCACAAGAAGAAGAAACCAGTTAAATGGTGCCTTCACAAATTCCGAAGAGAGTTCCTGGTTCTACAGTACCATCGAAACGTTACGTGAAACAGCCTCTCGTTCACAATACGATTGACGGTCACATTGCATTTTTAACCCATAGAACTATTTTAGTTATATGTTGGTTTTAATATTAATGTATCGGGATACCGATGTCAATTGATTTTGAGGCTGACATAGGCTGACGATGCCCACATCAAGGGCGAAACATGTCCCAAAGTGACATGCTAAAGTTATAATCCCGGATTTGTATGCATTAATAGGTTAGAATGCAAACTTACTGATGCGAGTAGCAAGTATAGTCTACCTTCACAACGACTATGCTATGGGGTTTACATAAAACATAGGGGTACGGCCCATCAGAACCCCTGTAATTTATGTATCTCATACTACATAATGGAGGAGCGGGTGGCAGACACTTCCTACCAACCAAATTAGTTTGCAATCTAACCTGTTAGTGCATAAAAATCCGGGCTTTAGTTATAAACATTCACACAAATGTATTGTATTGAATAGGTTGACCACTTCAATAAACTTACTTGTTTCATATTTATTTACAATTTTCAATTCGGACCAAGCATGAAGTTTATTACATGCAGTACAACAATAATATTGTAATACAAGTTTCTTCTGTTCGTTCTGTATTCATCTGAAACTATGTGGACCATCAACTTAAAAGTAATGTTTTATAAATCCAACTTTTGTTTGAAAGGGTCCTGGTTATTTTAATGTAGAAAACTTTTCCTAGCAGGCATCCCCATACTAAGAAAAACGTAAAAGTAAGCAATTTTTTCAATTGTGCCGAACGTTCAAAGGCTAAAGGGCCCTAAAAGTTTTCAAATTGTGAGCCTTGGAAAGTTCTATCAAACTACACAGACAAATTTCGAAAAATCACTTCCGGCCAAAATGCCTTTTCGGAAAAACAGCCTAAAATCGCTTGTTTCTTTTACTCGTTTTCCTTTTTATTAAAAAACTAGCCAAATTAACTTATTTAATTAATTGTTTCTCTAGTGTATTCCTTGGTTCAGCACCCTCAGGTGTTTTTTTTTATTTTTTAAAAATGTCCACACCGAGTGTGGTTATAATGGCTTAAGTGAAACAATGCGTTGACTAACATTAGCGCTTGTAGTGGTAGAAAAAGACAAACTGCTAATCTAATCGACCGGATAACGATGATTAAGAAAATGGTTTTAAATTTTACGAATAAAAATAATATATTCTCATACTTTATCATATTTTATTCACCTAAAATTCGTGGCCCATATCTCTAGGATATTTTCAACATTGAGTTGCTTGCCTGAGTGGCTAGAACTGTGGATGTTTCTATGTTATAATGCCTATCACCATTTTGGGAATGATTTGCTCAGCAGGGTTATTATAGTGTCTGCTACTTGTAAACTGTGTCACATGATGGTATCATAAAACTAGATTTTTAGTCATAAAACACTCGATCTCTATCATTTGCTCCGTATCGGCTCAATTGAATGGCTGTAGCAACAGTTCTTTTAGCCTTATTTCTGTCGTCTCTGCTCTCTGCTGGACCCCGAGTGACATGGAAATGCAATATATATGGAGGGAGAGCGGACAAGCGGCCTCCACTGATCGAAATATCTGTCGCAGGCAGTAATTCACTCACTATCTCTCTCAGTTTCCAGCTGTGGTCCAAGTGAACGGCTGGATTGCTCTCTTCGTCAGTGAACTACAATTGTAACAAGGATAAATAACATCGCAATCCTACGAGGGCTGTCAATAAAGTAGAGGCAGTATTGATACAACGCAGTATTTAATGAACTAACGAGTACAGGTACATTACATTCTTTCAATGTAGTCACCCGCAAGGTCTATTACCTTTTGCCAAATATCGGTAAGCGGTAGGGGCCGATTGCAAAACGTTCTCTCTTGGTGACAGCGACGAGCGCCCTACTGCAGTGTTGCCAACTCAGCGGATTTTCCGCCAAATTTGGCGGATTTTTAAATGGAACAGTGGATAGATTTTCCATTTAGCCGACAGCGGATATTTTGACTGATTTTCAAACTTCTTTTAGCGATTTTCAGCGGTAACAATATCACCTTTCATCAACACGAGAGGAAAAAAATAGAACTTAGTACGGCATATTAGTCTACTTATTCCTGTTGTGTTGAACTTATGCTGCATACTACCACTAGTTTTCTAGACCAGCTCTGGCCCACAGCCTCAGTCAGTTCAGTATTTGTTACAATCGTTACTGTACTCTTGATGAGCCAGGTAGTGACGTATTTTATAACGTGTTTCTTTTGACATCAGGTTCTTTTTGGTACGTCAAAAGAAAAAGGTTAAAAACTAGTCAGATATTTCGTAACGAGCATTTAAATAATTAAACTTTAAAAGACTAGTTGGTTAAGCTTCCCAGTAATGTCAAATACGATCGGTGCGTCTATTGGCAGTGCAATATAAATGCGAAATTTTGACATTAATTCTTTCCGCACTTATCGAAAACAATGAAAACAGTAATGAAAGTGAAAATACTTTCGAAATAGATTTGTAAATTTCCGTATGGTCTTTGCTGCTGTGAATTGCCAGCATATTATTTGAAAAAGAATAGTACCATGTGTCTTCATATGAAACCACATGACCTCAACTCAGCACATATGCTTCAGAGCATATACTGCGCGGAGGAGAAGATGATGAAGTCCTGCAACTGGTGAGTGTTGAGTTAATCTCTTTTAGTAAAACAACTGATATATGCTATTTTTCTTCAGTTCAAAATTTAGCAGAATTTAGCGGATTTTCAACTGAAATTTAGCGGAGAAAATATTTATGGGTTGGCAACACTGCCCTACTGTGCGGAGTACAGATGCCACGTCAGGAAATCGGTGGCCTCGTAGTGGTTCCTTCAATTTCGGAAACAGATCGAAGTCACAAGGACTCATGTCTGGGGAATATGGAGGGTGTTCCAAGACCTGTGCAGTGCAAATCTGTGGCCTTATTCCGACCCGCACGTATTGCCTTGACCCAACGTGAAACCGTCCTATGCTGTAATGCATTCTCGCCAAAGGCTGCACGTAATCCTTTATTTACAGCCCTCACGTTTGATATACCGAGCTCGATAGTTGCAGTCGCTTAAGTGCGGGCAGTATCCAGTATTCGGGAGATAGTAGGTTCGAACCCCACTGTTGGCAGTCTGAAGATGGTTTTCCGTGGTTTCCCATTTTTACACCTTTCCTGTCCCATCGTCGCCATAAGACATATCTGTGTCGGTGCGACGTAAAAACAAATAGCA
Source organism: Anabrus simplex (assembly GCF_040414725.1). Lineage (NCBI taxonomy): Eukaryota > Metazoa > Arthropoda > Insecta > Orthoptera > Tettigoniidae > Anabrus > Anabrus simplex. Next base: position 276,418,863 of record NC_090268.1, on the reverse strand, counting down.
ATAGCTAGCGTGTTTGATATACTGAATAATGTGGCTGTCAGGCTACTCGGTTGAATCGTCAGCGTAGTAGCCTTCGGTTCAAAGGGACCCGGCTTCGATTCCCAGTCGAGCCGAAGATTTTAGCCGCGTCCAGTTAATTCCTCTCACTCGAAGACTGGATGTTTGTGTTTGGCTTAATACATACCTTCATTTAAGCACAGCACATCACACTTGCAACCGCGATAAAAACACGCAGTAGTATGGCTGGCATAAAACTGGATTTAATCCACTCACAGTGCTGATCTCAAGTAACTGGATAAGACTAAGAACAGACTGAATGAGGTGGCTACATGAAACGGGTCGTATATCTGTAAACTTTCATACGAGATATAGTAAGTTCGAACCTCACCGCTGGCACTGTGGTTTTCCATTTTCCGACCAGAAAAGTTTTAAGGCTGTACCTTATTTAGGGCCACAGCTACTTCTTTTCCATTCTCCCCTCCCCATTTCCCTATCCAAAGCGAAAACATAAGAGATGGCGCAACGTTAAAAGAATTGCATAGATCTTACCGAAAGACAGACTAAACTAATCGCGCAAAAATGTCTAACAATAGAGAAATAATTATTGGAACAAGGCACTAGGCTATAGAAACAAAAATCCACAGTTGAATGTTGAAAATATCCTAGGAATATGAACTACGAATTTTAGGTTAAATAAAATATAATTAAAGTATGAGAATGTATTCTTTATTTATTCATGAAAATTACAATCCGTTTCTTAATCATCATTATCCGGTCGATTAGATTAGCAGTTTGCCTTTTTCTACCACTACGAGCGCTAAAATAAATCAAGGAATTGTTTCACTTAACCACCACTACGAGCGCTAATGTGAGTCAATGCAGAGTTTCACTTAACCCCTTGTAACTACATTCGGTATGAACATTTTAAAGGGTACTTAATCAAGGAACACGTTACATAAATAATTATGTTAAAATGTTAATTTGTCTAGGATTTAAATAAAGAAGAAAGCGAAAAAGAACCAAGCGATTTTAGGCCGGAAGTGATTTTCGATTTTTTTTTTTTTTTTTTTTTTTTTTTTTTTTTTGATAGAGCCATTCATGTCTCACAGTTTGAAACCTTTCCGGTCACTTTAACCCTTCAACGTTCGGTACAATTTACGAAAATAACTTAATTTTATGTCCTTCGTAATGTGGGATCCCCTGCTTTGTCTACTAATTTCAACATTAAAAAAAGGAGATTATAACAAACATATATACGGACATTCAAATGGATTAACTTGATAGCAATACAAATATGTCCATAATAGATTAGGAGGGGTTAGCTTCATTTTCATATCTGCTACCTACTTATCTACTAATTTCAAAAGTAAGAAATCTGTTTTCAAGGGGGAAAAAACTTCAAATGTTTGCTGATTTATAGACAGCAAAATGATTTTGTGAACGTAGTATACACAAAAAATGATTCATGCAGAGAAATTGTACTAAATAACTTCCTCGCATCGTCTAGGCCTATAGCAAATAACAAATAGCAAATATCTACTAACACACAAGTACAGTACAACACAGTTGTGTAAAAGGCGCCTGATGTATTTACAACTTGTAGATAATTGTAAAAGTATGTCATTACAAGTGATCAGCTTTAACAGCTTCATTTCAAGTAATACTAATCCCGTATTGACTATAATCAATCAATTAATATTCAAGATAAAACTTAAATATTATAATTGAGCGGTCTGCCTATTCAATACAATATATAATTTATTAATATCTAGGACATGTTTCGTCCCCTAAGGGACATCATCAGCTGATAACAAATTAACATTAATATATCAGTAATAAATATTAAAATTGGAAAGACACATTAAATGTTTGACAATTTAAAATAAGATCTTCAAACTTTGTTAAAATTGCAAGTCATAAGACAGGTAAAACAGTCAAATTGTCCATATTTCTCTTGTTGATGTTTTCGTAAAATGTGTCTTTCCAATTTTAATATTTATTACTGATATATTAATGTTAATTTGTTATCAGCTGATGATGTCCCTTAGGGGACGAAACATGTCCTAGATATTAATAAATTATATATTGTACTGAATAGGCGGATCGCTCAATTATAATATTTAAGTTTTATCTTGATTATTCATTGTTTTTAAAGTATGTCATGTTTAGTTTCACTTTTACACTACCTTATATCGCTCCACGCACTAAAACTTGTTGTTACTCAAGAGGTCGCACACTTCGACGTCATCCTCGTTATATCCGATAATCAATATACTTACCTCGAGCGCACGTGACAGCTATCTTGTTAGGTTATACCTTACCTGCCAACTGATCACTTGCTCTCCTCAACTGGAGACGATATTCGAAGCCTGCTCGCATTACTCTCACCATCAACAGCTTGAAACAATTCATCAAATGCTGTTCAGAATAAATGGCTCAAATATTTATGAAGTCTATGTTCAGTCGCCATTACGAGCTGCATTCATTTTGTGTGTGGAAGTTGGTGTTCCTCAAGGATACCGCAGCTGGCCAATTCATGTTAAAGCTGGGCCTTGCTTCCATCTATTAGTCTCAATGGAGATAACTATTTTTTTCAACTTCACAGGGTGGGTCAATGAAATTCTTTTTGAAGTATCTTCAGATCCGTTAAAGATATTGACATTATTTTCATTGTTCTTAAATAGTGTTAAGGGGCTCCCAAGTCAATATGCTTCCCTTTCCCAAGGAATTTGTAATAACCTAGATATCGTTACCAACTTGGCTTCTTTTCAGTGACACTATACAGGTTTTATACGCAATCACTGGAGTATTAAATTAGGAAAATTCAGTGTTGTACATTCAGTTGGGAGAACATCCGTATTTCAAACTGTACTTTTTCAAGCACGGCGCATATGTTGGAATATCTAGGAAGACACAGGGTCCAGTGGTTCACTCATTCTACACCAGAAAAGAGTACCGGTTAATCCTTATGGAAGATAGCCACTCCATCGCTATATTGAAGTTATGAATTATGCAAGCATCTAGCCTCCACTTCATCAGGGACCTTTTCGGCTTATGGTTTTCTTGACAACAGATTTTATTTTATTACTACTATTATTAATATTAATCAAACTACCCCATAAAGAATTAAAATACAAGGTTACTTTTATATATTATTGTAATTAATATTCTTGTGCTCCGAGCCGTGTTTAGTAGCTCGGACGATTGAACGCTGGCCTTCTGAACCCTAGTTGATACGTTCTATTGTGGCTCAGTTCGGTGGTATTTGAAGGTGCTCAAATAGTCAGCTTTGTGTCGGTAGATTTGCTGGCACGTTAAAGAACTCTTGCCGGACAAAATTCCGCCACCTCGGCTGATCTGAAAACGGTAAAAGTATTTAGTGGGACATAAAATCATCATCATTATTATCATTATTATTATTATTATTATTATTATTATTATTATTATTATTATCTTGTACACCTGAGAGCAATGTTCGGTGCAGATAGGCTATGTACTTGAAGGAAGTCATAAGGCAGTATGATTTCTGTACAGCGTATTTTCACGTAGAGAGCACTTCTCCAGTTGTATGAGAGCATTTCCATTATTCTACTAAATTATTAACCTATTCTGGCGGAGAAATGAAAAGAAAAAAATAGAAATAGCAGAAAAAATCGATCCTATTATTGGTTTGTAGAGCACAATTTTCTGTCTGTCAATCAAAGTATTAAGCCAGACTCGCCAGTAGATACACGCTGTTTAAACCCCTAACATGAAACACTGATTACTTGAATGTTAAGTAGATTTTGGTGCGACCCCAAAGAGGTAATATGTTTGGTAGTTTTTGGGTTAGAACTGTTGTAACGAAGGCTGCTCAGCTAACGAGGTGATTATTCATTGTGCTCGTGGCAAACATACTAACATGGTTTACTTCCGTGTTGCAGTTGGCATTGCGTGTTTTAACCCCTCTTTATCTCGTGCATTGATCATAAAACAAATTACAGGCATCCAACTGAGTCACTAGCTCTGATTGTACACGTGACCATTTCTTGTATTTCCACGACCTAAATGATGTACCCAAAGTTATTTAGTCGTCGGTTTGTTGAAGTCCTCCTGTACGATGGTACTGTAGGTCCACTATCTTATACAATCATGTTAATCCATACAAGATATTAGTTGTTCCACCTGTATCTGAAGGGGTCGATTTTGTACAATTACATCAGTAATACCATGTTACGGAGTTAAGAGACAAAGAGGTGACAGAGCACATGTCAGTATTGACAATTATGTCAAATTCCCCTTTCAGAAAATCAAGTGACCATAAATATACTCATGTTCATAAAAACAGAACACCTTGAAAAACTAGAGATAGGAAGTTCGTATTCTCAGGACATGTTCATTCATTTGTTCTACAGAAACCGTTAGCATTTCAGCCAGCTAGGTGCATCGTTGTGTTCTGTTGCCTAGTAGGCACTGGGTCCTCGATGGGCACTGATAACTAGTTCCATACGTGACGGCATCGACGCGTATAAGACTCGAATAGCGTCCTGGGGTGTAGCCATCCATGCTGTATTCACCTGGTTCCACAGTTTATCTTTGGTGGTTGGCACTGGGTCGCGCGCCGCACTCGTCGTTTCATCATATCCCACACATTTTCGATTGGCAACATGTCCCGTGATCGGGTGGGCAAGAGCAGTAGTCTGACATCCTGTGACAACAAGAAGGCACTTGTTCTACAGCAATAATTATGTGGTCGTGCATTGTCCTGCTGAAATATGGCGTCTGGGTTGTCGTGCAGAAGGGGTATGGCTACGGGTCGCACTTAGATCAAATTTGTCACAGTGCCATGGACGCGCACCAACTGTAATTTATGGTTGTATCCAATAGCACCCCCCCCCCACCATATGGGCTTGAGTTGGCGCTGTATGTTTGTGCGAATGCAGTCAGTGTGATGTCTTTCCCCTGTCGGCGGCGAACCAAAATGCGGCCATCATTTTCAAACAAACAGAACCTGGATTCGTTCGAAAATACTACCTGCTGCCATTCCTGTCCTCAGTGACGTCGTTCCATACACCATTGCAGTCCAGCATGTTTATGCACATAGTCAAAGATAGGCGGAGAAGTGGAAGATGTGCCGGTAACTCAGATCGTAATAAATGGCGACGGACTGTCACTCATGATACCGGTAGTGTACGATGTATTACACTGTTCCACTTTTGCCCCAGAGTCGAGGAGGACGCAGATCTGTCCTGCAATGCCATTCATATGAGGTGTCGATCTTATCGGGGGGTGGTCTGGGTGGTGTAACCAGATGAATCTCATCGTGATCTACAGCCTTCTGTGAAGCATCCTGTACACACCCGCTGCACTGCCGACACACTTCGTCCCACACGAGAAGCAATTTCGCGATGGATGTATCACGTTCCCTCATGTCAATAATGCGCCCTCTTTCAAACTCACTCATTTGACGATACGGTTCACGCATACGCCTACGAGGCATCCTGCACGTCTGCTCAAGTCACACTGCTCCATTACCTACGGTTTATAGTGACAACGAGAGCCGCAGGCACATTTCACCAGTCGGTGGTGGTGCGACAAGACATCGATGTGAACCTTGAACCTGAGGGCCGGCATAGTTCAAATGCTAATCAATTCTTCAGAACACACTAACGCGCATGTTTGTGAATATGAACTTACTATCTCTATTCTTTCAAGGTATTCTGGTTTTTATGAACATGAATGTATGTCTTTCAATAAATGAAACTCTAATTGATAGCGGTTAATTTTATGAATCCAACGAATCGTTTTCGAGAGGCATCTGTGTGGAATTTGGAGAAGACGAGTGGAGAATTCAGTTCGTCGAAATTGCGAAACCAAATCAGGGCATACGAAACTCCAACGAATGAAGAAGTAATCAGTTCTGTAGAGTATGACGAGATGAGATCTCTTTGAAAAACAGCCCTCTATATGTCTCTCATTCATGGCCATCCATCAGTACTTCACTTTACAACCTGCAAGGTCACATAGACCGTTCTTACTCTAACGCACCTTTTTGATAGCATGCCTCTGAGTCAGTACTTCACATCACAGCCTGCACGGTTGCTAGGTAAAAAATTTTCAGATGACCCCCGGCCACAAGAAATATTCATGTCAAAATAAATTTCGTAATGCAACGAGAGCTTCAGAATTTATTTAGACATAACCTGAAACTCGAGTTGTATTTAGTTTTATTTATTTATTTATTTATTTATTTAATTAATTAATTAATTTATTTATTTATTTATTTACCGAGCTCGATAGCTGCAGTCGCTTAAGTGCGGCCAGTATCCAGTAATCGGGAGATAGTGGGTTCGAGCCCCACTGTCGGCAGCTCTGAAGATGGTTTTCCGTGGTTTCCCATTTTCACACCAGGCAAATGCCGGGGCTGTACCTTAATTAAGGCCACGGCCGCTTCCTTCCACTTCCTAGGCCTTTCCTATCCCATCGTCGCCAAAGACCTATCTGTGTCGGTGCGACGTAAAACAAATAGCAAAAAATTTATTTATTTATTTATTTATTTATTTATTTATTTATTTATTTATTTATTTATTTATTTATTTATTTATTTATTTATTTATTTATTCCTTTCAATACATGGCGGTACCCAGACTATGAAGTTCGCTATTGTACCAAACTACGCAATTATAGATATTTATATAAATAACTATAATATTGGTATTTAAATTTAAAACGAAATTAAATTTAAAATTAACATAAAATGTAATTCAATTTATATGAACATGAAAGCTAACTTTATGAAATTAGTACAGTTACTGCGTTAAAAATATCTAAATCTTGATAAACTGAAACAAATCAAATCCATAGGCATTCATAACAAATAAGTTGAACACAATTTTCAGCACATAAATATAGGTACTATTTTATTTTTGCATATACACTCTTTGGACGGCAGTCTCCATATATGTCTACTGCCGGCTTCATCACAACAACACTCTTACATAAATATATTGTTGAAGGAAACTGAAGCATGATATTAGAGCAAAGAAGCCATAGATATGGTTGATTGCGCTATTATGATGGAATTACATCAATCAAGTGCACGTACTGTAGGTGCGATAATACGAAAACGATAATTCTGTGGCGATAGAGAGCGGTTGATTCGTTGAAGTTCCTGATTGGTCACTGGAGCAATGACCTAAATAGTCAGTGTAATGCTTTTGTAGGACATTGTAGGATAGAGTAGACCATCACTTTCAAGTATTCGAGTGAGATGAAACGTGTCTCATAACCTGTTGTAATATGGTTCTATAGCAGTGCATGTACTGTAAATATCTTTATTAGGATTAGGATTTGCGTAGGTGTTCAGGGACTTGAAATAAATTACATTTAAAATTAAGAAAAAACGTAATTAAATTTATATTAACGTAAAAGCTAACTTTATTAAATGAGTACAGTTACTATGATAACAAAAGTTAATCTTGATGAATTTAAACAAATAAAATCCATAGGAATTGAGAAACATCCTAAGAAAAATCACATTAACTACAGTAACACCATTTATTATTATTATTATTATTATTATTATTATTATTATTATTATTAATTCGTTATGCCCAACTAAGCAGCACGTTTGAACTCATTTAGTACATTGTGTCCTCTCTCCTTCACATTACCTCTATATTCCTTCACCGAATGCCTTTCTGCGTTCTTCTGTCCATCCTGTAGATTTTCTTTTTTATATCCGTGCAAACTTTTGCTTACTGAGCTTTTACAATTTGTTCTATCTTGAATGTTTTCACCAGTAATACCAATTTCATCTAGATCTTCGTTTATTTCCACTAACCAGTTGTTGCGGTTTTTCAGGTATAGTGCTAGGTTTAGAAGTTTCTCTGTCAACCTGTTGCTATTCGTTCTAAGTAGGTGTCCACAGAATTTTAATCGCCTTTTTTAAAAATTGAATCTCTGATTTTTGCTGTACCCAACCGCCAGCTATGGTTTCGGATGGAAAAGTGCTTCTGGTTTTTTGATTGTGTTGTAGTGTCGTAATTTTACCATTTTTACATACATCTTTTGTTTTATTTGTTCCACGTGATTTTTAAGCTCTTCATAGTTCAGCAGTTTTTTCTTTGTTTGAATCCTGATGTAGCCCTGCTGGTTGAATAATTCCACTTATATATTTGAATTTGTATATGTAATAATTAACGACTCATTGTCGAATCTTGATCTGGTTCCTTTCGTATACTACATCTTTTCAAATTAAAGTTGGAAGTCCGTTTTTTGACTGCTGCGAGTAATAGTAGCAGAAATCAAACTGTTTAGCGCACACATGGGAAAACTTTTCTTCAAAAAATAAGGTGAAAAAACTATTCAAGCTATTTTTTCCTACACCTTTCTTTATATGCAGTTTTATCTGGAAATTAACGTTATTAAATGATATGCAGAGAGACTTGGGAGATTTTTGTATAACCTCCCCCCCCCCCCCAACACTGTATTAACCGTAGAAACATTTTAATCTGTTGAAAGAGTTTCTTTCCGGATTGCCTGCTGCTCAGATAATAACTTCCACGCCAATAGCTCCAGTAGACTTGGCATGATATTTCCTCTAATATACAGATAGACAGATAGATGGATAGACCGAAAGACAGGCAGACAGACAAATGTTGAAGGCAGAATTAATAATACACCTCTCCAGAGAAAGAAACGTATTAATAGAGAACTTGAGATTTAGCTAAATTATGTATACACTGTAGAATTCCGCAGCGAATCATGGGTACATCAGGTAGTAATAATCATATTGTAACGTCTGAACTGTTCGCCCCTTCCAGATAGGCACCTGGCATTGTACATCAATACGTCCAGCAACCACAAATATATATATATATATATGCTATTTGTTTTACGTCGCACCGACACAGATAGGTCTTATGGCGACGATGGGACAGGAAAGGCCTGGGAATGGGAAGGAAGCGTCCGTGGCCTTAGTTAAGGTACAGCCACAGCATTTGCCTGGTGTGAAAATGGGAAACCACGGAAAACCATCTTCAGGGCTGCCGATAGTGGGGTTCGAACCCACTAACTCCCGAATACTGGATACTGGCCGCACTTAAGCGGCAGCAGCTATCGAGCTCGGTCACAAAATAATTGCATTGTACCGCTTCCTTCCTCTCATGGAGATCCTGTAATTTGAAACGTTGTTACCCAGCTGGTCAGCACAGCCCATTCCCTTGTTACATTAAAAAAAAGGGTGTTGACTCATTTGATCTCCTTCCTTTAACTGTAGTAAAATATATTTCCTGGCAAAAGGGGTAGTACCTCATGTTCATTAAAGCGAGTAGTCATAAGATTATTACTGTCTTTCCACTTCACTGCGATTGTGGCATTGTATTCATTTACACCATAATATCCTCGAAACGGTACCCGTGCCACAGTTTGGCAGCGCACACTTGGGAAACACTGTATTACACTGACTGACAGAGCAAATGCAACACCAAGAAGGAGTGGTCAGAACTTTATGCCAATTGCAGGGTAGACTGACGTCACTGAGGTATGCTCATGATGTGAAATGCGCCGCTGTGCTGCGCACGTAGCGAACGATAAATGGGACACGGCGTTGGCGAATGGCCCACTTCGTACCGTGATTTCTCAGCCGACAGTCATTGTAGAACGTGTTGTCGTGTGCCACAGGACACGTGTATAGCTAAGAATGCCAGTCCGCCGTCAACGGAGGCATTTCCAGCAGACAGACGACTTTACGAGGGGTATGGTGATCGGGCTGAGAAGGGCAGGTTGGTCGCTTCGTCAAATCGCAGCCGATACCCATAGGGATGTGTCCACGGTGCAGCGCCTGTGGCGAAGATGGTTGGCGCAGGGACATGTGGCACGTGCGAGGGGTCCAGGCGCAGCCCGAGTGACGTCAGCACGCGAGGATCGGCGCATCCGCCGCCAAGCGGTGGCAGCCCCGCACGCCACGTCAACCGCCATTCTTCAGCATGTGCAAGACACCCTGGCTGTTCCAATATCGACCAGAACAATTTCCCGTCGATTGGTTGAAGGAGGCCTGCACTCCCGGCGTCCGCTCAGAAGACTACCATTGACTCCACAGCATAGACGTGCACGCCTGGCATGGTGCCGGGCTAGAGCGACTTGGATGAGGGAATGGCGGAACGTCGTGTTCTCCGATGAGTCACGCTTCTGTTCTGTCAGTGATAGTCACCGCAGACGAGTGTGGCGTCGGCGTGGAGAAAGGTCAAATCCGGCAGTAACTGTGGAGCGCCCTACCGCTAGACAACGCGGCATCATGGTTTGGGGCGCTATTGCGTATGATTCCACGTCACCTCTAGTGCGTATTCAAGGCACGTTAAATGCTCACCGCTACGTGCAGCATGTGCTGCGGCCGGTGGCACTCCCGTACCTTCAAGGGCTGCCCAATGCTCTGTTTCAGCAGGATAATGCCCGCCCACACACTGCTCGCATCTCCCAACAGGCTCTACGAGGTGTACTGATGCTTCCGTGGCCAGCGTACTCTCCGGATCTCTCACCAATCGAACACGTGTGGGATCTCATTGGACGCCGTTTGCAAACTCTGCCCCAGCCTCGTACGGACGACCAACTGTGGCAAATGGTTGACAGAGAATGGAGAACGATCTCTCAGGACACCATCCGCACTCTTATTGACTCTGTACCTCGACGTGTTTCTGCGTGCATCGCCGCTCGCGGTGGTCCTACATCCTACTGAGTCGATGCCGTGCGCATTGTGTAACCTGCATATCGGTTTGAAATAAACATCAATTATTCGTCCGTGCCGTCTCTGTTTTTTCCCCAACTTTCATCCCTTTCGAACCACTCCTCCTTGGTGTTGCATTTGCTCTGTCAGTCAGTGTAATATATTACGTCACTTCATTAATAGCATATTCCACGTTGCTGGCATTGTACGTCACTAACAACCGACACCATTGCAAGAGCCTCGCGTACACTTTACCACGTGGAAGGTTACGGTAGTTTCGACTGAGTAAGGTTATACCATGATGGTCACTAAGCGGAGTTACGAGAATTTTCCGCATTAAAAAAAATAGTTTTACGTCGCACCGTCACAGATAGGTCTTACGGCGACGATGGGTTAGGAAAGGGCTAGCAGTGGGAAAGAAGCGACCGTGGCCTTATTTAAGGTACATTTGCCTGGTGTTAAAATCGTAAATCACGGAAAACCATCTTCAGGAATGCCACCAGTGTGTTTCGAACCCACTGTTTCCGGAATGCAAGCTGATAGATACGTGACCCAAACCGCGCAGCCATGTTTCAAGGGTGCCTGAAAGTGTTTCACTATTATTCATGTCTCTATATACTTTTACATGAAACGGCTTATAAATCGGAAATCGGTACAGGTAGGGATGCGACGAAAGTGGGCATACTTCTTTATAACTAGGAAGGTACAAGATACATCCGAACGGGCCATGTACCACTCGAAAAAGGAAGGTTAAAAGAGTAGAAAAACATAAATATTGGGATTGATGTCGTCGTCATTCAAAAGAAGATGACTAGCAAATAAAATGATTATAAAATCACGTGTAATTGGTTCAACTCGACGTAAAATCGTGCGAGCAATTTGGGAGTAGATTCATTTTAATGCGTTTAATTTTTTTAACAGATAAATTCACAAAACAAACTCAATTCATAAATTTGATAAAATTGAGAGTTTTAAGTTGTAAAATAATTTTAAAAATAAATTTCGTGGAATATGTCTAAGTATCTCTAAAATAAAAAAGTGAATATGTACAGGAAGGGGTTACAAAATTAAACATTTACTTCTGATTCTAAGAAACTCAGAATGTCGTCCGCAAAACGCTCCAGAAAATTTCGGTAGTGGCAGAAACTCAAAGCGACAGCCTGGTTATCTCATATTACAAGTGTGCAAGCAACGGAAGTTGACAGGGATGGTGGCGCCACCTCTGACGTAAACAGCGTTTCGAGTACGATAGATTGCGACGGTATTGAAGGATCAGAAGTCGATATAAGTTATCAAAGTTTCGAAATGTGTTTCATTCCTTTTAGTCATTTCAATTCATGCCCTTCCCCGACGTACAAGAAGACCGGGCGAGTTAGCCATGCGGTTAGGGTTACGCAGACGTGAGCTTACCTCCAGGAGATAGTGGGTTCGAACCCCGATGTTGGCAGCCCTGAAGATTTTTTCCGTGGTTTCCCATTTTTACAACTGTACCTTAATTAAGGCCACAGCCGCCTCCTTTCCACTCCTTGCCCTTTCCTGCCCCTTTTTCACCATAAGTCCTATCTGTGTCGTTGTGACGTAAAGTAACTTGTAAGGAAGCGTACAAGAAAACGTTTCACATAGTTAACAGCTACGGTAACATAGCAGACATTATTGAAAATGAAAAATGAAAACCTACAACCTGTTTTCCAGTCATTGACCGGGTCAGGAATGTAATGAATGATTCATATATAGGCTACTATTACGATGGGGTCGCCACTCCCGAAGTGATATATTAATGAATTATAGATGTTACGAAATGAGAATGGAGAGTGTTGCTGGAATGAAAGATGACAGGGAAAACCGGAGTACCCGGAGAAAAACCTGTCCCGCCTCCGCTTTGCCCAGCACAAATCTCACATGGAATGACCGGGATTTGAACCAAGGTATCCAGCGGTGAGAGGCCGAAGCGCTGCCGTCTGAGCCACGGAGGCCTTCAGCAGACATTATTATAAGTTTATTTTTTTTCATTATACCTATCTTTATACACCGCTAGTATCGATGCTCGCGTCCGACTCGTTGGCTGAATGGTCAGCGTACTGGCCTTCAGTTCAGAGAGTCCCGGGTTCGATTCTTGGCCGGGTAGGAGATTTTAACCTCCATTGGTTAATTCCAATGGCCCAGGGACTGGGTGTTTGTTTGTGTCGCCCACGCTCTTCGGAGTTTCTGCCTTACAAGGGCTGCACTCGGCTAGAAATAGCGACACGAAATTATTATTATTATTATCGATGGTCGCCTTCTTGTCTCTATCAGATTATTAAAAGAATCAACATATTCCTATTATATTATACCCAACAAAGTATTTTTACATTTCTTGTTTAAGACTCGCACTGTACCTCAAAGCGGAGTGGTTGGTAGCTTGACGTGAAATCGATAGAAGACTTCAAGGTCCCTGTATGCATCTTCAGTCTCGTTCTAAATTGCAATAATCGATTCAGACATTACGAGCTCTGCATTTCAATTAACGATAGAATTAAATTCTTGCGCTTGTAGACGAAATCTCAGTATCGTCATAGAAACTATGACTATGCATGAATTCCATTATTAATCTCCACATTTAAAATAAATGGAATTCTTAACTTGATTTGACAAACACGGTACGCATCAACCTGTACTACACTAGGAGCGCTGTTATTAATATTGTCGTTGTTTCTACTTTTTACTTTTCGACGACCGAGCAAGTGGCTCCTTGGTTTGTCACGTAGCTATTCAGCTTGCATTCGGGAGATGGTGGGTCTGAACCCCACTGTCGGCAGTCCTGAGTATGGCACTCTGTGGTTTACCATTTTTACACCAGGCAGATGTTGGGGCTGTACTTTATGTAATTCCACGGTTGCTTCATTCCCTATCCTATTCGTTTCCTTCCCCATCGTCGCCGCAAGACTTGTCTGTGTCGGTGCGAAGTTAAGCACTTTTTTATTTGTTTGTTCAGACCTCAGCCCTAAGCCTGGTTGGATCCTCAACAGCTCCGCCATCAGCTGTCACAGATCGCCTAGGCATCACTGAAGAAGCGTACTAGGGAAGTGAGGAGTGAGATAGTTTCCCGTTGCTTTCCTCACCGAGCCAGAAGTTGCTATTACACATCAGTCTGCCAAGCCCACTGAAATGCACGCACCAACCAACCCTATGAGCTACAGTTTCACACCATTCATAGCAGGGACTGGCTGCATAAGGATTGGCATTACTAGCATCGCTCATACCTCAGACACCATCATATTGCCAAAGCCAAGGATAAGACTGAGATAGATCAATGAAAGTAACAAAATTGCTCTACCCTATGCCAGAAGACGTAGTGCACTGTAAACACTACTTTCTTCGTTTTTCTTGGTGTAAATAATTTAGTTATTAAATACTTACTAAAATGAATTATTTTATATTAATAATTAATATTTTGTTATGTATAATCATTTTAATTTTTTTGTAGGTAAGGCGCAATAGTCATGTTTCTTTCTTTCTTAATCTGCTTACCCTCCAGGGTTGGCTTTTCCCTCGGTCTCAGCGAGGGATCTTACCTCTATCGCCTCAAGGGCAGTGTCCTGGAGCTTCAGACTCTGGGTCGGGGTGATACAACTGGGGAGGATGACCAGTACCTCTCCCAGGCGGCCTCACCTGCTATGCTGAGCAGGGGCCTTACAGGGGGATGGGAAGATTGGAAGGGATAGACAAGGAAGAGGAAAGGAAGCGGCCGTGGCCCTAAGTTAGGTACCATCCCCGCATTTGCCTCGAGGAGAAGTGGGAACCACGGAAAACCACTTCCAGAATGGCTGAGGTGGAATCGAACCCACCTCTACTCAGTTGACCTCCCGAGGCTGAGTGGACCCCGTTCCAGCCCTCGTACCACTTTTCAAATTTCGTGGCAGAGCCGGGAATCGAACGCGCATCTCCGAGGGTAGCAGCTAATCACACTAACCACTACACTACAGAGGCGGACAATAGTCACTGGGCGAGTTGGCCGTGCGGTTGAGGGGCGCGCAGCTGTGAGCTTGCATCCGGGAGATAGTGGGTTTGAGCCACACTGTCGGCAGCCCTGAAGATGGTTTTCCTTGTTTTCCCATTTTCACACCAGGAAAATGCTGGGGATGTACCTTTATTAAGGCCACGACCGATTGCTTTTCATTCCCAGACCATTCTTATCCCATCGTCGCCGTAAAACCTAGCTGTGTCGGTGCGCCGTTAAAACCAATTCTAAAAAGATATAAATGTTCTTTTATTGATTTGAGTTAATATGTAATTTTAATATAGACATGTATATTATTTATTTCGACTTTCCCCAACTGAGGTTGCCCCTGAGGACAAAGTATACAAAAAAGTCAAAATGAATATTAAAAGTAATTGTGAGTTGGTTAGTACATTTAACATTCTGTATGTTGTTGTATTATAAAGTTTGGGAGATAAGGTTCTTCAGGATTTGGATGGAATATTTCAAGGCAGTCACTGCAATTTCTTTTATTAATGCCTGATTGAGTTTAAATGATTTGCAGAACTGGACGAAAAGGACAGGAATGGTTCCTCTAGCGCCATCCGTTAATCCTATGACTTCGATATCATCCAGCTTGTATTCTTGTTGATAGAATGGGATGGTTGGTTTAGATATATAGTCTGTTTCTTTTGTTATACTTTTAGTGTAATTAGTCATAACTAATTTAGTTATTAATTACTTAATTGCTTATTAATTATCATTTATAGTTTACACACACACACACACACACAAACACACACAGGGTGGTCCACCAGCCCCTTGCGATCCAGTTTTATGCATCCCTTCACATTTATACATTTCTGAAAAACATTGGTCCTTCTCCTTCAACCGGGGTTATATAACGGGATGTGTGTTTACGGGCTAGAAGACAGCAGGAATCGTGAGTGCCACTATTAATTCATTATGGGTACCTCGAATGAACCCGTAAAATGAGTATAGATGTGCAGAACACGTACTTTAAAACAGGAGATGGACGCAGAGACCGGGAGCACGGTACTGTATAGTGGGTGCCGTAGGTCAGATGTCGCAGTATCTCACATGGCAAGCGGCTCATCACAGCACTCGGGAACACTTTTGTGATAGTATAAATTTTTCTTTTCTTGTTAGTGTCGCTACTGTTCTCAAGAAAGTGGGTGCGATTTGGTTGAGGTCTGCGAGATTTGAAGGATTTTAAATCCCACAACTTCGTGTCACTGACTTCCAGCCCATTGTGGTCAGCGTGCTGGCCTTCCGTTCTGAAGCCTCTGGGTCCAGTTTCCGGCCGAGCCTGGGAAATTAATTGCGATTTTCGGCTGGGCCTGGGAAATTCATTGCCAATGGTTAATTTCTGTAGTTTGGGGGCGGGTGATTGTGAGTTCATCTTACACTTCTCTTCATCTTCACAGAACACACCACCACAGAAACATAAATCTGTCCACATTAGGTTGGCGTCAGGAAGGACATCCAGCGTAAAACATCAAGAGCTGACTCGAAGAAATTTGGGAAAAGGCCAGGAATTATTATTATTATTATTATTATTATTATTATTATTATTATTATTATTATTATTATTATTATTATTATTATTATTATTATTATTGCAGCCCGATTAGCGTTAACAAAAAGGCTATTAGATCAGTTTTATTGCTCCATGGGTACAGGGATTTGGATAATTATTTTTTCCTAGATCAGAATGGAAGAGCCTAGCTTCAAGCCTGAATTTTTGGCGCAGAGAAAACCATTTCCTTATTCGTGCGAGGGTAAATATCTTACATTATATGTCATAATGTTACTCTATGTACCATCCCACATAAGAATTTCGAGAAATGAACAGAATCAATTGTATGCAAGTCTATCCAATTACCTTCTACAATCAATTGAATAATTTTAAGAAGTTAATTAATTGCCAAAGTACGTCTCTGTATGATTCACTTAGAGTTACATTAGGAACTGTGCACGTTTATAATTGAATTACCAACATAACATTTGTTATTAATATTCAGGCATGGAAACGGCGTTGCTTTCGCCGAGTTAACAATATGCTGGCTACGTGACTGACATGAAAATAAGCACTGCACCAGCATGTTACCTTACCAAGTTTAGGTCAGGTTCAACACTCCTAGTCCATTTCTAGAGGTTCCGTCCCGGTATTGGTGCAGAACAAACTATTTCATAGTGCTAGTGGTAATCCAAATTATATCTTAATCCTTTTATGGATAACGTATCATACAAGATGATCCGTAAGACTTATGCTTACTCTTCAAGTTGGATTGCTCGCTCCCGACTTTGTCCGATGGTATTTGAAGGTACAATAGACTATCCGGCCTACTTAGTACTGTAATACAGTAAAATAATTTTCCAAATCTCTAGCAAGCGGGCTCCTGCTAGAACACTATGTGGTCTTTCAAAATGTTTTATGCATATCTTGGACTTCTGGAAAAAATTAAGCCCATGTTTTCCGTTAAGGCTTTATTTATTTTCAAAGTGTTAATCACGTGTACTTTACAATGCAAAACGTTTTATGTTTCCTGTAATCATTTCACAACCCACTATGATTTTTGCGGCAAAGCATCTGATAAGTGATTTTAACGAAATAAACTATCGTGATAAATATCGTAAATGCCATTTCCTATTTTGTATCACATCTAGTTTTCGTGTTGATTGCCATTTACTGTCTAAAAATGTATCATTGCGTCTCATTGCTGCTTGCTGATAACAGCGAATCGGCTGTTGTTAGTGTGGCAGCGATTTGCTATATTATTGCTGCGTGTGTTTGTCAGTCCAAACCTCCTCCACCAAATTTGTCCCCTCCGTTGAATTCGTTTGATAACAGAGTCTATTATTAGCTCGTGGTAGCGGCAACGCGGCGAAGTCCTGTGACAGTCAGTTACATTGTGAGTGTGGCGAATGTCTGACCTTTTTTAAAAAAATATTGTGTTCTATTGTGAAAATTGCAAATGTGTCAGGAATTAGAAGAAGTTGTGTGAATAAGCCAGATTCATTCTGCTAAATGTGTGGATGTTACCAATATTATAAAGGGACAGAGTAGGCCAATAACTGCATCGGTGAATCGTTTATATTACGCATAATTTAAGTTAAAATTAGGAGACTTGGGCAAGTTGTGGGCTTCCTAAGTAATTTGCTTGAAAACCTAACACATGGTTCATTGGGAAAAGTAAGGCCCTTGCATTTGGAAGCGATGGATTGGCGTGAGCCCCCGGACCATAGCAGTGATTGTTACCTTTGCCTGTGTAGAGTAAGAGAAAAAAGGACAGTATTGTACTGTATATCCGAATTTGAAGTCGGCGATGAGACCTGTTCCTCATGGACTGGAAATTCCAATATCTTCACCTCCTCCCAGTTTACCTGACTCTGATTCTGAGGGTGGCTCAAATTCCGATGACGAGCAAGTTGATATGGATTTTTCACCACCTACAGGTGCAGTAAGTCCACAGTTGTTTAAACAGTCGGAGCTGAGTGATCTGATACAAGACCTGGGCCTCACAAAGGAAAAATGTGAACTTCTAGCGTCACGATTGAAAGAAAAAATTTCTTGCGCCTGAAACTACCTTTTCTTGGTATAGACATAGAGATAAGGAGTTCAGGAAGTGTTTCAAGACGGAAGATGATCCTATCTGTGACATTCCAGGATTGCTAGAACAGCTAGGGAGGGGTTACAATCCGGAAGAATGGAGATTCTTTGTGGATTTCTCTAACAGGAGCTTAAAGGCTGTGCTACATCATAATGGAAACATTCTAGTTCCGATTTCACGAAGAGAAAATTATATCACAATGCAAACTGTTTTAGACAAAATCACGAGCATAGGTGGGATGTGTGTAATGACTTGAAGGAGTGTGGTATTCTATTAGGACAACAAGCAGGCTTCACTAAATTCCCTTTTTATTTACGGGAAAAGGACAGAAGAGCTAGGGACAAACCCCGGTCTGCACTTTCCTGGTTCAAGAGACAAGTTGCGACATCTGGTGTAAAAATGTTACAAATGCTTCCTCCACGAACCTGCTACGCAGGCGTAGTAGGGGGAGAGGAGATACTCCCACGTGGCGCGTCCCAGTTGGCGGATAGGGGGTTCCTAACCGGCTTGCCGGCGGACTTGAGGGAAATAAAATACCTCTCACGGACCAAACACACTACCCCCTGCGGGTGGGGGACGCACATGTAGAATACACCCGCGGTATCCCCTGCCTGTCGTCAGAGGCGACTAAAAGGGGCGACCAAGGAGTGATTGAATTAGAACCATGAAACTATTTTTGATTCGTACCATCACGCGGGGAACACCATGGGTCGCTCTTTACTTGCGAGTAGTACCACTTTGTTAGGTACTGAATAGTTTTGTGAATCGTAGCACTCAAGCGGGGTTCAGTGTGGGTTTCCAGTACCCGTGAGCCGTACCCACGTGAGCAACACCACGGGTCTGGGCGTAGCCTGTGAGTTGTACCACTATATGAGCGACACCGTGGGTCTGTGTTGCCTGTGATTAGTATCCACTATGTGAGGAACACCACGGGAATGCCGGCGCCCGTGATTAGTACACCTAGGTGAGAAACCTCATCGGTTTGCGTTGGCTATGAGTGGCGTCATTTTGTGAGAAACACCATAGGTCTGCGTTACCTTTACGACGTACAATACTTGTGAGTAGTACCATAATGTGTGGAACACCGTGAGTTTACGCTACCTTTGATTAGTATCGCAGCTTGAGAAATACCATGGTTCTACTTTACTCGCTAGATATACCAATCTAAGGGGCCTTAGACCTGGATTTTGGAGCCCTTTAGACATCAATCATCCTCGATTCAGGATTTTGCTTCATGAGTGGGCCCTTGGTCAGTAATGAATTATCTATAATCTTTTTTTGAGTTGGATCCACTCTGCTCGTTTTTTTTTTTTTGTTTGTTTGTTTGTTATTTGGTTCATGTCCGTCCATTCCTTCTTCATGACGATTATTATTTTATTTTGGTCAGTGGATGATTTTGAATTTTTTGTTGTCATTTCATTTCGTACCATTAGGGGCCGATGACCTCGATATTAGGCCCCTTTAAACAACAAGCATTATCATCATCATCATCATCATCATCATCACAAATGCTTCCTTAGTTGGCCCACAAAAATTATTTTGCCACCGCTACACATAAAACTGGGACCCATGAAGCAGTTTTTAAGGCCTTGATAAAAGTAGCCCCTGTTTCAAGTACATTTCAAGCAATTTTTCACATTTATCAGGTGCAAAGGTCAAGGAAGGCATTTTTAATGGACCACAGTTAGAAAGCTTCTGAAGGACAGAAACTTTCAACGGACGATGAATGTCGTGGAACTTGTTGCATAGATTTCAATGAGGGACGTCATGACGAAGTTTCTAGGAAATACAAAGGATGAACAGTACGAAACAATAGTGAAAACGATGTTGGATCACATGAAAGACTTGGGGAGTAGAATGGGTCTGAACCTGAACTTCCTTCATTCTCATCTCGAACACTTTCCGAAAAATCTTGGACTGTTAGCAAAGAGATGGGAGAGAGGTTCCACCAGAACATCAAGGAGGCAGAAAGAAGATAACAGGGAAGGTGAGATGTACCAATGCTGGTCGACTACCGTTGGGGTTTGAAAAGAGAAGGCAAAAATGATGCAGTCAGACGCAGGGCAGCCAAATATTCATTCCAAGGGGATATCAAGGACTGTTAACTATTTTGTTCACATTTATCAGTTCATAAAGATACTGAATAAAAGTTATATTTTTCACTTGTAAATCTCATTGAATTGTCAAAATAAATTGCCGAAGTGTCATTGTCCCTGAGTTGTTTGTTTATGTGTTTTTGTATAAATTAGTACTGTATTACAATAAATGTTAAGTATTTCATTGCAATTTTATACCTAATAAATATTCATTGTATATAACAATTGAAGACAATATTAAACTATTTAAAAATATCAATAATATAAAAAAAATTATAAATATATCCAAAATCATCAATTTTTGTCAGCACCTTTTATATGTAATATTTAGTCATATCTCTTATTTTGATTTACCTATTGCAAGAAAACGTGATGTGATTCGCAGAAACGGACACCGGAATGGTGTTCAGCGACCCAAAATTAGTTATGATCACCCACCATGCCCCTTGCCGCAAAGAAAATGATTTAAAATGCTGGGTTGTGTTTTTGAAACCTGCAGTACACTTCGTGTATACATAGCAAACATTTATAACTAGCATGTATTACGTAAGATGTCAGAAAATATTAATAATGTTGGGTTTTGAAATAAAGAGGGGATGTTTTTAATGATACGGCTGGGGTCGGAAGAGAGCATTTATAGAGTTATTTTGTTATCTGGCTTGACCTTCCGCCACATTAGGCCGGATAGCCGAGATCAGTCTTGTATTGGGATATTTCTTAGGACGTAAGTGAACTCGTACGGGACAAAATTCCGGCACCTCAGCGTCTCCGAAAGCCATAAAAGTGCTGGCAGTTAGTGAAGCGTAAGACCAATAACATTATTATTACTATATTCCTTTTTTCTTTTTTCCTGTATTTCTGTGGCTATACAGCCCTTTGCAAATCATGGCCTTTTCCACTACTTTCCCCCAGTTATTCCGCTCGTTCTCGTTTGTCCATTATCATTATCTTTATCCTCGTCTTGTTATTATTCATTAATCCGTCCGGCTTCGTTTCGCTGAAGTTCTGAAACGGTGATTTCTTTTATGGTGGTGGATTGTTAGCCAGTCTGCCAATCCCCAACATGGAGGGTCCACGGACACCTCTGTCCAGGTTAGCACATCGTAGCCGGGATATTCCCGTTTTCGGCGCGGAAAATTCACCCTCATCCGTGTCCTTATGGGACTAGATTTGCTGGTTGCGTAAGTAGGCAGTTTTATTAGCTATAGTATTTCCTAGCATTTACGAGTAATATTTTTATCGACATTGCTGACCCCAGTGTAACTCTATAACCAGCAGTTTTTATTATTTCCTGTTTACTGACAACAGTGAAATTTGTTTTCTGTATATTTATTTCAAGACCGTCCGACACATTGGCTAAATGGTCAGCGTTGGGCCCTTCGGTTCAGAGGGTCCCGGGTTCGACTCCCGGCCTGGCCGGGGATTTTAATCGTCTCTGATTAATTCTTCTCGCCTGGGGACTGGGTGTTTGCTCCAACACTTACCTCTTCATATTCACACAACACACTACACTATCCTCCACCACAGAAACACGCAGTAGTGGTTACATCCCTCCATATAGGGTTGGCGTCAGGAAGGGCATCCGGCCGTACAACAGGGCCGAATGAATAAATAAACAAATAAATATATATATATATATATATATATATATATGTATATGTGTGTGTGTGTGTGACACAGTTCGCACCCGCGAACCTACAGGTGTAGGAAAAGCCGTAGAGAAAGAAGAAGAAGATATTTATTTCAAGACCGAATTTACTGTTTGCTTCGTTGACCCAGTTCAAGAGGAATTTAATGCATTCTAAACTGTCAGCATGTATCACTATGGAAACTGCATAGCGGATGGTTTCTCACCGGTATTCCTTTAGAAATGTAATCAAATCGGAGAAGTCTCACTTCACATCGTGATTTTGTGAAAAGTAATACAGTAGTTGCTAATGCCGGTCACTCCTTGTGAGATTCCTGCTGGACAAAGCAGAGGCGGGGCAAGTTTATCCTGTCATCTTTCATCCAGCGACACTTTCCAATATAATTCTATTTCATCTGTCAATCATTGCCCCACAGGAGTGCGACAGGCTTCAGCAGCCGGCACAATTCCTATCCTCGCCGCTAGATGAAGGCTTCATTCATTCCATTTCTGACCCTGTCGAATGCATAGGAACAGGCTGAAGATTTTTATTTTCAATAGTTGTTGCTCTTGTGATTGCGATTGGTAATACATTTCTCCACATAGTGTTGGCGCCAAGAAGAGAATGTGATCGTGAAACATGGCCAACTCGATATATGCGATGCAGTTCATACTGCAACCCCACCAGCATGTGAGAAAAGTGGCGGAAGAAGAAGAAGAAGAAATAGTTGTTCATTATTTTGAGATACACTGAGCGAATTGGCTACGCAGTACGATAATTTTATCTGTAATATTATATTCGGGAAATAATGGTTCAAAACTCAGTAAAATAATATTTTCTTTTTGCTGCGAGTTTAATGTCACAGTAAGACGTTTACATTTTTGGTAACAATGTAATAGCAAAGGACTGTATGAATGTAAAGTTAATGTCCATAGCGTTAGTTAAGGCACACACCCCCGGCATTCTCCTGGTGTGAAGTGGCAAACCACGGAAATCCATTTTCAGGGCTGACGACGGTGGTGTAATTACACAAATCGTACCAATTAGCCATCTCACTCGGAACCATAATATTCAACAAAAAGTGTTCACCTTTCATTGTTTAAATTATTCCGTCTGACTTCATGGCTGTATGGTCAACGTTGAAGTCTTCGGTTCAGAGGATCCCGGCTTCAATTGCCTGCCGGGTCGGGCATTCTAATCGCGTCTGTTTAATTCTTCTGGCACCGGACGAGTTGGCTGAGCGGTTAGGGGCGTGCAGCTGTGAGCTCGCATCCGGGAGATAGTGGGTTCAATCCCCACTGTCGGCAGCCGTGAAGACGGTTTTCCGTGGTTTCCCATTTTCACACCAGGCAAATGCTGGGGCTCACCTTAATTAAGGCCACGGCCACTTCCTTCTCATTCCTAGGTCTTTCCTCTCCCATCGTCGCCATGTCGGTGCGACGTAAAGCAAATAGCCAAAAAATTAATCTGTCTCGGGGAGTGGGTGTTTGTATTTGTCCGAATATTCTCCTCTTCAAAATCAGACAACACACCATATTACCAACCACCACAGAAACACGCAATAGTATTTACATCCCTCCATATAGGGTTGGCGTCAAGGAAGGGCATCCGGCCATAAAATAGCGCTAATTCCACTTGTGCGACAAAATTTGCACCCGCAACCCCACAAGTGTGGGAAAAGCGGTAGAGGAAGAAGAATAAGATGCTTTAAGCTATTGCATTTGATGAAAAGGTGACTGTATCCTACACTTGTCTCCATGATGAATTGAAGGAAAGGTATTTTCCTTCCCATTGCCTAAGCATCAGCGTCCTGTATTCGAAGTTTTTCTACTTCTTTCTAACCCGGCGAAAGTGTAGCATTTTAAATGTTTCAGGCGGAGAAGAATGACTTGGCTGGGTTCAATGAACATCTCTCTCGTGCTGAATCAATGCCAAGCCGGGTTGGCCAACGAGATGCAACACGCAGGTCCATTCATTCCTCCATCCCTTTATCTCTCTCTCCTGTTTTTATAATGCGTCGAGAGCTCTTTTTTATTTCATTTGAAATATCCATACTTAGTGACTGACCTCTAGTAGAGCACATTGACCTAGGAGGGCTGCACGTCGTATGGTTATGCAATTGCAAGAAAAGTAACATGTTACATTCGATTTGGTCGAAATACAATCTGTATAAAATATGCATTATCTTAAGGTGCTGCCAACGGCCGTAGCCGTGTTGAAGCACCGGATCCCGTGAGATCTCCGAAGTTAAGCAACATTGGGCGTGGTCAGGAGTTGGATGGGTTGCCACGCGCTGTTGGGAATGGAGGAGCGGAAAGGAACTGGCCACCCTACCGCACGTAAACTCCGGCTCAGGAATACCTCTGCGGAGGTTCGGACCTGCCTTCGGGCAGAATAACCCTTACCTACCTTAAGGTGATCAACTTTGAGATTCATGAAATATTTATAGTTAATAGAATTAATACCGGGCGAGTTGGCCGTGCGCGTAGAGGCGCGCGGCTGTGAGCTTGTATCCGGGAGATAGTAGGTTCGAATCCCACTATCGGCAGCCCTGAAGATGGTTTTCCGTGGTTTCCCATTTTCACACCAGGCAAATGCTGGGGCTGTACCTTAATTAAGGCCACGGCCGCTTCCTTCCAACTCCTAGGCCTTCCTATCCTATCGTCGCCATAAGACCTATCTGTGTCGGTGCGACGTAAAAGCCCCTAGCAAAAAAAAAAAAAAAAAAAAAAATTAATAGGATACCTTATGATCATCTCATCATTCAAATTACTTTCCTTCTTTGTTTGTTTGTTTGTTTGTTTGTTTCGCACTTGCCATTACATGCAAACTAACAGAAATCGCACGTAGAATCAACGATTCAAAGCATACTAGGGTTGTTCGACCTCTGACCGTATGGAATATACGGAAAAACCTCTTAAGTATAATTTTTCTAGCAATTTCAATATTTTCTTCAAGGAAGTGTGAGACATTGCTGCATTTCAACCCCTGAAACACGATAACAATTCTCGATTCCAATAATTTAAATCCTACTAATATATGTAATACAATCGGGCACACAAATAATGTGTACAAATAACAGTTAAAATACCTGACATAGACATTCGAATACACCTGAGTACCGGTATCTCACCCTGGAACGAGGTTCATTAACAAAACACGGATCTCACGTATTTAAACGCTCATAAATACACACCTGAAACATTTTTGGAATAGTTTCTTTTTTTTACAATTGGTTTTAAGTCTCACCGACACATATTGTCTTATCGAGACGATGGGAGAGGAAAGGGTTAGGAATGGAAAGGAAGCGGCCGTTGACTTAATTAAGGTACGACCCCAACCTTTGCTGGGTGTCAAAATGGGAAACCGGTTCGAGCCCCACTGTCGGCAGCCCTGAAAATGGTTTTCCGTGGTTTCCCACTTTCACACCAGGCAAATGCCGGGGATGCACCTTAATTAAGGCTACGGCCGCTTCCTTCCCATTTCTAGGCCTTTCCTATCCCATCGTCGCCATAAGACATATCTGTGTCGGTGCGACGTAAAGCAAATAGCAAAAAAATGGGAAACCACGGAAAACCATCCTTAGGGCTGCCGACAGTGGGGTTCGAACCCTCTATCTCCCGAATGCAAACTCACAGCTGCGTGCCCCTAATCGCATGGTCAGGGCAACCCGCTCAGTTTGGAATATTGTGGTAGGGCTCGTGTAGTCCAGTTGTAACTAGTAGAGAGAGCACTGTATACACACAAGTACACTCGAACTTCGATATCATCTCGCACCTCCATTACTCGAATTTTCAGTATCTCGAAGTGACTTAAATTTCCCGTCCATTTGTCCTATTCTTCACGTGTATTTATTTCTCTATTAGTTGAAATTCGATTACACGAATTTCTCGAAGCAGACATTTTCTGCCTTGAAGCAAACAATATTCCGTAACTCGAATTTTGTGCAACATTAACTGTGCAATATGGCATTTGTGGTTTGTGAGGAACAGTTAACAAGTAAAGAAAGATTTACAGTGATGCTGGGAGCAAATATGACGGGAACCGAAAACTAAAACTTCTGTAAGAAGGAAGTCAGCTCCCAGATGAAACTATCTTTACATCGGTCTGTTTTCAGACCAACTTTGCTTTACGGGAGCGAAAGCTGCGTGGACTCAGGATATCTTATTCATAAGTTAGAAGTAACAGACATGAAAGTAGCAAGAATGATTGCTGGTAAAAACAGGTGGGAACAATGGCAGGAGGGTACTCGGAATGAGGAGATAAAGGCTAATTTAGGAATGAACTCGATGGATGAAGCTGTACGCATAAACCGGCTTCGGTGGTGGGGTCATGTGAGGCGAATGGAGGAGGATAGATTACCTAGGAGAATAATGGACTCTACTATGGAGGGTAAGAGAAGTAGAGGGAGACCAAGACGGTGATGGTTAGACTCGGTTTCTAACGATTTAAAGATAAAAGGTATAGAACTAAATGAGGCCACAACACTAGTTGCAAATCGAGGATTGTGGCGACGTTTAGTAAATTCACAGAGGCTTGCAGACTGAACGCTGAAAGGCATAACAGTCTATAATGATAATGTATGTATGTATGTATCTAGTGATCGGAAAATCGGCGAAGCCTCGCTGTTTCCGGTCACGTACGAAAACAAACCCCGCCGAAATCGCGAAAGGCAAGCTCCATTTACGAATCTCTTCTGCGTGGTGTTGACGAGAAGTTTCAACGTGAAGGGAGGAAAGTTTAACATTAACAAACATAGGCGATTAAGGGATTTTTTCCAAACGTGTTAACGGAAGTATGCTTCTTGTTTCACTGCTCTATCTACTGTATCCTGTCTTCTAGAAAGTTACTATAATAAGGGTTATAATTAATATGATGCCGTAAAATAAAGTTTGTTAGTATATTTTTAAATACTGTTAAAATAATGTATTCAGTACAAGCCCGTAGATACATATGATTAAATTGTGTGTCATATCCATCTCTTGGCACAGGCCAGAGTAAAGTGTAGCTTCCACCAAAGTCCCAGTCAACATCCATGGCTGTGACAATATGGAAGCTGCTGGGGTATGTGTGGTGCTGAGTAATGACATTCAGAGCATGACTAGTGCATCTGAGTGTTATGAAAGGTGCTGCTCATAGGGTCACTTGTGCTGCAATAGTACTTTCTGACCCAGTGAGGAAAGTAATGGCAAACTACCTCACTCCTCATCTTGCCTAGTACGCCTCATTTTGGTGCTGCCATTGGTTTTTGGGGTTTCCTTATAACCACATAATCTTTAGTGGTGCTATTTGAGGATCCAACCAGCCTGTGGGCTGATGACCTAACAGACAGACAGACACATGCTCAAAAACGGTATTCTCTATATCTCGAAATTTTGATAACTCGATATAAAATTTAGCTCCCAAGATGATTCAAGGTTCCACTGTAATTCAATAACTTACTTTTTTTTCTTTTTTTCTGCTAGTTGTTTTACGTCGCACCGACACAGATAGGTCTTACGGCGACGATGGGACTGGAAAGGGCTAGGAGTGGGAAGGAAGCGGCCGTGGCCTTAATTAAGGTACAGCCCCAGCATTTGCCTGGTGTGAAAATGGGAAACCACGGAAAACCATTTTCAGGGCCGCCGACAGTGGGGTTCGAACCTACTATCTCCCGAATACTGGATACTGGCCGCACTTAAGCGACTGCAGCTATCGAGCTCGGTGAATAACTTACTTATAGTTCAGTAGATGCCGCTGTGAACTATGCCATTTCAGGTGAAGGCTGGTAGCAGAATATACAGTGCAGTGCGAGTTTCAGGTAGTGTTTACCTTTCATGTGCAATGCCTATTTCCTAGTTAGACCGAGCCAGAATTGTGGTATTAATTCAGGGTGGACATACACAAGCAGCAGTATCGTGCATCGTAGGGGTTACCCAAAGAACAGTGTCGAAAGCGTCCACGATGTGACTGACAGACCAAGGGAATGTCGACCCAGGCTGTAAGCGCCACATCCGCGTAACAGTGAAGAGGATACCAACTTCAACTGCTCAACCATCACGGGATG
The DNA here is from genome assembly GCF_040414725.1 of Anabrus simplex. NCBI lineage: Eukaryota > Metazoa > Arthropoda > Insecta > Orthoptera > Tettigoniidae > Anabrus > Anabrus simplex. Next base: position 276,390,801 of record NC_090268.1, on the reverse strand, counting down.
ATTTCTTGCGAGAAACAGAGTTTCGTGTATCTGCACAAACTTGACGCAATCGGCTGCAACCGACCGATTCGACGTGTTCCACCGCAGAATAGTCATCGTGTTGAGAGGAGGATCTGATCCATTCAGCGCCTTAATTGGGGGTTGGATGAATTGCATAATGCCATGTTTACAGATAAAACACGGATATCACTTGGGACAGCGAAGTATGTGGAGACATAAGGGTCGCGGTGGAAACGATCAGCATGTTCAAGATGTGCATACTTTTGGAGGTGGTTGTATAATATTTTGGGCCGAGATTATGGGTGGTCGTCGTACACCTTTGATATCAAATCGAGGGACGTTAACTGCACAGTGGCATATCGATTACATTCTTCGACAATGTGTACAACTATTTAAGGATGAATAAGGTAATGAATTCATTTTCATCTGCTCTTCGAGGTGAATCAGCGAGCAACTTCATAGGGGAGGCGGCTGCCAACCAAGTGCAATAGCTAGGTAATTCACCGGGCATGAACTGCATTTCACATGCATGGGATAGGTTTAAAACTGCTATTTTTGATCGTCCCCAACCTCCACAGTCACTCCTAGACCTCACTAGTTACCCATATGGAATGTAACGTTCTTCCACAAGTTGGCATCCGTGCACCGATCACAAGTATTGCTACAGGGAGTCACAGACCTGAACAATACCAGAGAATCCCATGCACGATACTAAGGCAGAGCGAAGAAGGAACAGCCTCCACTAAAAGGAAATTTGTAATTTCTTCTTCTTCTTCTTCTTCTTCAAGCGATTTTTCCGCTCGTTGTGACTGAGGGTGCGAACTGCGTTGCACATGTGGATCTGGCCCTGCTTTACGAACGGATGTCCTTCCTGACGCCAACCGTTTGTTGAGGGACGTATTTACTATTAGTGTTCCTGTGGTTGTTGGTAGTGTTGTGTGTTGTGGGATTATGATGAGGAATGTGTTGGGGGCAAACACAAATACCCAGTCCCTGAGCCTTAGGAATTAACCATACAAAGTTAAAATATGTGGCCCCGTCGGAATCAAACCTGGGGCCCTCTGAACCAAAGGCTAGTATGCCGACTATTCTGCCAAGGAACCGGAAAATTAGTAAAGTTTTCATTATTACTGTTTATCTGCATTAGGTATTGAAGGAATGATATTTGAATTTAGAAAAGTTTACACTTCCAGTTTGTTTCTCTGTGATACAATAATCAACACTCTGTAACTTTATAATTATGTTGCATCCTTGATATTCCCATTTTTTGTGGTGTTTATTTGACTGCATCAGGATGCGATCCCACAGTGATGAGCATAGAAATCGGGCAAACAACGACTTACGCTACACATTCTATCTTCATTTAGGGAAGGGTTAGTGTGGTAATCGGATATATTGATTTATTCTGGCCTAGGTTATTTTCACAGCCGGTAGAGTGCAGGCCTCCTGTCCGCAATTTGGCAGGTTCGATCTCGGTTCAGTCAAGTGATATTGAAGATACTAATATGTTTTACTCTAATGTCGATGTGCTTGTAAATAATGATTGGTACAACTTGTGAAATAGGTTTCAGATGCGTTAAGATGAATATGAAAGTCTCTTTGGTTTTCTCATTGAAAGCTTTATTTTAATTATTTTTTCGTGTGTTAGCCATTAAGCTTAAATTGATACAATACATTATTAAACAAATACTAATCTCCAATGGTATGAACATTTACGTTTCCCTTATATCTGCATTAATCCTTCCCTTCCGTGGTAGTGGTAGTGGATTCTTAAAATGAAATTATGTTTTTAGCTTTACGTCCCACTAACTGCTTTTACGGTTTTCGGAGATGCCGAGGAGACGGAATTTTTCCCCCACGAGTTTTTTACGTGCCAGTAAATCTACCGGCGCCAGGCTGGCCTATTTTAGCACCTTCAGATGCCACCGGACTGAGCCAGTATCGAACCTGCCAAGTTGGGGTCAGAAGGCCAGCGCCTTAACCGTCTGAGCCACTCAACCCGGCAGTGGTTTCTTGGCACCGAATATCTTAAGCTTTCCCAGAGAGAAAGTGTGAAGAAGGTGGGAGTGATTTTGTGAATTTTTACCCTTCCAGTGCTTCTATATGCGATTGTAAAGGCTACGTTAAGATGCAGTAATTCGAAAATGACAGGTAATCGGTTCCTATCAGCAGTACCTAGTTACTCGTTGTAGAACTACAACTGTGTTCATGGCTAGCAGAACGAACCACTCGCTGACGGGTAATGTCACTGAATTCTCCTTGTACCCTTCGCTGAAGTATAATTCTTAAGCTGCAACATTCGCAAAACTCGTGTCTAGTCTGAATTAGTATGGCCTTCCAAGGGCCGATCATATGCTCAGCGGAACAGCGCTCGGCCATGGAGTGCACCGAAACGCGTGCTTAAACACACAAAACCGAATTTCCTGGAGAACCATGAAGGTTACAAGGAAAATGCATATGGATATCTGTGCAAATCTGAATTTTAAGTCCACATTCTCAGTTTTATTTGGTGATAGGACTAAACACTTGCCCATGACATTGCTTTTTAGCGGATGAAACATGTTTAAGTTCAGTAAATACCAATATATTAATGCCATCATTTAGAGAAGGTTAATTATTGAACAATTACAATAGAATTGCTTTGAACTGAATATCTGAGATATATCCATACCAAATCTAAGCTCAATTGGTCCAGTAGTTCAGGCGAGATATGAGGGAACATTATCTCATTCTAAACTATAACGCGATTATTTAAAATTATGTCTTAAATAGTACATTTTCAAGTCAATATCTTGAAACAGATCACAGCAGAATGTACTCGTCATTTAGTTTTGTGATTCTTATAGTTAAGTCTTTAAAATAGAGTCTAACCATAGGTGCGCTAGTCTTCCTCTACCCTCCGACGCCCAGTTCATTATTTTTCTAGGTCACATATCATCCTCCATTTCCCTCATGTGGCCCACCGCCGAAGCCAGTTGGTACGTGCAGCTTCGTCCATCTAGTTTTATTTCTGACAGCCCTTATTGCCTCATTTCGATTACCCTCCTACCATTGTTCCCACCTGTTTTAATAGCAACATTTCCCGCTAATTTTCAGTCTGCTACTTCTAACTTATGAATATGGTATTCTGAGTCCACTCAGCATTACTCCCGTGCAACAAACTCGGTCTGAAGACAAACCGATGTAGGAAGTTTCATTTAATAGTCCGGCACTCGCTTGTTTGCCGCGTGGGTAGCCCTAAATCTGTAACTTCTTTTACATAAAGTTTCTTTCTAACACTTTAAATCGGGGTTATTTTAAATCGTACCAGTAAATACTAAGAATTATTATTTTTCCTTTTTTCCAAAATTCACTACCGTTTGGATTTCAAATCCTATTGTTTTAAAAGTATAAACTAAAAATGTAACGGAAGTAATAAATTTTAATTTCATTTTCGCCAGACTTTTGAGCAGCTTTGAAGTTTAAGCTCCCTTGAAGTTGCCCTTTTTAAATCTGAGGTCAATTAGGAAAGATAATTGACTAACGACTATTTAGCTGATATGTCCAATCCTGTTCAGAAAAATCCGAAAATTCTATCAATCAACAACTGTTTATTGTCACATTATTATGGTTTTCTTGTTATCAGCTCTGTATTATCGCAACTACGTGCGTTTGCTTTTAGATAAATTAATCAGAATAATAAACTAAAACATCTTGAATATTACATTTGACCACAGACATAACTGTGTTAGTTTGATGAAGCCGACAGCCGATATATTTGGTAACTGGAGCCAAAACAATTTAAATACAAAGCAGTATTTCCGTGTTGAAAGTATATGTTATGAATACTTACATACAGTGTAAAAATAAAGTACGGCCGAACGGCCAACGCTCGTTCCTCACACGTGGAAGAAAAAGATATGTTATGTGGGCGTAGGACCGAGAACGCTTTATTTCCATGTTGGAATTCATTTCCTACAACTCTACATAGTAGTGGCTACATCAGTCAGCGAAACACACAGGAACATATAGTACCAGCTTACGACACGGAACACTTCCTTGCTTGAAAAGTTCAGAATGACCTTCGTCAGCATGGCTAAACACATCAACCCGCCGCATCAGCGCATCCAGGATTCAAGTATTATAAAGAAATAAATAATTTTGATCGGAGAAGAAATTTACCAGCCAACTTCTTCTTTCATTCCTTTTTCCCGAGCCCTAATTCTCCTGCTGCATTGCTTCTCTTATTTAGCCTACCACTGCATTCTAGTCTCCAATCACAATCCATATCCATATATAGGTTATCAGTCAATCAATCATTACTGATCTGCATTTAGGGCAGTCGCCCAGGTGGCAGATTCCCTATCTGTTGCTTTCCTAGCCTTTTCCGAAATGATTTCAAAGAAATTGGAAATTTATTGAACATCTCCCTTGGTAAGTTATTCCAATCCCTAACTCCCCTTCCTATAAATGAATATTTGCCCCAGTTTGTCCTCTTGAATTCCAACTTTATCTCCATATTGTGATCTTTCCTATTTATAAACACCATTCAAATTCGTCTACTAATGTCATTCAACGCCATCTCTCCGCTGACAGCTCGGAACATACCACTTAGTCGAGCAGCTCTTCTTCTTTCTCTCAATTCTTCCCAACCCAAACATTGCAACATTTTTGTAACGCTACACTTTTGTCGTAAATCACCCAGAACAAATCGAGCTGCTTTTCTTTGGATTTTTTCCAGTTCTTGAATCAGGTAATCCTGGTGAGGGTCCCATACACTGGAACCATACTGTAGTTGGAGTCTTACCAGATAATTATATTCACTCTCCTTTACATCCTTACTACAACCCCTAAACACCCTCATAACCATGTGCAGAGATCGGTACCCTTTATTTACAATCCCATTTATGTGATTACCTCAATGAAGATATTTCCTTATATTAACACCTAGATACTTACAGTGATCCCCAAAAGGAACTTTCACCCCATCAACGCAGTAATTAAAACTGAGAGGAGTGTTCCTATTTGTGAAACTCACAACCTGACTTTTAACCCCGTTTATCAACATACCATTGCCTACTGTCCATCTCACAATATTTTCGAGGTCACGTTGCTGTTGCTCACAATCTTGTAACTTATTTATCACTCTATAGAGAATAACATCATCCGCAGAAAGCCTTACCTCCGATTCCACTCCTTTACTCATATCATTTATATATATATAAGAAAACATAAAGATCCGATAATACTGCCTTGAGGAATTCTCCTCTTAATTATTACAGGGTCAGATAAAGCTTCACCTACTCTAATTCTCTGAGATCTATTTTCTAGAAATATAGGAACCCATTCAGTCACTCTTTTGTCTAGTCCAATTGCACTCATTTTTGCCAGTAGTCTCCCATGATCCACCCTATCAAATGCTTTAGACAGGTCAATCGCGATACAGTCCATTTGACCTCCAAAATCCAAGATATCTGCTATATCTTGCTGGAATCCTACAAGTTGAGCTTCAGTGGAATAACCTTTCCTAAAACCGAATTGTCTTCTATCGAACCAGTTATTAATTTCACAAACATGTCTAATATAATCAGAAAGAATGCCTTCCCAAAGCTTACATACAATGCATGTCAAACTTACTGGCCTGTAATTTTCAGCTTTATGTCTATCTCAGATTCTTGTCATACTTTACATGTTGTATTAAATCTTCCTTTCTATATTCCGTCGATTTCTTAATCAACTGCTGAACTAGTAGGCATATGGACCTGCACTGTTATGATGGATATTGGTTTGGTGTCTATCTTGACAACAATAATCCGTTCACAATTCTGGTCATAGTAAGGTTACCCGCTGCCCTATTTTCTTTTTCAACAATACACCAACCCCTCTTTGCTTTTGTCTTGATAATTCTGCAGTCACCTGATAAAAAACCCGGTTTTTCCTGCCAACGTACTTGATTATACCAACCACGTCTACATTTAGTCTACCCATTTCAGGTTTGAGATCTTTCATCTTCCTGATGACTACCAACTCTCGTGCAGTCTCCTCCCGGAGGTCCAAATGGGGGACTATTTTATTAATAAATGTTATTTGCTTTACGACCCACTAATTACTTTTACGGTCTTCGGAGACGCCGAGGTACCGGAATTTAGTCCCGCAGGAGTTCTTTTACGTGCCAGTAAATCTACCGACACGAGGCTGTCGTATTTGAGCACCTTCAAATACCACCGGACTGAGCCAGCATCGAACCTGCCAAGTTAGGGTTAGAAGGCCAGCGCCTTAACCGTCTGAGCCACTCAGCCCGGCAGGGGCACTATTTTGCCAGGGAGGAAGCCATCATTCATCTAATATAGAGAGTTGTGTGTCCTTGGGAGTTAATCACGTTTGTGCGTTTTCCTGTTGTAACGACTGTTCGTTCATTTGTTTATATTTACCATCCACAACGAACGGGCCCACTGTCTAGTGGAAGCGTGCCTTTCTCTTACCCGGACATCCCAGGTGCGACATCCGACCAGATCAGGGATTTTATCTGCATCTGATGGTTGGTTTGACGTCCACTCATCTTACGTGAGAAGAGTGTTGAGGAATTAACTGACGGTGAGATAGCGGCCCCGGTCTAGAAAGCTGTTATCAGCCGAGAGGATTCGTCGTGCTTAACACTTGTCAACTTGTAATATGAAGGACTTCGAGTGGAGTAGCGAAGTACTGCCATGGGATTTTGATTGGTTTTATTTTCGTGACCGACTGAAATTCCGACTTAGAACAACAAAATGGTTGTCTCAAAGTTCTTTCGTGGAACTCGCCGTTTTTCATATAGTTTCGACGGTGGTTGTATAGAGTAACGAAACATTATGGGACAATGATGAATCCAAGTGCAGACACAAATAGACTATAGGATTTTTCTTCTTTATATTCACAGCACAACAAGCCATTTCTGAGGGAGATCGCATACGAGTGACATTGAATGTAATCTCCTCTTCTTTCCACAGTGCTGCCTCAAGACCTCATGATAATCCTGGCGAGGCATAAAAGCGTGTAAGCTTATCTGTGGTGCTCAGTATGACACCCTCATGTAGCTAGATAACGGATCAGAAATGCATTAAAGTTTATGAACTTATGTTACGCGAGGAGGAAGGTTTCTTCGCGCACTCCTTACTGTTAGATCCTTGTTCACTATCGGTGAAAACACATGTTAAATCTTAATACTGTAATTCTAAAGTTTCCCCAAATAAACGTGAATCAATGTTAAGTTGGATACCCAAACATATGACTTATCAGAACTTCAGAAATTACTTTTGCCCGCCCTGAATTTATACCATTAATTCTCGAAAATTCGTATTGATATTCGACCGTTTGCTGTGATGCATTTCTCTGTTTCCTTGAAATCGGTATCGCTATTAAATTGACCTTCTTATAAGATTTATGGAGTCCTCGTTAGTTGGAGGCATAGTCACTGGCTTTTAACCAAGACTATGCAGTTTGAATTCCCCATAAAGTATGTACAATTTTGAGAGGAAATAACTCCGTTCCTGAGGTTCATATTCCACGTCAAACGTAAGATACACGATTACAATCACATAACACTAGGGCCTACAAGTTTCGTGTTTGCTTTTCATTATTTGCCTCTAAATTTAATGTAAATGAATAAATCCGAATCGTATTGTCTTTACTTGCGGTTGTCAAGGGATAAACTGTGTCATTGGGTCTTGGTTCTTAGACGGGAGGGGGAAAGTGTATTAGTTGGAAGAGTGAACACGGGGCACGAGTGACTATAAGTTTAGAGATGGGTAGGAGAGTACGTGGCGGGGTAGATGAGTGACTCAGTACAGAGTGATAGGTAAACGGCTGGTTAAGTGGTTGTTTTGAAGATTTACTAGTTAGTAACTGATTCGTTGGGTGTCGTTAATACGTAACATGCTTATAGGTACCACTGCATTAGATTCTAACCACCTTGAAGGAATTGTGCGGGCCCCTTTACCCATAATATTGGGTTGTACGATATCTTGGACAAAATACACTAGTCCTTAAGGCTGTTATCCAGTTATGTACGCAGGCAATATGAGAAAAAATGAGAGAAGAAATACAATATGAAAATTTAAAAAATATAGAAAACAAAAGGTAAAGCAGTCGAATGAAGTCCGGTGATGTAGCGAATTAAGATATGAAGTCTTCAAGAAAGAGAACAACGTTTGTTATTTGTGTAGTAAAATAGTGACAAAAGAAAGAAGAACATAAAATTTGTACCAGCCTATGGAAGTATTTTTCAGCAAAGAGTTATATTCGCCTGAATCTTAGATATGCCTATAAAAATTCCTGGTGATATTTGTGTGTAGCGTAGCACTATAGATGCCGGTCCCACGGTGTAGAGGTAAAAAGCCTGACTTCTACCGGGAGAGAAGTGAAGTACCACTCGGCCATGGAAATACGGGTAATAACTGGTGCAGAAATAAAGAGAATAGTAACTCTTGAAATGTGGTGCTACATAGGGATGTTGCTGATAGGATTTCTGACCGCAAAATAATTAACACTGAGTAGAGTTGGTGAGAAGAGAACTTCGCAAAATTTATCCATGAGAGTGGCAAACTGAACGCACCTGGATACACACAGCGCTTATTTAGTTGGTTTGGAAATGATTCGTAGGGTATAAAACCGACAGGGGAAGGAATAGTGAATATGACCATAGTATTAAAATAAATGTAGGATTAAATTTTTTGTAGACATGAAGAAATTAACACAAAATAAATAAGCTCTTGAGGACGATATTAAACTAGTCTATGAATTAATAAGAAAGTAAACAACATTTTGCCATTAAGAAATAAATCTGAATAAAATATTTTCAGTAACGATCTGGGCCAATTTGTGAGATTCTAACTAGCACCAGGGTATAAATATGTAATAATAATAATAATAATAATAATAATAATAATAATAATAATAATAATAATAATAATAATAATAATAATAATAATAATAATAATAATAATAATAATAATAATAATAATAATAATAATAACAATTTACGACCCGCCAGGGGCGCAGCCAAGGGAGGGTTACTGCGAGTTAGAATTCCCCCACCCCCTGGTGGAAATTTTACAAAAGTAAAATAAACAGCATCTGACAATTAATAATAAACGAAATACATATTCAGAGGAATGATTTTATAAACAACAAATCTGTCGAATATATTTTCTAAGAAGCCTCGAAGGTTTGTTTTTAGACTGTAAACTGAACATACCACTTGCTGTAAAATTGTTGACCTTGATCGTGTTGTTCTTGTTCTGTGTTCCAATGTAATATTTTGTAGTGTACTGCAATCTGAATATCTACATAATTCACTTGTATCAGTGTCATTATAATGGCAAGTATTGCATGCGCGCACCACACACGCACAAGCACCTTTATTGTATTCTATCATTTTGTAACTATAAGATCCCCTCCCCCAATCGACCGATCCTGGCTACGCAACTGCGTCTCACTATCTACTTTTATGGTTTCCGGAGACGCCGTGGTACCGGAATTTCGCCCCACAGAAATTATTTTTCGTGCTAGTAAATCTACCGACACGTGGCTGACGTATTTTAGCACCTTCAAATACCGCCGGACTGAGCCAGGATCGAATCTGCCAACTTGAGTTCAGAAAGCCAGCACCTCAACCGTCCGAGCCATTCAGCCCGGCAGATATAGAAACATGTCGCGTAGTAAGACGCGTCGTCAGCTCCAGGAATGAAACAACTGAATGAATGAGGAGAATTACTAGGAGATGAAAGTGTAGAAATATTTCATGGACTCACCGATTTATATCTGGGTTTTAACAGTCAAAACCGACGTTAAACTGAACTAACCCAAAGAGGAATAGTGAATTAGAGGGTTGAGTCCTATTCTCACTTTGATTCACATGATTTCCTTCATCGTGGCTTGTGATTATTGTACGACAATGTTTTTACGCCATGTATATTGTAGTTGTTGACCGTAAGAAAAATAGTTCATTTAAAAGCTATTGCTTAGTTAAAGTGTAAATCCCTGACCAGATCAAGTCACCTTTCGTTACATTTAGAGAGAGCTACAAGTTTAAGATGGACATGAACCATTGACTTGTAATGGTCTCAATCTCCTTTATCTGGGGTACGTCCGCCGTAAAAGTTGTTTTGCGCGGAGGGATGCTCACAATGGGATGTATGGAAGGGCTGAAGAGGCAGCAAGTTGCCGGAGAGGCCAACGACCCCTGGAGAATGGCGCTCGATACTGTCCGGGCTGGGACCAGGTCACACGCGCACCCTGTGCCCTCGTGTCCTTCCTTCCTTCCTTTCTTACTTCCTTCCTTCCTTCCTTCCTTCCTTCCTTCCTTCCTTCCATCCTTCCTTCCTTTTCGGTAATTCTATCAACAAGATCAAATTTTTATAGCGAGCAAAGCTTCGCACTTCCCGCGTGATAATTAGGGCCCTAATTTTTAGATGTTTATAAAAAATAATTTTAGCCTTTTTTATCACAGATTAGCTCTCTACGTTTAAAAAATTCAGCCTTTTATGAAAATTGTATGATAAATTTACAATTGAGACTTATATAGACAAAAGAATTGGAACGATTTGCGTCATGACAACTCTGCTAATCTTATATAGAATTTTATGACGTTTGAGGGCAAATATTCAAAATAGTTATTTAGTTTTACATGTTTTCGAAAAGCTTGATAAAGAAAATACATCAGTAGTGAAATCAGCGTCTTCCCTATTCACGGCCGCATCAGACTTGGTTTGAAGAATATTTTGACATGCCGAATAATAAGTTATTATAAACCCCATATGCACTAACTGAAAAAAATAACTCAACAGGACACAATCTCACAAAGTAATGGACCGATGACCTGGATGTTAGGCCCCATTAAACAACAAGTATTATCATCATCATCATCTCACAATGTAACTTAGGTCTACACTCATTAGTAACAGATAAGTGGCGAGAAAGAAAACACTAGCCAACTCTCTAAAGTGAAATTTGTTTATCAGTACCCGGCAACGTTAATGGCGTGCCCTGTTACATGAGTTTAAAAAAAATACCGCATTCTATTTTGTCAGCAGCGTCCAAGAAGATATCGAATATGTAACATGTTCAGTCTGTGCAATAATCAAAATAACTGATAGCTCCATATGGATTCAAGAAGAAGGATTTACCTAACGGATTTTTAAAACAGCCATATTTATCAGGTTTTAAAGTACCATTTATCCCTTCTTGGGATCTTAATATTCTCAAATTATAATCTTAGGATATAAAGAGGAAAGGTATGTCAAAAATTTCTGATTAAGATGAAAAATAAAATGTCGTATGGCTTTTAGTGCTGGGATATCCCTGGACGGTTTCGGCTCGCCAGGTGCAGGTCTTTCTATTTGACTCCCGTAGGCGACTTGCGCGTCGTGATGAGGATGAAATGATGATGAAGACAACACATACACCCAGCCCCCGTGCCATTGGAATTAACCAATTAAGGTTAAAATCCCCGACCTGGCCGGGAATCGAACCCGGGACCCTCTGAACCGAAGGCCAGTACGCTGACCGTTCAGCCAACGAGTCGGACTCTGATTAAGATGCAAGGAGGGAATTGGTTGAAACAAGGGATCCAGGCGCTGAAAATATTTCTCAAATAGCTCACAACCGTTAGGATAGATTAGGAGTCAATGTGGCTCTAAGCTGTGTCTGTCTGATACAGTTTATTACTTACCAAGGCTCGCCTTTTTCATCCCTCCATCCCCAGATCTCTTGGTACTAACCAAAGTCGTTCATCCATTTCCTGTTCTACTGAATTGCAATTGACTTAGAGGGTACGTAGCCTAAATTAATTATAGTCTTCGCTGCTCAGGTATCGAAGACTTCTTAAAGTGTGTAAAATGAAGGTTTCCACTGTCATTGAACTCTGCTCTAAGAGTATCATAAGCCCTACCTATTTTGAACCAATGGATTAACCTAGTATCATTCCAATTCTAGACTGATTTACCCTCAGAGTCATGTACCTTTTCTCGTCCTGCACTACTCATCATTATGACAATAGACTTTATTCACGTCTAATTCGATGATCTAAAGCCGCACAGAGGAGTATTTCACCTCAAAACCTGGCCAAAATAATTTAGGGGTTTAATTTAGCATAGCAAGCAATAAAAAGTGATTTAGTGTAATTAGTTAGTACATTGTTCATATGTAACACAAGAAATCAGACCATCAAATACATATTTAGTACTTGTACACACTTGTAATGTTGATAAATATTAATATGTAATACACGACGAGTTTAGAGAGATGAAATAATGATAGAAAAAGTGTATCTGGAGTCCTCTCCGAATTATTTTCGTGTCACTTCATATATAACAAATTATTCATAATCTCTCTATATATATAAAATAACTTGTCCTGACTGACTGACTGACTGACTGACTGACTGACTGACTGACTGACTGACTGACTGACTGACTGATTCATCATCGCCGAGCCAAAACTACTGGACACAAAGAAATGAAATTTTGGGGATATATTCATATTAAGATGTAGGTGCTCGCTAAGAGAAGATTTTTGGATATTCCGTCCATAAGGGGGTGAAAAGGGAGGTGAAATTTTAAAATGAGTGTATCTCTATCTCAAAACTTTAAAAGTTTACAGATGTAAAAATTGGTATTTAGAATCTTCTTTAAAAATAAGGAAATACATATTTTTTGTTTTCAGAAAATCCCAATAGGAAGGGTGAAGAAGGGTAAAAAAAAGCGGTTGAATGCCTTTAATCGGGATACCGGTACTTATATCTCAGAAACTGAAGATATTACAGACCTGAAAATTGGTACTTTTGATCTCTTTTAAAAATAAAGAAACATGTTTTTTTGTTTTTGGAAAATCCAATTAATGAGAGGGTTAAAAAGGGGGTGTTGAATTTTTAAAATGAGTGCATCTATATCTCAAAACCGTTAAAGTTTACAGTGATGTAAAAATTGGTATTTAGAATTTTCATTAAAAATAAAGAAACACGTATTTTTTTTTGTTTTCGGAAATTTCCAATAGGAGGGGTGAAAAGGGGTGAAAACGGGGTTGAATGTCTTTAATGAGGATACTTATATCTCAGAAACTGTAGATATTACAGACCTGAAAATTGGTGTTTGGGATCTTCTTTAAAAATAAAGAAACACATATTGTTTGTTTTTGAAAAATCCAATTAATGGGAGGGGGAGTGAAAAGGGGGTGAATTTTTAAAATGACTGAATATCTCAAAACTTTTAAAGTTTATAGATGTAAAAATTGTTACTTAGAATCTCCTTTAAAACTAAAGAAACATGAAATTTTTTCGGAAATTCCCAATAGGAGGGGTGAAAAGGGGTGAAAAAGGGGTTGAGTGCCTTTAATGAGGCTACTTATATTTCAGAACCTGAAGAACTTCCCTTAATATATTAATAAACGAGTCAGATCGCGAATTTCGGCGTATTATATATCTAGAACAATAAACATTCTATTATAAATTTCAGTATAATACCGTAGCGAAGCACGGGTATCTTGCTAGTCATAAATAATAAACTACAGGAGTGTTCATAATTTACGAAAATAAGCAGGCATACTTATATACAGTATCTTCTTCGAATCGGTCTAGTGCCATTGTGTATAAAATATGACTAAAAATGTACCTAATCAAACTCATCACTATCGGTTTCTTCTGTCTCTTCATTGTTTTCCTCTGTTAGAAATACGTTAGGTGTTTCTGGAAATAAGAGCTCTAAGGCTTCCGATGAAAAGGGTTTGCTTTTCTTTTGTCGCCTTTGCCTATTACTGCTCAGCAATGGATCTGATGTTAACAAGAGTCTATTCATTATACCTTCGTTACACTGAACTCGGGAGAACTTCCTGGAAAATTGCAGTCTATATATGCGAAAATGTCTATTTTTTGCTTCGGTTGCCTCTACTGAAAGTTGGCCAATGAGTAATATTGCGTGTTCTATTACTGCGGCGTGTTTCAGAATTTTATGTACTATGGGTGTCATTGGGTGCCACCCATACAATTTTACATGCAGTTTTGCAGTTTCTTCTGAGTAATTCGCGAATTTCTTTTCATCAATTCTGTATCCACTCAAAGTCTCCAAAATAACCTTAAATTTCCTTATGAAATTTATATCTATTCCTGTGATTCTAGAAGCAGTATTAGGATCGGAAAAGAAACGCCAAATTTTAGTTGAGAAACATCAACCAGGAGGCCCATTTCTTCTTTCAAACCTGCTTGAATACGTTTCATTGTGTCTGTTATAACTGCTTTGTCTGCATTCGTTCTTGCTTGCCACTTTTTAATAGGGATTTTGTAAGGCAAATGCAGGAGTGACTAAAAAATTCGTATCCTTTGCGTGAAGAATTTATAGTCCAAATTTGAGAGTTTCGGGGTTTTCAATGCGTTGTGATGAGGTCATGTCTTTCACAATTTTGGAAGCATCAAAATTTTCTGCGGCACGCTGACTCATCTGTGTTGCATATGTCAACTGATCATGAGGTATCTGCTCCCTTAAGTCCTTTGTTTTTCGGGGTTTGCTGCGCTCACTGGACGCTTCAAATTCCTTCGATGGTCGACCTGGTTTTTGTGACTTCCATGTAGGTAGTTTAATGCTCGATTTGAGCCATTGTTCATTTTCTTTCAAAAACCGTTCTTCCTTACTACTGGCAGCTGTCCACTTTAAATAAAGTGAATCTTGAATAATTTTAAAGCTTGTCTAAGGAACCCTTAGCACTTGCAGGACAGTTAGTCATTTCTATAAGCGTACATATCAAAAATGAAAAATTTCGTCTGTCATCTGATTTGGACACTGCTTCAAAATGTCGTAAAGTGAATTTCAGGACATCTCCAGAGCCGACCCTGGGAATAATAAAGCGGAATATGTATGATAATCTATATATATGTGTTGGATAAATTAAACCTATACGTTTATTTTACTGGCCTATGCACCTCAGATTTCTTCGCCCCACCTTACTTCAAAATCACATTAATAGAAAAGGCGTGCATATGCGGGACATTTTTCTTATTGAATATTTCCAGCAAACGCTATAGTTTATAATACCACAAGAATTATAGATGAACTCGTCTGAACTCAAACTCAAAGGTACTGCAATAATCTGAATTTATCAAACTTTGAGTCGGTTTATACACCTTGTTTCCTTACGTGCCCATAATCGATAGGAGTCATTAAAATACATATTATTTACATGTTAAAATGAAGTACATACCTTCTATATCCTCATCCATACCCCTGGTTATAAAACACTTCTAATCACAATCTCAGGAGAAGAAAGTAGTTTATATTGTTCGTCATATTAGCAAAAGCGGACACGAGCATATCAGACGACGACTCACTTCAGACTGCTTATGTGGCAAGATCTTAGGTGTGGGATTACTACAACTACTGATATGTGACGTAATATTCATTGACCTTCAAGGGGATATAATTTGTTACGGTATCTGACCAAGTACATGTTTTCGACTTTTGGCCAGCTTTTTGCGTGATATACTCTTCTGTGCGACGTCTGTATAGAATCGGTTAAATGAAACACGAATTTTGATATTTACCAATAATTACCAAAAGTAAACCACCTTTATTTCCATAATATGTCAGATGTCTTGAAGGTAGCTAATCATGCAATGGCTTGCTGTGTAGTGAAGTTCGCCCTGCACTGGTTCTCTGTGCACAACGTTGCGCAGACTGGTCAGTCTGTGGACTTTTCAAAGACTTTTCAACCGGAGACCTACAGAGGTACACCGCTAGCACCTTGAAGAAAGACCTTTCAGCGTTGTATTCTCCTAGGACTTTTGAAACACACATTAGTTGGAATAATATTATTAATAAAGCAACCAATTTGATTTTGAGATCATGGGCAGGGTACCTACAGTTTTACCCGGAATGTGATTATTTTTCTTTTAAAAAATCCCACATGCCTGGTCGTGGATTTCAAACGCGATTAGCTTGGTGAGAAGGTAGAGACTAAATAATTTGGCTATCAAATCCTTTCTTATTCTTATTCTTATTCTTATTCTTATTCTTATTCTTATTCTTATTCTTATTCTTATTCTTATTCTTATTCTTATTCTTATTCTTATTCTTATTCTTATTCTTATTCTTATTCTTATTCTTATTCTTATTCTTATTCTTATTCTTATTCTTATTCTTATTCTTATTCTTATTCTTATTCTTATTCTTATTTAGAACTGTATGCACTTGGCTTAATTACAGGGTAAAAAGCGTGTCAAATATGTTTGCACTCTTACGAATAGTTCTCAAAAGCCGACGTGTTTTTATTTGATTTTACCCATTGTTCAGTTGGCTGTAAGTGTTTTCGATATATCATAGAACCAATACTTGTAATCCATTTAGTTTCAAGAATGTTATTATAGGTTTTCTTGACAAACCAACCATAACAATTTGTTTGTTACAATAATATATTAAACTTAATATGGTGATTCTGGCCGTACCACTGTAAACCAAATCACAGTTTCTGGTGAATCAATAAAACCAGAATAAGTCCATTTCTAATTGCCAGTCTTACGCACGCGCTCAAGTGGTCGCTATTTTCTTGTTTCAAATTTACAGCTACTTACTTCGCGGTTCTAGTCTTTTTAAGGGTAATTACGAAATATCAGTTATATCAAGACATACCAGCGATTTTCAGTTTATTTACTGGCCTTATTCAAGGGTGATTTTCGTGTAATACGTGTGGCTATCATAATTTACATTTTTGTTAATCCACATAATATTTCCACATTAACATTACTTATGGAGTTTAGGAGAGCTATATTATATTACTCCCTCTGTAGTAACTGATAAGAACTGTTTTACTTGATTTGTACTGAACTGAACTGAATTGAATTTATTGATAATTTATCTGATAATGAGACTGAAAAGCCCCTTTGTGTGGTATCTTCATATAATAGTATACAGGTTTATGAACACACTAACTAAATTATTATAATATTAAATTAAACATTAAACTTAAAAATGGATTTGGATTATAAGAATCTAAAACAAATGTAGTGAGTAAAACAAATCTCTAAGAAATATACATCTTTCAGATTGATAGACACAATACTGAGTAATCTCAGCCCCTTGCATAATCCTCCAGGAAGAAAGGTGCTAAGGAATGCTTTAGTGTAGTACAGTTAGTGTTATTTGTGAAAAACATTAAAGACGCTAAAAATATGTGATGCCATTCAAACAAAAGATTTGTTAAATTTAGTGGTACGATGGAGGAGAATTTGAAGTGTAGTCTTTGTAAACCTATTATCTCTGTGAAGTACTGACTCCATGGGTTTAAATTCATTATAAAGGTACAATGGGCTCCTCAGTTTGAGCGTTTTGTGCGTGGCAACAGTTACTGGTATCTCATGACATACATGGAGTTGCAACCATTGTAGCTGATTGTAATAGGGTGTTATGTCTTCATCACGCTTGGCATTTGTCACGTATCGAACACATGCGCATTTTACCTTCTATAGTTTGATGTTCAAAGTTTCATGTAAATAGTTGTATACGTCTGAACCATAGTCAATGATTGGGAAAATAAGACTTGGAACAAATTCTTTTCGCAGGAAAGTTGGCGAGTTAATGAGAATGGAAAAGTACAGCAGAGAAATGTCACAATAACTACATCCATACTTAGTGGAATTATAAATACTTAATAACATTTATTAGCTCTTCCAGAACTATAAGCGTTCATTTCTTAATTAGTGATGAAACCTGCGTTTGAATATCCCAAGTTATGATTTAGCCTGCTTATCATCTTAGCATTGTAAATTAAATGACTATTTAAAGAACTCTTTTTCAGGAGAATACTCGTCCAATCGAAAGAAGGTGAAGATAGTTGAAGATATTATTATTATTATTATTATTATTATTATTATTATTATTATTATTATTATTATTATTATTATTATTATTATTATTATTATTTGCACAAACGTTTTAATTCCACCTTATGTACATTTCATGCCTCCCTCTCTTCCAGTTGAAAGGAAACTAAAATTACGTATCGAGCTCTTTTCTTCAGCTCTCTATGTTTTCCCATGAAATCTTGTGCTCGTAAATTACGAATTTATAGCATCCCATTACTTACTAAATTTTTAGAAGTTATCTTCTCATGCACTTTCGCTGACCGCGTTCATTGTCATTATCTACTCCATGTGCGGCCACGATAATGCAACGCGCAGCACACAGGTGTTGAACAAGTGGTCGTAAGTTATTTCCTCACGGCGGTAATGGATTAACAAACGTCAGTCTACTCCGGAGAACTTCGTTTGATTAACTTGTAATGCTACATCATACTGAATCGCATTCACATAGATTATATTACATATTTTTAACCGAATTAAATGCCTGGTTATTATATTTGTTTTACATCTGTCACGTGGTAAGTACCAGGCTGTAAAGGAATAATATATGAACTCACGTGGTAAATCTCCATGCTCTATAAATTTACATACATTTGGTTATCGGTCGAATAATTTGATAACATTTTCCATAGCAAAATAAAATACATGTCGAATTCATTTTCCAGGGTCCTACAATTAATATACATAATTATTTTTAACAGCGGATGTGTTCTGAACTCCGGTTAGACGGTTCAATCCTGGCTCAGTTGAATGGTATTTGAAGTTGCTGAAATACGTCAGATTCTGGTTGGTAGGTTTAACGGCATATAAAGGAACTCTTAAAGGACAATATTCCAGCACCGCGATATCTCCGAAAACCGTAAAAGTACTTGGTGGGATGTAAACACCAATAATATTATTATTATTATTATTTCTTCTTGAAAATGTAGAGAGTAGTGTGGTATTCTGGCTACACTTGCATCCCCTCCATGATGTGGTTCATTACGATTCTTTAATCTTCTGTTAGCATGCGCAGTTCTATCCTGCAATAAATTCGAAAACATGAGACGTTAATAATATAAGTATACTTGAGTGTTGTGATTATTGTGCATAGTCAAGCAAACGTTTTACTTTTAAATGGTAGTAGTATCTAATGAACGGCAAATACCTAACAATTGGAAATATCCCTAATCTACGAACATTGATTTATTGCTTATGGATGGCTGTAGAGGTAAGGTAAGGGTTATTCTGCCCGAAGGCAGGTCCGAACTTCCACAGAGGTATTCCTGAGCCGGAGTTTACGTGCGGTAGGGTGGCCAGTTCCTTTCCGCTCCTCCATTCCCTTACCCCCCCCCCCCCACCAACAGTGCGTGGCAACCCATCCAACTCCTAACCACGCCCAATGCTGCTTAACTGCGGAGATCTCACGCGATCCGGTGTTTCAACACGGCTACGGCCGTTGGCGATGACTGTAGAAATAGTATGTTATTGTTAACTAACACAGATACGCACTTGACTAACTTGTTAATATATTGTATGCTCTTGAATATCTTTTGAACTGTTCTTTTTCTCATTTCTACCAAGCATTGCAACGTCTATAAAATAGTAGTAGTACGCTTCGGGTTCAACATTTCTTCAACTATGATTGGTCTTGAGAGGAGCAGGTGTGCTGAAATTTTTCCCTGAAAAGGGTTTCCTCACTTTCCCTGTAAGTCTACTGACAGGCATTTGTGCATTTTAAACCTACTTGAATGACAACAGTCTGGGCCGAAATTCAACTCTACACCTTGCGCATAGGAGGTTAACGTCTTACCAACTGTGCCACACAAGCAGTAGAAAATAGTAGTCCTCAGAAGATGGCACATCAGTACAGTCAGTAGAGCAGTAGAAAATATTTTCACATTCTGAAGAATTTCTAGAGAGATAGGCTACAACGCATAATTGTGGGGAGAAAATAATAGGCAGAATAAAAATTCCCCAGTTCATAATATATTCCAAGATAGTATACTCTTTTATACCCCTAGGCACATGCAGCGTGTTGAGGGTCTTGACATGCCAATATGACTGCTGCTCAATAAGATAGCCTGCACATATTGGAGTGCGTCGTGGTCAACGTGACGATATCCTCTTGACATACCACGTGAATTTTTTGGCATGATCCGCTGCTTCCCATATCGAGTAACTACGCTGAATGAACCACGTTCCATCCCGAATACGGTTTATATGCACGAGTTGACCGAGGGACTTCCGGGTAAGAAGCAGCTGCACTAACACTACACCACGGGGCTGAGAGTACCGTGTTATGGAACTGAATTACTTATGGTGACGAGAAAAGTGCATTAAACTGAGAAATAGCGGAAGCGGAATCAGGAATGGAAAAACATACGTGTTAATGTTCCCACATTGTCAAAGAGAGAATCCTATGGTAAGAGAGAAACCAATTGTGGGCAATCTTGCCGTTCTTGTTTCCTATTTAATCATCTCGTTTATTTTTTACAGTTGCGAGGTACAGATCTTTTAATTTCCCTTGACTATTGCAATGTTTTCCTCACATTCACCTTTGGAGGAATGATACGTGTAAACTATGTACAACAGAAGTGAAGCTTACCGTCTATTGTTTGGAACTTGTCACTAATTATATCCACGTTCTTGCAATATCCACGCTCTGGGTACTCTCTATCCATGTACACCTGCAGACAAATTTCCCTTTATATATCCTAGGTCTAGAGATACTTAATTGACTGCAGGTTAGACAGTTAAAAAATCCCAGGAATACGCGCATATTCCTACAACTCAAAGTCGGTTATG
Source organism: Anabrus simplex (assembly GCF_040414725.1). Lineage (NCBI taxonomy): Eukaryota > Metazoa > Arthropoda > Insecta > Orthoptera > Tettigoniidae > Anabrus > Anabrus simplex. The sequence goes on along the minus strand of NC_090268.1, from coordinate 276,370,160 downwards.
ATATAGTCTATAGTCTATTATGGATCTGTGCCCCTACCCTCCCATGTGTACCCTTATACTTGAAGACTGTATTCTAAATTGCTAACCCCATACTAGCACAGAAGTAAAGTAAACGCTTCTCATTACATTTGATTCCACATCTTCCCCACATTTATCTATCATATGTTCATATTCTTCAGTTCTAACTCTCGCAATGAAATCGCCCATTAGCACTGTTCTATCCTTCCTGTTGACCATGACTACGATGTTTCTCAGTGATTAATAAAACTTCATCCTCATCTGCACCCTCACATGGTGAATACACTGAGATAATATTCTCGTCTTAATTCCTCCAACTGCTAAATCTACCCACATCATTCACTCGCTTACGTGCCTAATGGAAATGATATTGCGTGGAATAATATTCCTCATGACGTTCCTACCCCACATTCTATCCTGCCCTTGTAAACACCTGTTACGAACACGTTATATCCTCTCTCTTTCTCGTTATCTCCCATTACCCGAATATCATAAACCCCTCAACACATCCGGACATGTCCTCGTCATTGACTCAGTCAATCGTTCTTTCTTTCTTCCGTACGCCCCATTTATATTTATAGCTCCAAATCGATTTCTGTTTCGTTCGTCAAGTTGTTTCCAAGGATTCTCTCGACTGTCAAATGGAAATGGAACTCCCTTGCTCCCATAGGTCCATACATCTCTTTAAACGCTCTGAGCGTGCTCGGTAAAACTTCTGTGAAGCAGGATGCTACCCTATTTTCACATACGCCCAGTCATAATCGCCCGTCTAACGTGCTGGAGATCACCTGTGGGTTGTATAGTTCTAGCTGGCTGGGCACAAGGAGGGCCATGACTCAGAATATGTCCGAGATGCCCACTCCTATTCCATAGCAATTGGCATTCCGACTCTGAGGACCACATACAAGGCCACTCAGCCGTTGCCCATGGTTCACGAACTTGGGCGTGACTACAGTAACCCACAAAACGAACCATTATTATTATTATTATTATTATTATTATTATTATTATTATTATTATTATTATTATTATTATTATTGTTATTATTGTTATGGAGTATCCCGTCGTTGTTAGAGGTGAAAGAAGGTGCGGGTGTGAACGGGTCTCAAGCTACGAAATTAGAGTTCATGTAAAATTTAACAAGGTTATATTTTCTTTATAAAATCAAAAAATAACAAGCATGGCAGGTACAGAGTAGCAATGCCACTATTCGAGAATGTACAATTACAGAGTTACCGGATGGGCTCCGAGAGCCAAACCCACAATACTTGAACAAGTAGCCCAATTTAACAATATACAGGAATTCAACAAAGGGGCAGAAGACCCCAATCATGCCCAGGAGCACTTGCTCCAAAATTACACAGTAAAGCCTGCTCGAGGCACACAGAAATCAAATTTCAAAAGAGCAATACGCTCTCAATGTTCTGGCCTATAAAAGACCACACCAAAATTGACTTTCAAGCTGTCCTCTAAGGACATAAACACAGGGGTAAGATACCCAACCTACTGAGGCCTATTAAATGAGAAAAGATTAATTACATGGCCTCTAAAATACCAATTTGAGAGGAGGCGAACTGCACTCCTAATGCATTTGTTTAAAAACCTAATTTGGCTCTAGGCCACTAATGCAAGGGCTAATCCCATACTACAGAGGTGACTTTAGAAAAGAACAATTTACATTACATTAAGGAAGAATCGGTTGTGAGAAATAAGTTCACCTCAACACAATATGAGTGGGAGCTCGAGAGGGTTAAGCACTCTCTATCCCAATATGTAGCTTAAAGGATAGAATAAATACAAGGTATCTTTACATTTTAGGGAAAGTTACATGGTGGAAACGCTTCGGACCCGCCCCGAGAGCTAAACTGCTGAGCTAGCAAGAAAAGAAGTTATTATACGGCCATTACCTTATTGTTGAACTGCTGCCCGAAGAAAGAGGCGCTTCCCGCCCCCTGCTAAGTACTTTACACACTGAAAGATGGAACAGAAGTGGCCCAGAGACCCCAAAATCAGCAGTATATATACTCTCGCGGAAAGTTCGAGGCGTTTCAGGGAAGAAAACACCCGCCCACAATCACTTTATTGGCTAGGGTACAGCAACATATCCCCTTTGGAGAAGATACACCTGATTGGTTAGAAATTAATTTTAAAAATTCGGGATTGGCTAAATACAAAACAAGGGGAAAGAAAGGGGTATACAGCCAACTTAAACAATAACAGAAAGAAATTTAACAAGAAACAAACTTTTGAAATAAAAATTTCTCCAAAAAACAGTTCTTTCACTTCGCACTAGGGTGCACTATTGTTGATCTTCAGTAGTGTCCTCTAGAAGAGAAAGTTCACACTTCTTACAATAGGGAAACAAAAATGCGTCGAAAACGACCCAGTTCAGAAACTACAACATTTCCCAGTAGTGACATCTTCTGAGAAACTTGAAAATTAATACCGTAGATAAAGTTTAGACTTCCTCCAGCAGAGGAGTTTCAATTGGCGCAAATTTTAAATAAGCGGCGTGGAGGTGTACCACCCGGTACAATTATTATTATTATTATTATTATTATTATTATTATTATTATTATTATTATTATTATTATTATTATTATTATTATTATTTTCAATAAGAATAAACAAGCTGGCACAGAAACTACATCTACACAGATCACCAGACACACTTCTGACACAATATGAGGCGTGTATCGTATGAAAATATGTCCCTTATATGAAGCAATAACTTTTCTTAAAGTTAATTCTAATATACGGTATGCCATTATTCTAATGCTAATATCAGTGCAATTTGTTAGAATAGTGGTTAATTTTTTTCTGAAATGTGAATATAATAGTACTCTTTTCCCTTAAAGAACCACCATTAAGAATTCAGGTTTAAAATGTAGTATATTTTCTGAATACGTGCATACATTAGACTCCGGTAACGGATGGTGGAGTGGTGAGATATGTCACCTCTGTGATGAGGTCCGGGGTCTGAAATGACCATCCAGTTATTATTACGGGACGTACATTTAAGCAGGCACTAATTGTTACACCTGAGTGCAATCTGTGCGCCAGTCATATTGACACCGAAACTAACATCTGTAATATGTCCACGTCCGCTCACGGAAGGGAAGGGATGATTCATGTTATGTTCAGTAACGAGACACCAGAAATTGCTCAACTCTGCAGGCTGCCTTTATTGTTATTCTATACGGTGCTCCAAACGTCGGGCGCTCAATCTGTGGTGGCTTTACACTACTCCTGTGTAACATTGGTTCCTTTTACCAAACAGTAATGTTGCACAGCACAAATATAAAGTCAATCAGACTTGATAGTTTGATCGTACAATTTTTGTGCTTTCACCGCGGAGAGCTATAAACCTCAGTACCAGTTTCTCCTAATTCTTGGTTATATTTCTTGAATTGGAAGGATAACTACGAAAACTAATGAAACCAGGTCTCTTTTAAAGATACCTCCCTTTAGCGACCCTAATCACTCTCCGTAATACGACGCGTCTGAAAAGATTTCTGAGGTTGACTTTGATATTTAGATATTGTTGGACTGTGTCCAAAGTCTTAGTATAGCATGAAGACTTCCTTAAAGGTACACTGTGCAATACAGGAAACATATTACTGAAATCATATTTAAGTACTACCGTAATAATTTGCTTCAGAGTACTCAAAATTAAAATTGTAACACCAAAAGGGAAGTGTTCGTTCGATATGAGTTAGGGGATATGGAATGTTATCCAGGTATGTAAACGGCACCGAGTAATTGGGTTGGTCATGTGATTGATCGCATACGAATCGTTTGAAGTAAACGGGTTACAGTGTAGCAGTCTATTGCGTTCCATGATCTTCTGTCAATGATTTCTAGTCCAGATACTTGGTTGAATGGTCAGTATAGTCGCTTTGGTTCAGAGGTACCCGGGTTCGATTCCCGGACGGCTTGGAGATTTTAACCTCAAACTATTAATTTCCCTGTTTCGGGGGCTGGGTGTTTGTACTGTCCCAAACATTCCTGCAGCTCATACACCACACACAACATTATCCTCCACTAAAAAAGCACGTAGTCCTCGTATACGGCAGATGCCGCCCTCCCTTGTTGGAGGGTCTGCCATTCAAGGGCTGCACCAGACTACGAATAGACACACAATATTTAAAAGCATATTTCCTGTCGACAGGAAAATGAACAATACCAGCAACTATTGCTGTTTCAGATTACTCCAGTGAATTATCTTTGAGGCGCGAGTTAGCAGACACACTTCTACGGTACAACGTGCATGGCGAAAGTTGTCAAGTGAAGACAAACATGCTCGTAGATCTGGCACAAAATCAGTCTGACAGAAAACAGTGTGGGGGATCGCATAATTTTGTGGTTATTCTGAAGGGAACTCCGAGGATCAGTAGCCCAAATTCAATCAGTTGTGGCACCCCAAGTTAGGTGACAGAAAACTGGTAATCGTTTGTGTACCTTAGACTTAAGTGCAGTAAGTATTACATTGACCCCAAATTATCTTCTGGAAAGACTTTCCTGGTGTCGGCAAATTTCACACAGGTTCGACTATGGCACATTGTTGCTTTTGTCTTGGTAGCAATGATCGTCGCAATAAAATCCGATGGCAAACGTGAGACAGAGATCAGGCCGATCTTATTGTTGACTAGCTGATGTACCCGTGCTTCGCTACGGGATTCTCAGAAAGACTGACTTGGTGGTTTTCCTTAATCCAACATAGGTCATTACAAAAACGTCCGTAGGAATGTAGCGATTGAAAGCAATGTTATCATATAAAATACTCGATCAAATGAAACACCGCAAACTTTCTCACTTTCAACGAACAGTAATACGGTGCCGATCTAAGAGTCCGAAGTTCCAGAACTGGAATAACCAGGTCGCAGACTGCCGTGAACACTCCTCTGTCATTATTCCGTTAAACATGCACACTACTCATTCCAATCAGTGCCTCCGAGTAGGGATTGAATAGCTCGAATACTATGATGAACCGATGTGTTACGAACCAGATATATCAGAAAATGTATGAACCAGAGGAATGGCATGCTACTTTCCGCCAATATACAGGCAGGCTGTTTCAGTTGGTACGACCAGGCGAGTTGGCCGTGTGGTTAGGGGCGCGCAGCTGTGAGATTGATATATATAGATTTATCTATACGACCACTAATGACATAAATAACTTATTTGAGAATTACATTTCAGGCCTTCCCCTAAACTACCATTTCACTCAGCGTGAATAAAATAATTTATAGCCTAGATTGTAGTGGATCATCACCCGACATTACATGACGATTTTCATTAAATTCTCTTCAGCCGTTTCCTCTTGATGCGTGTACATACATACATATAGACGGACAGACAGAAATTACGGGAAAGTAAAAACAATGCATTTCCTTGTTACTGTAGACATGACAGATACAGAAATACCATTCATTTCAAATTCTGAGCAATGTACAGGCAAAACACTTATTTTATATATAGATTACATTTCAGGCCTTCCCCTAAACTACCATTTCACTCAGTGTGAATTACATTATTGATAGCCTAGATTATAGTGACCTATTCCCAGACTTTGCATACCAATTTTCGAGAAGATACGACCACTAATACAATAAATGTTTGACAATTAAATTTTAGGCCTTCCCCTAAACTACCATTTTTCTCAGCGTGTATAGCCTATATTTTAGCGACTTGTTTCCAATGTTTGTCTACTGATTTTCATTAAGGCACGACCACTAATAACATAAATATTTGAGAATTAAATTTCAGGCCTTCCCCTGTACTATCATTTCACTCAGCGTGATGAAAATAATTTATAGCCTAGATTGTAGCGGTTAATCACCCGACTTTACATTCCGATTTTCATTAAATTCTCTTCAGCCGTTTTCTCGTGATGCGTGTACAGACAGACAGACAGACAGACAGACAGAAATTACGGAAAAGTAAAAAATGCATTTTCTTGCTACTGTGAACATGACCGATACAGAAATACCATTATTTTCAAATTATAAGCAATGTACAGACAAAACTGTTATTTTATATACAGGATGAAGCGAAATTCGCGTACTCAGGCGTCGCAGCGCGACTGTTCACATGCCAGCAATAAAAAAATGTCTCTCACAAAAGTTCGTCCTTCGAGTATATCCGGCAGAAAAAGGGCGTTGAAGAGTGGCAATCTGGCAACACTGGAACCACATGTAGGGTAACTACCTCTGTCAGCACGTATTCTTTGTGCTGTACAGTTGGTGCAGTGGTTACAGTTTTGGGTTAGCATTCAGGAGGTCGAGGGGTCGATCCTGGGTTGAAGCGTATTTTTTTATTTCATAAATGTAGTCCAGGTGGTATGGTATCTGGCAACTTAATCGTCAACAGCCATTGCAGCGGGTCCTCTAGAAACCCTTTGCACTTACATACTACGATCCTACAAATGGACGAACAATCGTTTCCCTTGGTCAGCTTTGAAAGACGTCCTTTCCACGTCGTGGGCGTGAATTTATTCGCACAAATTCATATACTAAATGCGAAACCTGTTTTCTTTCTACCGTCCTCCAACGATCTCATAGATTAGTAGCAACTGTTATTCTTGCCTCGTTCAAGTCCATTGTATTTCGTAAGGTCTTACGTTACCAGTAGGCCTAGCAAGGTATTTGTTGTGTTCAGCGTTACAAAATGTTGTAAATGTAGGATACATGAGACCTAAGGTACGGTGTCTTACTGTATTACAGTATGTTATGTCCGATGGAAATTAGTAAACAAAAAATTGCGCCTTAACCCAGGATCAAACCCTCTACCACCTGCATGCCAACCCAAAACCCTATCCAATGCACGAACTGCTCAGAACGAATATATGGTGCTGACAGAGGTACTTACCGTACATGTGGTTACAGTGTTGCCAGATTGCCACTATTCAACGTCCTTTCTCTGCCTGATATACTCGCAGGACGAACTTTTGTGAAAGACATTTTTTATTGCTGGCATGTAGGGAGTCGCACTGCGACGCCCGAGTGCGCGAATTTCGCTTCACTCTGTATATAGATTACATTTCAGGCCTTCCCCTAAACTACCATTTCACTCAGTGTGAATAACATTATTGATAGCCTAGATTATAGCGACCTATTCCCCGACTTTGCATACTAATTTTCGTGAAGATAAGACCACTAATACAATAAATATTTGAAAATTAAATTTTAGGCCTTCCCCTAAACTACCATTATTCTCAGCGTGTATATCCTATATTGTGGCGACTTATTTCCCATCTTTCTCTACCGATTTTCATTAAGACACGACCACTAATAACATAAATATTTGAGAATTAAATTTCAGGCCTTCCCTAAACTACTATTTCGCTCAGCGCGATTAAAATCATTTATAGCCTAGATAGTAGCGGTTCAACACCCGACTGTACATTCCGATTTTCATTAAATTCTCTTTAGCCGTTTTCTCGTGATGCGTGTACAGACAGACAGACAGACAGACAGACAGACAGACAGACAGACATTACGGAAAAGTAAAAAATGCATTTTCTTGTTACTGTGAACATGAACGATACAGAAACGCCATTCTTTTCAAATTCTGAGCAATGTACAAACTCTTATTTTATATATAGATTACATTTCAGGCCTTCCCCTAAACTACCATTTCACTCAATGTGAATAACATTATTGATAGCCTAGATTATAGCGACCTATTCCCCGACTTCGCACACCAATTTTCGTGAAGATACGACCACTAATACAATAAATATTTGACAATAAAATTTTAGGCCTACCCCTAAACTACCATTTTTCTCAGCGTGTATAGCCTATATTGTAGCGACTTATTTCACATGTTTGTCTACCGATTTTCATTAATACACGACCACTAATAACATAAATATTTGAGAATTAAATTTCAGGCTTCCCCTAAACTACCATTTCACTCAGCGTGATTAAAATAATTTATAGCCTAGATTGTAGCGGTTCATCACCCGACTTTACATTCCGATTTTCATTAAATTCTCTTCAACCGTTTTCTCGTGATGCGTGTACAGACAGACAGACAGACAGACAGACAGACAGACAGACAGACAGACAGACAGACAGACAGACAGACAGACAGACAGACAGACAGACATTACGGAAATGTAAAAAATGCATTTTCTTGTTATTGTGAACATGACCGATACAAAAATACCATTCTTTTCAAATTCTGAGCAATGTACAGACAAAACTCTTATTTTATATATATATATATATATAGATAAGTACGGCCCAGCTCTTAGCATTATGTCCTTGGGATCTACTGGTATTAATTGAAAACCTGAAATTCTTTACTGTTAAGCGAAACATTATGCTTGTTCATCGTTTGAAACCAGGTTTTGAAACCAGTAGTTATCCAACTGATGACGAACGTTGTAAATGGGATGTTTCATCTCGGCAGTGTCTCTGAAAATGCTGCACGCGCCTCCAGGTAAGTTCTCAATAAAGACGCAAGTTCTCAATAGGCCGTCCTGTCTCTGGACCTCAGCCATCTTGAACTGCGGAGCAGTATTAACCCTCATCGATCAGCAAGAATCGGTACAATATTCTGGTGGAAGTGATCAAGGATCTGATTGACTCAGGCTTACAAATAATAATTAGCAAATAATTGCAGTTATAGGTAATCAAACACTACAGTGATTTTTACCTGAGGAACCAGAAAGTGTTATTATCGCATCATTATCCTGCATGTTCAGTTGCTGATTTGTAGTCCTATATCTTCAAGTCGTAGCAAATTTCAGTTATGACATATGTATTTTTAAAAAACACATTGTCAATCTCAGGAATATTCGGTAGTCCACGATTATGTTTAGATTAGTTTCTACCTATTACAGATTATGTAATTTATCGCTCGTTGGAGTTAGAAGATGATGTGCTAGCTGTAGTAGTAATCTGGTATTGAAGTATACGTTCAACGTATTGGGTCGAGCTTAGTACTTACCGAAGAGCTGTTAAATATAGAACAAGCATGGCTGGCCCGTCACCAGTGGGATCCAAATCTAAAACCCACAGAAATCAACTGGTCAGAGCATCCGATCCGAAATTGGAAAGTAGTGGGTTCGTATACCACTGGTGTCCTGTTGGCTATTTATATTCTGTACTTAAGTTGTCCGGTATGTACTATTTTACAGAACTAGACCTGATACGTTGAAAGACAATTTTAAATACATTGTAGTCGTGAAAAAGTAATAGTCATGTAATTGAAATGTTTCCAGGTATGTTGTGTTTTAATAGAGATTTTAGCTGGATTTGAAACTTATATGAACGCAGTAATGAGAACTGTAGGCAAATAGAGATGAGGTTTTCTTATCAGCAACTTAAATGCACTACATTTTCCCTTGATATATCCAAAACGTGTACAAATTATGAATTAAAGCTATTTAAAACATTCTTACGCACTTTCTTGAGACTAGATCAGCGTCTGCTCCAGGACGTAATCGAGAGAAAAAATAGTGAACACGCAAGCAAGTTCTGATAAATCCACGTGTGTCTTTCTGTAGCTAAATTCACGCTCTCTTACACTCCCTTCATACCACCCTCGCCATTACGTTCTTACCTTTATTTATAGTCAACAACTGCCGGGATTATACCATCATGGTAAAGCACCGTCATAACTAAACTTGAGGTAGGGGAACTAATTTTAGAGCCGCCAGGATTTCTATCTATAGAATGTCATTTTTACGTACTAGGGGAATTGACTGCTAGTATTCTAAGACAATTGTTATCAGTTCAAATAAGAATGCATTCTTGCCTGAAACGTTCTCGTTTACCCTTCAATTCGTACTTGGATTTTAAATTTTAGTTACCTGTATTATTATTATTATTTAAAGTATTTGGGACGAAAATTAATTATAAGTTACTTGGAACATACTAGCCTTGATGTACAAAAGTATTCCATTATCCTACGCTCTCTTCTGAACAAAAAAGAATATACAGTACTACTCCCCCCATGGCACTACAGCCCTGAAAGGTCTTGGCCTACCAAGCGACCGCTGCTCAGCTCGAAGGCCTACAGATTACGAGGTGTCGAGTCGTGTAGTCAGCACTACGAATGCTCTCGGCCGTTATTCTTGGCTTTCTAGACCGGGACCGCTATCTCACCGTCGGATAGCTCCTAAATTCTAATCACGTAGGTTGAGTGGACCTCAAGCCAGCCCTCAGATCCAGATAAAAATCCCTGACCTGGCTCGGAATCGAACCCGTGGCCTCCGCGTAAGAGGCAGGCATGCTAGAATATACTACTCAGACCTAATGAATTATTCTCTATATATAATTATACTAGCAAGATACCCGTGCTTCGCTACGGTATTATACTGAAATTTATAATTGAATGCTTATTGTTGTAGATATATAATCCGCCGAAATTCGCGATCTGACTCGTTTACTGCGAGAATCCGCCAGAATTCGCGATCTGACTCGTTTTCTAATAGATTACGGCAAGTTTCCTCCCATTTTTCAATCTTTCTTTCCAGCAATCGATTTCGTACTTCCCGGCTAGGTCCAGGTATTCCACCCGGTCAGTTGGGTCCCTAAATCCTTGCCATCTTTTCCTATAAGCATTTTTAATATGGATCAAATCCTTCAGGAGATACGGCGTGGTGTCTTCTTGGGTGCCTTGGCGGTACTGAACCCGCGGCCGGACTGCATTCTTAGTCATTACCCGTCCAGGACCCGTTTCCAGCGGGATCCGCACATTTGACGACGATCCAAGGCAAGTGTGCGGGATTTCTGGCGATACGAATGACATACTCCCGTGCATTATTGACCTTATTATAGAGGTGAACAATTGGACGGTCAATCTCTTTCCTATCGTTTATTTCAAATGTGTTTACATTTTTATTTGTATGCCAGGAGAATCTACTGTAATCTAAGAACGTTCTCCGAAGGAAAAGATGGTTCTTGAAAACGAACCTAGTAAAGATTAGAAATGATCGGTTTATGATCAGAATAAGTACATCGAAAATCTACAGCCTGTTTCCAGTCATTCGACAGGGTCAGGAATGGAATGAATAAAGCCCCCGTATAGCGGCGACAATAGGAATTGTTCCGGCTGCCGAAGCCTGTCGCACTTCTCTGGGGCAATGATTATTAAATGACAAATGAAATGAATTGATACTGGACAGTGTTGCTGGAATGAATGATGACAGGGAAAACCGGAGTATCCAGAGAAAAACCTGTCCCGCCTCCGTTTTGTCCAGCACGAATGTCACATGGAATGACCGGGATTTGAACCACGCAACCCAGCTGTGAGAGACCGCCTGAGCAACGGAGGCTCCTTGTAAGTACATTGCGAACAGTAAAATCAATTGATCCCCCCCTCCTTGACACCCCACCGCCGTTAAGTCTATTTACCCCCCAAAAAGGAATGTAAAGATGGCGTGCTTCTTAATGTTTAAAGGAGATTCCAAACACCAATGTGGTCACGTCTATTACCTTCAGTTTTGAGATATAAGTATACCCATAAAAATAATTAACTTTTTTCACTTCCTTTCACACTCCTCCCCCTCCCCACCCAACCAAGTGAATTTTCCAGCAAAAAATACTTGTTTCTTTAATAGTAAAGGATCTTCTAAATACCAAATATCACGACTCTAACTTTTTTAGTTTATCCTCACGAAAGGAATTCAACTCCTTTTCACTCCAGCCCCCCCCCCCCACACCCCCAAGATGGTTTCCCCCAAAACGCGTTTTTCTTTGTTTTTAAAGGAGATCCAAATACCAATTTTCACGTCTGTAACAACTTTAGTTATTATTAGCTTATGTATTCTCATACAAATAAGTCAATTAAATTTTCAATTCTTTAACCCCCCCCCCCCCTCTTCATTGGATTTTCCGAGAATACGTGTTTCTTTACTTTTAGAGCAGATTCCAAATATCAAATTTCACGTCTGTAACATCTTCATTTTTGAGATATCAGTAGCCTAATTAAAAGAATTCAACACCATTTTCAGTCATTATTAACTACCCCCTCCACCCAAGTGGTATTTCCGAAAACTAAAAGTACACGTTTCTTTATTTTTAATAGAGATAAAAATACCATTTTTCACTTCTGTAACATGTTTTTTGAGATATACTGTAGAAATTCTCATTTTAAAATTTCACCCCTTTTTAGTTCCCTTAAGTGGAGTTTCCAAAAACAAATCACCTATGTTTCTTTACATTTACAGGAGTTTCCAAATACCTACTTTTTACCTCTGTAACATTTTACGTTTCTCAGATATTCTGTAGATATAGTCTTTCAAAAAATTCACCCCTATTTGTCACTCCTGTTTAACCGCCATTAATTGGATTTTCCAAAAACAAAAAATACGTGTTTCTTTATTTTTAAAGGAGATTCCATATAAAAATTTTGAGTTCTGTAATATCTTCAGTTTCTGAGATATATGTATCCTCATTAAAGGCATTCAACCTATTGTTCAACCTTTTAACCCCTCCTATTGGGATTTACAGAAAACAAAAAAATACGTGTTCCTTTATTTTTAAAGGAGATTCTAAATACCAATTTTTACATCTTTAAAAAAATTTAAAGCTTTAAGATGTAGACACACTCATTTTAAAAATTCACCCCCCCCTTTTCACCCTCCATTATTTGGTTTTTCCAAAAACAAAAAAATACCTGGTTCCTTATTTGTAAAGTAGATCCCAAATACCAATTTCAGGTCAGTAATATCTTCGGGTTCGGAAATATAAGTAGCCTCATTAAAGGCATTCAACCCCTTTTTCACCCTTTTCCACCCTTCCTATTGGGATTTTCCGAAAACAAAAAATACTTCTTTCTTTATTTTTAAAGGAGATTCTAAATACAAATTATTACATCTATAAACTTTAGAAGTTTTGAGATATAGATACACTCATTTTAAAAATTCACCCCCTTTTCACCCCCCATTAATTGGATTTTCCAAAAACAAAAAAAAAATACGTGTTTCTTTATTTTTAAAGGAGATCTCAAACACCAATTTTCAGGTCTGTAATATCTTCATGTTCTGAAATATAAGTAGCCTCATTTAAGGCATTCAACCCCTTTTTCACCCTTTTCCACCCTTCCTATTAGGATTTTCCGAAAACAAAATAATACATGTTTCTTTACTTTTAAAGGAGATTCTAAATACCAATTTTTACATCTATAAACTTTAAAAGTTTTGAGATATAGATACACTCATTTTAAAAATTCACCCCCTTTTCACCCCCCCAATAATTGGATTTTCCGGAAACAAAAAGATACGTGTTTCTTTATTTTTAAAGGAGCTCCCCAACACCAATTTTTAGGTCTGTAATATCTTCAGCTTCTGAGATATAAATATCCTCATTAAAGGCATTCGAACAATTTTGCACCCCTTTTCACCCTTCCTATTGGGATTTTCCGAAAACAAAAAAATACGTATTTCTTTATTTTTAATGAAGAATCTAAATACCAATTTTTACATCTGTAAACTTTCAAAGTTTTGAGATATAGATACACCAATTTTAAAAATTCACCCCCCTTTTCACCCTCCCATTAATTGGAGTTTACAAAAACAAAAAAATACGTGTTTCTTTATTTTTAAAAGAGATCTAAAGTACCAATTTTCAGGTCTGTAATATGTTCAGTTTCTGAGATATAAGTACCGGTATCCTCATTAAAGGCATTCAACCACTATTTCACTCTTTTTCACCCCTCCCATTGGGATTTTCCAAAAACAAAAAAATACGTGTTTCCTTATTTTTAAGGAAGATTCTAAATACCAATTTTTATATCTGTAAATCTTTAACGTTTTGAGATATAGATACACTCATTTTAAACTTTCACCCCCCTTTTCACCCCCTTAGAGACGGAATATCCAAAAATCCTCTCTTAGCGAGCACCTACATCTTATTATGAATGTATCCTCAAAATTTCATTTCTTTATGTCCAGTAGTTTTGGCTCGGCGATGATGAATCAGTCAGTCAGTCAGTCAGTCAGTCAGTCAGTCAGTCAGTCAGTCAGGACAAGTTACTTTATATATATAGATAATATACAAACATTTTAAAACTTATAATCAGCATGCAGTCTCATATATTTAAGGTCAACTTATGGTACTAAAAATGATGTATCCACCCGATTTCCTGATTTCATATTTTATCATGTTTTGTTCCAGAACTTCAGTTACAATAGAATATTAATAAAGATTGTGATAAAATACATACATTTTTTCAACCAGTTGACTTAGGGCTCTCCATTCTCGAATTTTATTTAAAAAATAGATGACTATATATAATTTTCGTTATATTAGTAATAATATCGTGGTGTTTATATTTATCCTCATTCATAAGATCGATTTTTACTAACTGAAAGGTATCATACTTGTATTTTAACACTTCGAATTTATGTATTGACTTTTTTTATAAAATCAAGAAAGGAAGTGTCATATATATTTATAATACTATCGTACATTCTAAAAAATTTCAGTTAAGCATTCAAAGTAAATTTGCAATTCATTTTGTTTCAAATTCCGTTACTTGCGTTCTTTAGTATGCATAGGACAGACACATCAGTGAAGCATTAGTATTACAGATTCCAGAATTCGCTTAAAACCATTGTATTTACTTTGAATTTAAAATAATTGCTTTAGGATTAGGAAATCCGAGTTCTAATATTTATGTTTAACTTACACTAATCATATTTGATGAGGCATATATAGAGATATTAGTTATGAAACAATGAACTTCAATATCACTGCACTTAAGCTCCTTCACCGTTTTTATAATTTCCGTTATATCGGTAATGATTTATCGTATTGCATTTCTTTTCTTACAATAAACATTGAGCAATTATAGTTTCACATTTATACTTAATATTTCTTCTTAGATGGTGAAACTATCCTTATCGCATTAACTATGATGCTGAACCACATGTTATTGAATAGTTATACTTAGGCTACGTGACCACACAACAGCCTACTTTCCATCCCATGTGCGTATAAAGCTACTGTTATTTGAAAAAAAAAATGTCCTTCTTTCGGAGTTACACAATGTTTAGACGGATGCTTCTACGGCCCGTAACTGTAGACATGTTCATGTCTAGGGTTACATGATTGTTAAGGAAAAATAATAACAAAATAGACACCAGTAAACTGATCATTCACGGCCTCATTGAGTTGGAAATAATTACCTGAAGAATAAATAGAAAAAAGTATAAATTAAATAAGCACAAAACGAAGATAACCCTCACCTCCTTGCGGAACTCCACTAATGTTAAGAACTATACGTTACAAGATAAATACAAAGCAATGGAGAAGCAATGTTAATAATCGTAAATGCAGCCAAAATTCAAATGAAATGCACTTCTCTCACTAATTACTCGTTAACTGCGATTGCTTCCATCACATAAAAACAGTACGGTTTTGTAAGCTTCCTAACTAAACTATTACTCAACACATAAATTAACATTGTAGAACTCTACACAACATTAAGCTACACTTTACAAGATTACTTTCAGAAAATGAACCTTACAAAATATACTGTTTAACATTAACTCTTATTACACTCATGAAGGCACCAGTGGCGCGCACACACACACACACATGCACATCAGTCTCAAGTGAGCCACTCAAATATTGTGTGACTAGGACCGTCTCAGCTATTCTAGCCAGCATTGTTCATTAATGGAAGGAATATGGTCATAAATACGTTTTAATTTAAATAAATGAAACGCGATTATTAATAAATCAAATAACATATTTATTTTCTCATAATTTACATTCAGTATCAACTGCATTTCCACATTTTTTTGATTTGACGGGGTTTGCATTTCAGTGACCACCAAACCTATGGTTGTCTCCCTCCCAACTGTCTTCCTCGCTTTATTATATCTGAAGCATTGTGGAATACAAACAGTCACAGCTAAATGTTTAGTCAACTGACACTAGTAGACTTTATCTTCAATAAGCTGTAGTAACCTAAACATGGTTTTGAGCCAAGAAATGAATACAATGGTAAATTGAGATTAATTACCTTTATCAGCTGTGTGTTAAACTGTGTTCTACCGGACAAGTAACTTAACCCTTCAGTGCACAGCATTACAAATGCGCAAAGGAAAATGTACTTGCTCGTTACATCTGCTTTACGATTTTACAAGTGTGCATGTACTTCTACCTTGAGGACGAACTCGCTAGGGGTCGCTAGTGTATTAAAAAGTGAACAATATCTTTTTAAATTATTTTTATTGCTAATCTGCTGGAGTGAAGTGTAAACTTTAAAAATTTATGGTAAAACAAATAAAATGTTGTTTACCTCAGAGAATTCGTAAGCAACGACATCTCTAAGATTGAAGTCTGGCAGTAGCTACAGTAATCATACAGCTTTGCATATACCAGTAAGTAAAACATTCCAAACTTTTGACATTTTGACTGATCCAAATAAATAAAAATATTTATTTTGAAAAATATTTTTAAAATATTTTTTTCTGGAATTAAAAACCGTCATATTTAAAAGAAGTAATAAATTGCGCATTTAAGGGTTAATTTACATTTCCTGTATTTGTTGATTCACTATCCATATAGACTGATGACCTGGATGCTAGACCCCTATCAACAACAACCATCATCATCATCATCATCATCATCAATATCCATGTTACGTTCTTATATTTTCAAAAGTGGAAGTTAATTTTCAAGCCATAGACCAATGTGTTGGGAACCGAATACCCATAGCCCTATCATATTCGTAAATTAATACAGACTTCTTTTCTTTCCAGGTAAGAAACAATTTACTGATGATGCAAGGTCCTAACTGGGACCTAACTGGAATCACTGCTTCCCTTTCCGTTGAAAGGTAAGAACTTTTAAAATCTGTAAAGTGGGAAATATAAGTTATAAGAATGCAATTTATGACAATTAATTGATTTTTAAAAGTTACTGTATACATTCTCATAATATACTATGAATTAGCAAATGCATTCACGTATATGTGAGGATCCCATCTCTCTATATATCTATCTATCTACGCTCATGCTCATAAATTGCTTGATGATGATGCCTGTTGTTTTAAGGGGCCTAACATCGAAGGTCATCGGCCTTGCTCATAAATTAAGGATAATTGCATATTGTGGTGCCACACAACGTGGCACTACACAAAACTGGCGCTAATAGCATAGGCACATAGTGAACACAAACGAAGCATATCTGTAAGTCCACGGTATTGGTGATAAGTTGAGAAAACCGTCCCAAAACACATGTGCTAGAAAACGCCATTGTTTCCTGCGCATGTACCCCGACATCAATATGGGATATGACACCATGCACACGTACACAGGCCGCACAACGGGTTGGCATACCCTGGATCAGGTGGTCGAGCAGCTGCTGGGGTATCGCCTCCCAATCTTGCACCAGTGCCTGTCGGAGCTCCTGAAGTGTCCTAGGGGTTTGAAGATGTGCAGCGATACGTCCACCGAGAGCATCCCAGACGTGCTCGAGGGGATTGAGGTCTGGAGAACAGGCAGGCCACTCAATTCGCCGGATATCTTCTGCTCCACGGTACTCCTCCACGATGGCAGCTCGGTGGGGCCGTGCGTTATCATCCATCAGGAGGACGGCGGGACCCACTGTACCCCTGAAAAGGCGGACATACTGGTGCAAAATGACGTCCTCTGTCAAAGACATGTAGGGGTGTACGTGCACCGATCATAATACCACCCCACATCATCAAAACACTACCTCCGTACAGATCCCTTTCAAGGACATTACGGGTTCCTGGTTCACGCCAGATGTGAACCCGGTGAGAATCACTGTTCAGACTATACCTGGACTCGTCCGTGAACATAACCTGGGACCACTGTTCCAATGACCATGTACTATGTTCTTGACACCAGGCTTTACGCGCTCTCCTGTGAGCAGGGGTCAGTGGAATGCACCTTGCAGGTCTCCGGGCGAATAAACCATGTCTGTTCAGTCGTCTTTAGTCTGTGTGTCTGGAGACAAGTGTTCCAGTGGCTGTGGCAAGGTCCCGAGCAAGGCTACCTGTAGTACTCCGTGGCCGTCTGCGGGCACTGATGGTGACATATCGGTCTTCTTGTGGTGTTGTACACTGCGGACGTCCCGTACTGTAGCGCTTGGACACGTTTCCTGTCTGCTGAAATCGTTGCCATAATCTTGAGATCACACTTTGTGGAACACGGAGGGCCCGTGCTACGACCTGCTGTGTTTGAGCAGCCGCCAGTCGTCCTATTGTTCTACCCCTTATAACGTCATCAATATGTGTTCATTGAGCCACACAGTCACCATTAGCACGTCTGAAAACATCTGCACACTTACTCGCTGCACCGTACTCTGACATGCATCAACACATCTCTGCGTATTTGGACTGCTGCCAGCGCCACCGTGCGACGACCGCAGGTCAAATGCACCACATGGTCATACCCCGAGGTGATTTAAAACCGCAAACCGCCCACCATAGCGTTGTTTCGCCATGTATCAGCATTATCCTTAATTTCTGAGCATGAGTGGATATAACACGGAATGTCTGTCCGTCTGTTCCTGGTATAAATCCATACCGTTCCACCACTTTGAACCAATATTTATTCACTTACATTTTAGGACCCTGCGAGTAACCCCATCTACAAGAAATTTTAACAGCCCTCTCCATTTCCTAATATTTATCACTGTAATTATATAATGAAAATGAAAATCTACAACCTGTTTTCCAGTCATTGACCGGGTCAGGGATGTAATGAATGAAGCAGATATAGGCTGTTAGTACGATGGGGTCACCACTCCTAAAGTGATTTATTAATGAATGATAGATGCTATGAAATGAGAATGGAGAGTGTTGCTGGAATGAAAGATGACAGGGAAATCCGGAGTACCCGGAGAAAAACCTGTCCTGCCTCCGCTTTGTCCAGCACAAATCTCACATGGAGTGACCGGGATTTGAACCACGGTATCCAGCGGTGAGAGGCCGACGCGCTGCCGTCTGAGCCACGGAGGCTCCTTGTAATTATATAATATTGATGAAATTATATAATACTCACACAACCTACTGCTTTCTGTTACGCCTAACAAATCAAATGTCACACAACGGTGTGGCTTAGAATCTGGTAGCCTGGGTCACCTTCGTCGATGTCTAGCCGCTGTTCAATGCCATTCTCAATACATTCATTATCGGTATTTAGTTATCGAATTATATCCAGTAAATCCTAATAGTAAGAATAAGACGAAAATACCTCTGCCTTTCTTCCTCTCCTTATTCTTGTTCTTCTCCGTTCAATCAAGAGTTTATTGTATAGTCGCTCAAAGAAAGAGTGAACGCATGATATTTTATGTTCCTCAGTCTTAATTATTTAAAAAATCATCTCCAATATAGATACGTACTCTATGGATACTCACAATAAACCTTTATCTCTATGTTCGTTTTTTTCTGAGATAAGTGTACCCGCGAATAAAACAATGACACCCGCTTATTCTACTTTTCCTGACCGACTGAGCATTCATTGTTTTATTTTTATCTTAAAAGTCATTGCGATTTGTTCGTGAAGCCAAGCGCATGTATACCGCATATAATTTAAATACATATACTACCTAGTGACCACTTCCAACGAAGTGAGGCGTAATTGTATTGTTATTGAGGTAATTTGTTTGTTACACTTTTAAATGTAAACGTCATGTTAGATGATTAGTTATCTCAATATCCGCTCTTAACGTCAACAACAGCGCATTGGATTGGTGAGCGTGATGGTTATCGAGAAGCACTCTAATAAACAATAATCGCCCTACTTCACACTGACCAATTGCGAAACAATGAGTACCCACCAGCAGACCTGTTACCTGCAAACTATGTAGGAGTCTGGTGTTAAATCTTCGGTAAAATGAACGATTTATGTACTTCCGACATCTTCCTGTTTATCGGAGAATACTATCATGACCATAGGACAAGTAATTGTGCAGTAATAATTCATTTGTAAAACGTCAGTAGATTAAATCATGTCTCGCGCCCCACACAACATTTGTACGCATAAAAGGAGAACGAGAAATGCCGTTCAATAATCAAACATCGTGATAAATTGAATGAGGACAGTTAATGCGAGGAAAGGAGCAAATTTCATCCGTCTTTAATAGGGGAAAGTTAGGTAATTTTCGATGATGTCTGAGACCAAATATCCCGTTAAAGGTCTCGAAAAGAGCCCCCACGAGTTACAAAACCCACTTCTTTGATGTCTCTTCTATGTTGGGTGTTCTGCATGAAGGCTATCTGAGTCGTCAACAGCTCTAAAACTAGCTTCCATAGATGGGCTAGGCGTCACTGAAGAGCCGTGCAAATGAAGTGAGGAATCAGGTAGAGTTTGCCGTTGCTTTCCTTACCGAGCTAGAAATTGCTATTAGATAATAGTCTGATAATCCCACTAAAACGTACACACGAAATTACCTTATGAGAGACATGTTTACACTATTCATAACAGCGACTGGCTGCATAAAGTATGACATGACTTGCATCGCTCATACATCAGTCAGTTACACATTGTCAAAGCCAAGAATGAGAAGTAACATTTCTTTATAGCCCATACCAGAACACACAGTGCATTTAAAACACTACGTCTCGTCAAAAAGAAAAGCAACCTTGGTATCTAGAGATCGTAAATGTCAAGATCTGTCAATAAACAAAAAAACAGAAGTCGATGTTTTGCAAGAAAACAAACATTGTTAAATCAAGCAGAATGGTAGATTTTAATTATGGATTGAAGGTTGGAGCAGGTTTCATTCATCCTCTTGAGATCGACTGAGGGGCTGTCAGGTAACGCATCCGGTCACTAAATATATGTGAGTTTTTCAGGTTGACCGCATGAAATGCCTGTATTGGCGGACAACTTTGCACTGTAGGCGGCAGTCGTCTTGTTGGTCCATTAAAGGCGACGAGAGGAGCTAGGACTTGAGGAAAGAAGCGGCCGTGTTGTTTGGTGTGAAAAAGGGAAACTATGATAAGGCATATTCAGGGCTTCCGATGATAGGATTAGAGCCTGCAATCTCCCAAATGCAAGACTACAGTTACACGACCTCTGCCGCGTAGCCAGCTCGCGCGAATTATACCTTTTCTCTTCAAATAATTTGTACTGTTCCTCTTCCACCTACAATTAATGTCTAGAAAGGGAGTTGAACACATTCTTTTTTGTCCGACAATTTCTGCCACTGCTACCACCAGAGTGCGCGCGCATTCGCACACAATACACACACACATATACATTTAGACAGGCAAAATAACATTGTTCCCTTAACAGTAAGGTTTATGCACTATTTCTGCCACTACCAGCACCAACGACGACAGACGAAGACAAACGATCACAGCGTGCATACGGTCTTCATTTACTAAGAGCAACAGCCGTCTGTTGATCAGGGCCAGTAGTTCACTCAGCTAGGAATCGATACAAAGAGGAGAGAAACCGTCAACTTGTAACTTCACATTCCAATTACGTTTGCACAACAAAATGCGTCGCGTATCTTTTTGCTGGAAAAGACTAAATACTCACGCAACCTGCTATATTCTGCTAAACTCCACAAATCTAATATCAAGCACCAGAGGCATATGATGATGCTTGTTGTTTTAAGGGGCCTAACATCGAGGTCATCGGCCCCTGATGGTACGAGATGAGACGAAATGCAATGACAAAATAAAAAACCAAAATCCTCCACTGACCAGAATTCGAAGCGTGAGGACGAAAAATGAACGGATGAATATGAAGTTAAAACAATCAGTGGAGACGACCCGCAATGCCTCAGTCTCAGAAACTGACGGAAAACGATAGTAATACTGACCAAGGGACTTCTTCTATAGCTCAATACTGAGTCGAGGATGCTTGCAAGCTAAAGGGGTCCAAAATATAGTTTATCGGCCTCTCATAATGGTACTTATCGCTTGGTAAGTAGAACCATGGTACTTTTTTTTTTTTTGCTAGGGACTTTACGTCGCGCCGACACAGATAGATCTTATGGCGACGATGGGATAGGAAAGGCCTAGGAGTTGGAAGGAAGCGGCCGTGGCCTTAATTAAGGTACAGCCCCAGCATTTGCCTGGTGTGAAAATGGGAAACCACGGAAAACCATTTTCAGGGATGCCGATAGTGGGATTCGAACCTACTATCTCCCGGATGCAAGCTCACAGCCGCGCGCCTCTACGCGCACGGCCAACTCGCCCGGTACCATGGTATTTGACATGGTGCGTTACTAATCAACAGTATCGTAGACTCGCGGTATTCCACACATTGTGGTAGTACTCACAGGCAATGAAATTCGCACAGGTAATACAGACCTATGGTTTTTCACACACAGTGGCGCAATTTACAGGCAACGCAAACCTATGGTTTCCATCACGTAAGTGTACTAACCACAGGGACTCGTACTATCCCGTGGTGTTCCTTATATAGTGGGTACTAATCATAGGCAAGCCAGAACCCTGGTGTCGCTCATATAGTGCTACTAATCACAGGTACCGTAAAAGCTTGACCGCACGGTGCTCCTGATTGCTACTAATCAAAAACCTATTTGGAACTAACATAGTGGTACTACGCGCAAGTAACAGCGATCCATGGTGTTCCCCGCGTGGTGGTACTAATCACAAGTAGTTTCATGGTTCTAATCCAATCATCCCTTGGTCGCCCCTTTTAGTCGCCTCTTACGACAGGTAGGGGATACAGTGGGTGTATTCTTCGTCTGCGTCCCCCACCCACAGGGGATTGTGTGTTTGGTCCGCGAGAGGTATTTTATTTCCCTCAAGTCCGCCGACAAGCCGATTAGGATCCCCCTATCCGCCACCTGGGACGCGCCACGTGGGAGTATCACCTCTCCCCCTGCTACGCCAGCGTAGTAGGATCGTGGACCAGAGGCATATAAATTATTTGTGTTGTTTACAACATGCCGATTTTCATCTCATCAAATTCTGTGATAATTTTTCCATACCTCTTTACTGTAATTGACGTCTCTGACGTCTCATTTATAATTTCAAAAGTTCGTTTTCTATACTTAATATTAATGTCTAGTGTCTTTTCCTCCTACTACTATTTAAAACGTACTAAGTGTCTGATTTCCATAATAGTAATAGTTGCTCTGGTTTTACAACCAACTAACATTACGAATTTTGGAGACTCCTAGGAGTCAAAATTTTGTCCCACACGAGTTATTTTATGTGCCAGTTAATCCATTATGCAAGGCTATCGTACTTGAGTAACTACAAATACCACCGGGCTGATCCAGAATGGATCCCGCCAACATGAACTACTCAGTCCGGTGACTAAATTCTAGCTACCTCAAAATGTGTTCTAACAATCTGGTCAAAATGAATGGCATATCTTATCGTCTCGGCTTGGTATCACTATATTTTTGACCTCATCTATATATTTCACCTTCATTATTTCCCTGTAACACCACATTTTAAATCCGTCGTAATTGTTGCCCCAATAGAGGTACGATTTGGATACCAAAGAAATACGCTCCTATTCTGTAAACCATTTCTCTTGTTGGAAAATATTTTCTTACTGGGAACACTCCTATCTTGCAGTAAGTGTTATCAATCAATCAATCAATCAATCAATCAATCAATCAATCAATCAATCAATCAATCAATCAATCAATCAATCAATCAATCAATCAATCAATCAATCAATACTGATCTGCAGTTAGAGCAGTCGCCCAGGTGGTAGATCCCTATCTGTTGTTTTCCTAGCCTTTTCTTAAATGATCGCAAAGAAATTGGACATTTATTGAACATCCCACTTAGTAACTTATTCCAATCCCTAACTCTCCTTTCTTCATACGATTATTTTCCCCAATTTGTCCTCTTAAATTCCAACTTTATCTTCATATTATTATCTTTCCTACTTTTAAGGACACCACTCAAACTTATTCGTCTACTAATGAAATTCCACGCCATCTCTCCACTGGCAGCTCGGAACATGCCACTTAGTCAAGCAGCTCGTCTTCTTTCTCCCAAGTCTTCCCAGCCCTAAATTTGCAACATTTCTATTAATCCACTCTTTTGTCAGAAATCACCCAGAACAAATCGAGCTGCTTACATTTGGATGGTTTCCAGATCTTGAATCAAGTAATCCTTGTGAGGGTCCCATACACTGGAATCATACACTATTTGGGGCCTTACCAGAGACTTATATGCCCCCTCCTTTACATCCTTACTACAACCCCAAGAAGGCCTCAAAACCATGTGGACCGGGCGATTTGGCTCTGTGGTTAGGGCCACATAGTTGTGAGCTTGCATCCGGGAGATAGTGGGTTCGAACTCCACTGTCATCAGCCCTCTAGATGGTTTTCCGTGGTTTCCCATTTTCACACCAGGCAAATGCTGAGGCTGTACCTTAATTAAGGCCATGGCTGCTTCCTTTCCACTCCTAGACCTTTCCAATCCTATCGTCGACATAAGACCTATCTGTGTCGGTGCAACGTAAAGCCAATTATAAGAAAGAAAGAAAGAAAGAAAGAAAGAAAGAAAGAAAGAGAACCATGTGCAGAGTTCTACAGTATACCCTTTATTTAAATCCCATTTATGTGATTACCCCAACGAAGATCTTTCTTTATATTAACAGCTAGGTACTTATAGTAGGGAACTTTAACCCCCCCCCCCCCTCGCCATCAACGCATTAATTAAAACAGACGATTTTTCCTATTTGTGAAACTCACAACCTGCCTTTATACCCGCTTATCTTCATAACATGGGCTACTGTCCGTCTCACACCATTATCGAGGTCATGATTGCAGTTGCTCACAACCGTGTAACTTATTTATTACTGTATAAAAAACATCATTCATAAAAGCGTTATCTCTGATTCCACTTCTTTACGCATATCATTTATATAAACAAGAAAACATAGAGGTCCAATAATATTGCCTTGAGGAATTCCCCTCTTAATTATTACAGGGTCCTACGCGGTTTCTCTGAGTTCTGTTTTCTAGAATTATAGCCATCCATTCAGTCACTCTTTTGTCTAGTTAAATTGCACTAATTTTTGCGAGTAGTCGCCCATGATCCACCCTATGAAATGCCTTAGACAGGTCAACCACGACACAGTCCATTTGGCCTCCTGAATCCAAGATATCTGCTATATCTTGCTGGAAGTTGAGCTTCGGAGGAATAATCTTTCCTAAACCCAAACTGCTTTCACCGAGCTCGATAGCTGCAGTCGCTTAACTGCGGCCAGTATCCAGTATTCGGGAGATAGTGGGTTCAAACCCCACTGTCGGCAGCCCTGAAGATGGTTTTCCGTGGTTTGCCATTTTTACACCAGGCAAATGCTGGGGCTGTACCTAATTAAGGCCACGAACGCTTCCTTCCCACTCCTAGCTCCTTCCTGTCCCAGTGTCGCCATAAGACGTGTCTGTGTCGGTGCGACGTATAGAAACTTGCAACTTGCAAACTGCCTTCTATCGAACCAGTTTTTAATTTCGCAAATGTGTCTGCTATAAGAAGAAATAATGCGTTCGCAAAACTTACATGCAATGCATGTCAAACTGACTGGCCCGTAATTTTTAGCTTTATGTTTTTCACCCTTTCCTTTATACGCTGTGAACATCTCCCACTGCAGACTTTCATCGTCCCTAGGTATTCAGTTTTAAGAATTTCTATCTGTGTTTTATATATTCTCGGTTCTTTGCTTTTTTGCTCACTCTTTACTCACCACTACCATAATTTATTCGGATTTTTACATTTTATGCGTGGCAATAATTGCTTATCTCGTTTAAACTAGTTATGACAAATATAGGAAATATGCTGTTCATGAAGATCAAGTCGAGAAACATCTTGATCCTAAATATCTCACCCTCATCCTTGACTTTGGTCGAACGCTTAAATTCTAGATATAGATTTTCCATTACCCTTCCATCTTCAATGATATTACCATGTCGCTCAAGATTTAAAGGACAGTTCATCCACAGGCGATTGAAATCATTTCCTTCAAATGAATGTCAATTGTAGACATGTCCAATTTATATCCTTTTCTTTTTCACGCATTTCTCTATTTTCCTCACTACCCTCACTAGTCCTCAATACTTTCCGAAATTCTGTCCAAACCCTCAACTAGACCAGCTCTTTAACAGCCTTAACGGTGGACTATATTTGCTGATTACGGATAATAATTATTTTCATCGATCTATATATAATCCCTATTCAGTCTGTCTTTCATCGCGATATTAAGAAAATAATATTTCAACCGCATTGGTGACAGTTACAGGTTTTCACCTCTTCCTTACAAGAAAATCAACCTCTCACAAGAAAGCCTTTTGTACCTTTTAAACAAAAATGCCGTACAGCGAAGTGATTGTCTTATATTCGATATTATGGCGCTGACTGGTCTCTCTATCGGCATGTGTTCGAACTACGTACATCCTAACACGGCCGACTTGATGTGTCCCTCTAGCTAGCTCCTTACCGGCCTTGACAATCGGGTCCACGCACTGTAACCGGAGTTGTTACACAGCTCGACACGTGGCGCTGGCAGCCTACCTATTTGCGGTAGAATTACATACTTGAGCGCAGCGAGGGATCCAGTCGGTCGTGATCTTAAATTCTCTTGCCTTCCACGGAGACACTGAGAAAAGGGCAAAATTTGCAAGGCTAAAAGTGGCACCATATATAGGTTACAAGGGCAGTACACTGATAGCCACCATCCTTGAAGTTTTTAGTGAAAAACACTATATTTCAGTAATGTGACTCTTCTCCACTATTTTGGTGTATGCAGCATTACCTCCATTTATAACAACGAGATAGGAAACCTACCGCTGAACTTGGGAAATGGCATCTAACAAATTTTGATCATCGATGCTTCGTTATAAGTATGGTAAAGGTAGAGATATGATTCGGGTGAGGTGGCATTTCACATGCTAGATTCTCGGTTAAATGCCTCTCATTCAGCGAGGTGAGATTGTCATTGTGTTGCACGGAGCAATATTAACTTCATCTGTTGGCATGAGAGTGAACCATAACCTATTACCTGCTTAGACGTTTTTGCGTATCAAGAGACAATCGTTAAACCTCTCACTCAGTGAAGTGAAGTGAAGTGAAGTGAAATGAAGTTGTCATTTTAGAGCAAGTAGCATCATTAACATTGTCTATTGGCATAATACTGCTTTGATGTATTCATATATGGAGAGCGGTAATAACAAGTGTCAGTATCTAATATATTTGTGCTCTGTGCGTTTAAGTGGATGAGTGGTAGACATCGCCTCCTCCTCCTCGTTTTCTTCTCCTTCTTCTTCTTCTTCTTGGTTCGAATGGGCCTACTTTGACCACGCTTGTTCAACTGTTCAGCTTTTCCCAGTATTGACGCATTTTCTGCCGGCGTGACTCCTTTCTTTATTCTGCCCAGGGTTACCTTTCTTCCGGGTTATTTCTTGAAGTCCACGGACTTCTTTCAGTGCATGTCGTACAGACCGTCTATCTTGAAGATCTGATCATCCCAGTTCTTTAATGTCCTTCTAATTTTCTGTCAGTCAAGTGGTACAAATATTCTTGTTCCGCTAACAAATTTCAAATAAACCGACCATCCAACGTGCTGAGACCCAACCACGAAAACCAAAAAGAGGAAACGAAGGTAAAACACGTGATATTTTATGACAGTTTTTGGATACTCTATTGGTGATAAGATCGTCCTTCAGACTGATTCAACATATCTACTACTAAGTAAAGGTAAGGTAAGGGTGTATTCTGCCCGAAGGCAGTATTGTATAAGGTATAATTGGCTCTTCTTTTCATTCGAGTCAGAGTTCAAATTTTTCAAAGTACCAAAGTTGTGCCCAGGAAACGAACAAGTCAACGTCATTAACCAACAGGTTCTGAATATTTTAATAACTGACGAAGTAACTTACATTGGTACTGCTGTGTAGAAAGAAGTCAATAAGGCCGGTTTGTGCAACGGAATTAGATTGACATTACTAAATTTGACAAATTTATGGTTCATACGGAAATTTCAAAGGACGCAGCTTGAGGAAGAAAGTGTTTCATTCCAAGAATAGACATAGCACCTGTTATTCCTGATATGTAATTCGTTCCTCAACGGAGGCAATTTCCTCTATATTTAGCTTTGTCTGCCACAGACAACACGTGATGAGGAAAAAAAAGTACGTAAAATTTTGATAAGTCTCTCCATTCGGTTGTTTAGCAATAGACAACTGTATGTAGTTTTCTCAAGATCCATAGACGTCGAAATAGAACTCCTCACTACACTTGATATGGTTTATAAGAAAATACTATAATACAGTAACTGTTCTGATTCTATTCAAATACCTTATATGTAATGTGGAAATTGTAACTTTTATTCATAAGATATATTAATACGTCCCTTTAACATTTCTAATTACTTCTTAAATACGAAGGTTGGAACTTATATAGTGGCAACTATTTATTTACAACAGATACAAAAGAGTTACATGTTAGCAACCTTTAGTGTCCTTCAATGTAGTCACCAGCGTTGTGTATAACCCGTTGCTAGCGATGTGGAAGTCGTAGTATACTTTAGCAGAGCCTGTTCTGTTGATGGTGTGAATGGAGCGGTCTACTGCCTGTCGAATCTTTGCAACAGTTCTGAAGCGAATGCTCACGAATCGTCTGGTTTCGATCACTGTCCCTTAACGCGGGAAGAACATGCACTTCTTCTTCACTGACGCTTGTAGGACGAACTGCCCGATGAATGTCCGCCACAGTTTGCCGATCATCGTTGAAGGCTTTTACCCACCGTGCCACTGTTCTGTAAGGCAATGCAGATTCCCCGCAAGCCTCTTGAAGACCTTGATGAGACTGTCTTGCTGTACGACCTCTGGCACATTCAATCTTGATCCAACTCCGCTCTCCCTGTTTGGAAAACATAGTGACAACGTTACGTTAGACCGCTAGCTCACAAGTGACTGTATTTCTCTCGCTTGTGCGCACGCAGGTGATGTGGGAAGGTTGAGTCCATTTGCTATGAGGTAAGGTAGGTATGTAACCAACGTGTGCTATCAGCGACAATATTAGATTCCGTTGCATAGCGTCTGCACAGCAGTGTTGCCCCTATTTAAGTTCCAACCCTCGTAGTAATTCTACCTTCGACCCCGTACAAGTTTTATTCGTACGATAAATTGACATGTTGATTTAAAATTTTCGATGTTCACTTCCGTAGTGGTTAGTGCTATTAACTGCCACCCTACGAGATCCAGTTTCGATTTCTGGTACTGTTAGATATTTAAGATTGGCAGGAGCGGTGTTATATAGTTAAAATAATAGGCCCACATACAACTCACCTCCATTGGAGGTGTATCTTATAAGAGCTACACTATCTCGAGGAATACGAGGATACGAGTTTACCTTTCCAATGAACTTGTACACAATAATTTCGACTGTCGAAAACAGACTTACATACTAGTAGTGAATAGGTACGATTCCGAACAATGTCAGTAATAACATACTATTAGCAGCCAGTCCCTGCGGAGAGTGATGTGTATGGTCGATTAGTATTTGTATTTCGGTAAACTTTACCGACTAATAATAGCACTTCTCAGCTCCGTGAAGAACCTGTCTCCGACGAGTTACCTCATACCTCATTTTTTAATATGCTTCTTCAGAAACACTTGATATTTTATGACAATTTTTGGGTGCTCTATTGGTGATACGATCGTCCTTCAGACAGATTCAACATATCTACTACTAGGTAAAGGTAAGGGTGTATTCTGCCTGAAGGCAGGTCCGAACCTCCGCAGAGGTGTGCCTGAGTCGGAGTTTACGTACGGTTGGGTGGCCAGTTCCTTTCCGCTCCTCCATTCCCCTACCCCCCCCCCCCCCCCAAACAGAGCGCGTGGCAACGCATCCAAATCTTGACCACGCCCAGTGTTGTTTAACTTCGGAGATCTCACGGGATCCGGTGTTTCAACACGGCTACGGCCGTTGGCTACTACTAGGGTGGGTCAATAAGTAAAATTTCCTGTTTATTACTCAGAAACAACGGAGCGGAGCTCACCCGAACTTGTGTATTTGATAGTTTGTAGTCACAGCGATAGATCTTGCATAGGTACCCAAGTCGCTAAATCAGAACCTTCAAAGCGGGTTTGCAGAATTGCGAAGTTACTAAGAAGTAGTCACGGAAGGAGGTCCGTAAAGTGATCCGTTTTCTGCAGGCAAAAAACATGTAACTTGTTAATATTCACAGGATGATAATTTCTGTGCACGTAGAGAAGTCTATTCAATAACTAAGGAAGAGGTGCAGTGAATTTTCGAACGACTCTGAAAGACGATAATACTAATTATATTTGTTTTTACGTCCCACTAACTATTTTTACGGTTTTCGGAGACGTCAAGGTGCCGGAATTTAGTCCCACATGAGTTCTTTTACGTGCCAGTAAATCAACTGACACAAGACTGACGTATTTGAGGACCTTCAAATACCGCTGGACTGAGCCAGGATCGAATCTGCCAAGTTGGAGTCAGAAGTCCAGTGCCTCAACCGTCTGAGCCACTCAGCTCGGCATTTGAAAGATGAAGAAAGGAGTGGCCGTACGTTCACAACAGACACTTCTCCAATTCATTGGACTCGGCGCTGATGTGGGTTTACCCCGTTTTACGGCTGGATGCCCTTTCTGACTCTAAACCCCTACGGAGGGATGTATTCGCGAATGTGTGTTTCTGCGGTTGTTGGTAGTGTGTTATGTTATTAGTAGATGAAAAGAAGTGTATCAATATGAAGAACACAAACTCGCACCGAAGGCCAGTATGCTAACCAATCAGACACCTAAGACGCAAGTCCGACTCGTTGGCTGAATGATCAGCGTACTGGCCTTCGCTTCAGAGGGTCCCGGATTCGATTCCCGGCCGGGTCGGAGGTTTTAACCTTAATTGGTTAATTCCAATGGCCCGGGGGCTGGGTGTTTGTGCTGTTCCCAACATCCCTGCAACTCACACACCACACATAACACTATCCTCCACCACACTAACACGCAGTTGCCTACAAATGGCGGATGCCGCCCACCCTCATCAGAGGGTCTGCCTGACAAGGGCTGCACTCGGCTAGAAATAGCCACACGAAATTATTATTACCTAAGACGCATTCGTAAAAACCGTTCATGAAATGGTGCCAGAGATGTCAAGGTAAATTCACTTAATGGTATGGCAAACGCTTGAAAAACTTGGATGATTTTATCGGGAAGAAATGGCTGCGAAATAAATGAATAAGCTTTATCTTGAACTAACCTTATCTACTGAGCATTTAGGAAACTTACTTTCTGACTGAACGTTCGTACATAAAGTTGCTCATCTCTATAGGCATATTTTTTTTCGTATTAACAATAAACGCGACAAAAAATATTTTGAAGTGATTTTGAAATATCTTAACGAGTTAAATGTTTCTGCTTAAGAAATTAGTGATTTTGTTTTCGCGAATTACATTGAATTAGGCTAAAGCGACAAGGCCAGTTTAAAGCAAAATTTACTTACTTAGCGACTAGTGCGAAAAATTCAGCGAAATTCATGGAAAATAACGGTCTTGACTGTAAAATCCCTTAATGGTATGGCCATGTAGAGTGAAAGGGTAATTTGTTGTGTGATCTTGATTAGGGCTATATTATAGGAATAATGAATGATTATCAATATTGCTTCTCTTTCTTTATCTATCTTTCATATAAATAATTCACAAATCGGATAAATTAAACTTTTTATGAATAACTGTAGAAAGGATTAAGGGGAAATTATAGCCATTAGGTAAGCCCTATTTCGCGAAATAACGCACAAAGTTGTTTCTTTTCCGCGAAATCGAACATAAATTAATGCGAAAATGTCATGCCTGTACCCATCTCCCATGACGTGGAATAGTGGATATAATTTTGTTGGACATATCTAAACATGACTGTCCACTGTCCATTCTGTACTGCTATAGAAACTGTAACACGAATCTCGGCTATTACTATCCACGGTGTTTCCCCAAGTTCCAAATAACCGCTCTTCTCTCATGAACGTTTCTGAGCCATAAAGATTGCTCATGGAAAGGCCATTACTATAGATAAAAGTGTATACATAACGGTCGCAGATTTTACACGATCCACTGGAGTTTTATTTTGTTAACTCAGTTGCACGGTGTATTCACTAACGAATATGCAAATTAATGGCTGGAGCAACATAACATGCACTCCCAACCTCTGTTTCGTGCATGGATTAGCCGGCAATCTCAGCCTACAAGGCATTGGTGTAATACAAAGCTCTCTCAGTTCATAAATACAAAAGAGGCAGATAAAAAAACATATCAATGTTCTCTAACGAAGAGAAGGAAGAAACGAAAATTTAAAATAAACAAAGAGAGAAATGAGAGCAAGTTAGCGGTGGAATGACGCTCTCAAAAAATGTGCCTTCAAAGAGATCCGGGAAAGAGAGAGGCAAGAGCCGATACGAGGGAAATAGAGCGAGTTGGTTATGCAGTTCAGGTCACGCAGCTGTCAATGTGTTCATATCCCACCGTTGGCAGCTCTGAGGATGGTTTTACCCGTTTTCCCATTTTCACACCAGGCGTGATCGCTTTTACCCCAACCCCAGCTCCTTTCCTGTCCCATTGCCACTGTCGGAAACAAAATGGTAAAAAATAACGATTCACTTAAATGATCCCGATTCTCTTTCCGAGGTAAGGATAATTTAAGTGGGAAAGATAAATTATGTAAAATTCAAATTTGTGTAGTTCAGCAACTATAGATGCTACCTTAACAACAATTTGCATGCTTAGCATACATTCACCATCATTCATGAAACAACGGTTAGATTTCTAAAATCCTTGTAGTTATAGAAAATGTATCAAGTTTGTATTATATTTGCAGCTATATTATATTTTAACTATAAATAGGCTACTACAAGTCATTGAATATTGACATGATTATTTCGCTGAAAGGTCAACGGCATAACTTGGAATATTGTATATTGAGTGTTACAAAATTAATTGGAGAAACTGTTAGGGCGAGTTTCTCCCACCAAAACAAGAAAAATCGGTCCTGAAATGTTTCGTTATGTATTATTATTATTATTATTATTATTATTATTATTATTATTATTATTATTATTATTATTATACCGTGTGTACAGGATCCCCAACTATTTGTTTTGTGCGCTGTTTCATACTGTGTCCATCTCTGCTAAGAAGAACTTGCGACATTCTAAAAGGTTTTCCTCCGATGGTTAGATGGCTCTGTTTATTAGCGCACTCTTGGGGTCAAAGTCAATTACTTGTCAAGAAGAATGTTTATACTTTGATATTAGTAAACCTGTCTATATTCTGTTGTTGATATTTATTTTTCTGAAGTTGTCAAATCTACCTCTATTCTATCCGCCTGTCACAAGCCAGAATGTAAAATGATTCACCAATCATAAACTTTAATAGTGACGAGGTTGCCCAATCAAAACGCTGGATACAAACACCCCTAGATTATTCTGTCATCTGCCTATATAAGCGGTGAATATTTTGGCCACCTGGCCTGATATTGCTGCGGTGATTGTGTGCGTGTCTTGACGGAGCATAGACAGGAGCTCCCTCATCTGTCTAACATCTGACGAGCTGTACATTATGCTATGTTCCAAATTTATTTCTGAGCATTGTGATTGTTGTTATTTCTATCTGGCACATTCTAGGAAATTCGCCAATGACTTGGAAGACATAATTATTTTGTAGTTGATATTCTTTGTTCTTGTGGCAGCCTCCTCATGGGGGAAGTTGTATTAATAAAATAAAGAGGAAAACAGTGTGATCATGTCTACAGTTTATACAGAGAGGAAGATTATTGTTTCTATTTTACAAAGCCTTCTGCATTTTATGGATGACCGTGGGTTGTATGTAGCTGTGAAACGCTAATTTGAGGGCATTCAGAAGAGTGATTTTATCATTTCGCAACTTCAGTTATTATAATTATTTTTATTTCCATTATATATATATCAGGATAATTCCATAGCAACTTGAACCAGATGGATAGAGGCTGCTTGATGTGGTAGGGTTTTTATGCGTCGCTTTTCCCTATAGAAACAAAATAGCCTTGTTCCCAACAACTTTGCCAATCATACTTTAAATTAGTTTTAAACTGTGGAGCTTAATCGAAACATACCAACGATGGGCGTTGCTCGTGTCCTCGTGTAATCGATATCGAACACCCTGTGCCGTGACAATGTAGGGATTCCCAATCACATTCTTCCGTTATCAATGGCTATATCGAGTTTGCAGATTTCCCTTAGAAATAAAAACGAAATACTACCTTAATTTTAATCCTTGGTTAGTTATCACAACACTAGGCTTAATATCCCGGTGACACACACAAATAAATAAGTGCCTTCCTACCAAGACGGTTGCTGCCCAGACAGATTGCCTGTAGGTATTGCAGAGTCACATGGTCAGCGTAAAGACTTCCCAAGCCATATTGCTTGACTTTTATAACTTGGTCCACTGCTTCTCATATCAGACGGCCTCCTCAGTTGAACTTATCAAGCTCAGAGTACCCCGTTCCAGAATTCAAACAAGGATTAAAATCCTTGGACTGTTCAGAAATAGAACATGCGCTAAGAGAAAAATGAGCTATCCCCAGACGACGAGCGCAATTCTAGACTTATTATAGTTTCATACACTGTCTCAGATAGTGTTATAACACAGGCTGTAAGAAACATTCTACATCACAAACAACTGTAGAGGATGGCAAAGAAAACATTAGAAGCCCGAATAGGAATTAATTATAATAATTAATGTGTTGGCTACTATTAATAAAACGTTTTAATTTTGTCCCTGAAGGGGACGGCGGGCCTTCTAGACGGTGACGCCGTCTCTCAGGCCAGGGAGATGTGGTACGATGAAGGAGATGTTTGGAGAAGTTGAAGGGGTTAGCAGCCGTGGCCTATACTAGGAACTGTCGCCTTAGTGCAGGAGAATGGGAAACCACGGAAAACCATTCTCAGGCCAGCCGACGGTGGGAACCAACCCCTCTCAATCTCCCGAATGCAGACGCGTAGAACCACAGCAGAACCGCGGCCACTCCTCCTCTGCATGGTTGGCCGGTTGGAGTGCAGAGCTGTCGGACCACGAACTAGCCGTGGCCACATGTGGGCCGAGATCCACTCTGCATCCGCCCGCGATGTGTCGGGTATCTCATTTTGATCAAAATAGCTACTTTTTTAGGCGTGAGCGTGAGTGGTAAGTAGGCTACTGATACACAGAATAAGCAAAATCATTTCCGTATATGCTATAGAAGCATCTGAAAATTTAATTCCACCATTTTAAATATCGGCACTAAGTGCTGTAGTGTGTTCAGCTTTATAGCTGGTGGAAAAGAGTGTTTAGCTTTGTAGACAGCTTACACTGCCTCTAAGAATTAAACGTAGCAATTTCTGTTGTAAAGAGAGTGGAACTAACTGATAAACGCCTCTCCAGGAATGGAAGTCTTGTTTCAGTACTTCTTGACTTTCTGATGGGAAATCGAAGGCAATCCTTTACACGCCTAAGATCATCAGCTCAAAATTGATGTAGAAATTAACTCAGAAGTCGGATATCATTTATTACGCTTGTGCAGTGCGAGTGATGG
This sequence comes from Anabrus simplex, assembly GCF_040414725.1. Taxonomy (NCBI): domain Eukaryota; kingdom Metazoa; phylum Arthropoda; class Insecta; order Orthoptera; family Tettigoniidae; genus Anabrus; species Anabrus simplex. Next base: position 276,334,629 of record NC_090268.1, on the reverse strand, counting down.
AGGGAAACGAATTCTATAACAGTATCAACACCAGCCTCTTCGTAGTTCATCCTTTGTAGACGAGCAACATGCCTCACTCTCTACGAAGGGATTAGGAAGCTGGAACTTTCGAAAATCCCTATTCGAAATTCCTCTGCTGACAATGGATATCCGTAGCGGGATTAACTCTGAATTTTGTAGGCTACACGATGCAGCAAATTGCTGGAATACTGCCTTACTTTACGTTTAAGAGCGTCTGTCTCAAGGAAAGTTATTAATTCCATTAAGGCCGACCTCAAAATAACACAGTCTAGCAGCTAACCCTGCTAACACACTCTTACAGGAGGCTGCTGAACAACGATTCCCCAAACACTTAAATGGATCATCGACAACAAACAACCTTGCAGATATATGCGATTATTAATCTTACGTTGATGAACCATTTATAGCCATATTCTTTAAACGTTGTTGCAAACTGGTAGTGAAAGGAAGGTAACGAGGACATGACTTTTCTTACTGGATATCTGACTAAAATTAGATTGAAATAGAACCGCGGACGCGTTAGTGGGAGTTCAGTGGCTATTTCATTGAAGTAGCACTCCCTCCAACAATTACGAGTAGAATCCTCTTCGATTCCTTAAAGGTTCTCATTGATGTCGACGAACCACTGATCTGTGGATTTATTTATATCATCCATATCAGAAAAGAATGGCCTGTTGCCATTTTTTGATGGATGCTTTTTTTGTATACGTCTCTTGTCACAGGCTAGAGCAAAGTGTGGCTTCCACTGAAGTCGCAGTCTCATCCATGGCTGTGACAATATGGAAGCTGCTGGGGTATGGGTGGTGCTGATTGATATTCAGAGCACAACTAGTGTCCGAGTGTTATGAAACGTGTTACTCGTAGGATCAGTCGTGCTGCAGCGGTACCTTCTGGTCCAGTGAGGAAAGCAATGGCAAACTACCTCACTCCTCATCTTGCATAGTACGCCTCATTTGGGCTCTGCCTTTGGTTTTTGTAGTTTTCCTATAACTGCATAGCCTTTGGCGGTGCTATTTTAGGATCCAACCAGCCCCTGACCTAACAGACAGACACATCAGAAAAGAACTGATGATTTGCAACACTGACAGTCGAGATTTTAATCGCGATGAAGTGAAAATTTTCCATCTAAAATATCTTTATATGACAAGATGAAAATCCAGTCTCAAACCTCTGCCAAAATTTAAAATGAACCAGTATGTTAAAGTGATCTCAGAAATATCACCAATTACTTGATAAAGATACAAATAATTATATTCACCAAAAAAAAAGGGCTATTTATTTAAATTAGCTGCAGCGTAGTGTGACGATGGAGTAAAAAATGAGATGCACTGCCACGAAAGATCCTTCCATACATGACGTTGCAGTAGCCTCTCCAGACTCCGCCCTTTAAGATGGCCGAAGCTGCTGTACAGTTAAGTTTTACTCACTCACTGAGTAGCTAGTCTTGAAACCAGATCGGTTATAGAAACATATTCACAACTAGCAAATGATCCCGTGCTTAGCTACGGTATTATACATCGTATACGGATTCATACGTAAGTTATATTAAATTGCACGTCTCATAGCTCTATCTGAGAAACATAACGGGAAAGACCTCATACGTTGTAAGGTGCACGTTGGGGAAATTTATATGATAACGGGCGCCCACATTTCCTACTGCCATTCACATTCGAGTTCGGGAGTTTCTACAATAACGGCAGGCTCACTTGCCAGACTACCATTCGCAATAGAGACGGATAGTTTTCATTATAATAATAAAGGGCCTCCTTTCCTAATGGCAGTCACATTCGAGTTGGAGAGATTTGGTTGTAAACTAGAAATGCTGCGCTATCTAAAGTATAAAGAATCGAGATACAACAATAAGGCATAGGACCAAAGTTGAAGATCTCCCCAAAATGAGCAACGATTGTGTAATCGGCTTTGTGAAATGACTTACCGTTTAGAAACCTGTTACCACGAAACGAAGATCTGAAACGCCATTGAAATTGCCTCCATATTTCGATATTTTCCGGCGCTTAAAGGTAATATGTTTGAACAGGCGGGAATATTCCCGCAAAGGATTCTTAGGTAAACAGATAAGAAGATGACTTATGGTGTTATTACTTAAGCCTACGGAGGCAAGACAGAGGCAATAAGTTAAAGCGCAAAACAGAAGGAGAAGGAAAATCACTAAAATGTATAGCAAATGCCAGAAAACACCTTATGGTCTGAAATCATGGGCTACACTCCGCGGTACTGTTCAAATATTAACAGCCCCTTTAGAGCTATTCGACGACGATTGTAACCTCCAACGGGATTCCGCAAATATCCCGCAGAATGGCAGCATAACGTCTCTCTCGCCTTCTACTCAAAGAACAACCCCGTGTTTACTGAAATTTTGAAGAAAATGACATTAGCCTATGTTGCTTCCCTGCTGGCAAGCAGCCAGGGACATTGTCATGGTAACCGGTAGGTTTGTTGTCGGTCTGTCGGTCACTCAATGCAGAGCATGAAACCCGCAGAAAGTAGTAATTTTCTCCGTCATTTGAAGAGTGAGCGAAATTATGCTCAAACAAAAGTGTTTTTAAATGAAGGGAAGTTTCACATGTCGTCCACGGATTTTACAGAAAATCAATAGTATAAGAGAAAATAGACCGGGCGAGTTGGCCATGCGGTCAGGGGCGCGCGGCTGTGAGCTTGCATCCGGGAGATAGTGGGTTCGAATCCCAATGTCGGCAGCCCTGAAAATGGTTTTCCGTGGTTTCCCATCTTCACAGCAAGCAAATGCTGGGGCTGTACCTTAATTAAGACCACAGCCGCTTCCTTCCAACTCCTAGACCTTTCCTCTCCCATTGCACTGCATCCCGTATCCTTAACGCCTTTAATCTTCACCGTTTCGCAAATGACACTGACTGTACCCAACTAAAGCAGTCCTTAACATTTATCTTCCTGGAGGAGTAGGTAAGGGGATGAGATCAGACATTATTGTGTCTAACAATCAGAAATATGTATATTTCTAAGAAAATAGTTTCTGTTTTATCTTTAGATTCTTTAGATTCTTGTAGTCTAAAATAATAAATAACTTTAATGATATACTTTCTTGTTTCTTATATAATTTATGTTTTAATTTTATTGGATTTGGTGTCTGTATTTTAATTTTTAAAGTTTAATGTTTAATTTAATATATTAATATTATAAAATGTAGTTAGTGTGTTCATAAACCTGTATTGTATTATACGAAGACGCTACATAAAGGGACTTTTCAGTCTTATTGGCATGTAAATCTTATAAATAAAGTTGTAGGGGATCCGCTGTCTGTGATTTCGTTTGTTTTGCCAATTTTTCAGATATTTATCCGTTTTAGGTCAACTCAAGACCGAATCGGTGGTTTTGACTTTTCGTGTCTGTTTGTCTGCGCCTAAATTTCTCCTCTGTTACCTCTTTCTTATATCCATAACTCACACCAGCATAATTTATTGAGGGGCATTTGATTTTCCAAATTTTACATATTTGTCGTCATCCGGCTGTCCTCAGTTTTAATCCATTTTCTATTAATTTCAACTTTATTTACTGAATTATTTTCTTCCTTAATTACACCGAATGTATGCGAGTGCTAATCCCGAAAGCTTGACACTCTTTCCTTTGAGGAAATGTTCTAAGCTATGCAAATGTATGACTTTCGGCCCCTGAAAATATCGAAATATAGATGCAATTTTAACGACGGTGCACACCTTCGTTTCGGGATAATTGGTGGCTAATCTGTAAGTCTTATCACAAATCAGAAAGCACAATCGCCTTTCATTTTGGAGAGATCTATAACTTTGGTCCTATGACATTTTATCGTATTTCTATTCCTTATACGTTAAATAGAGCTGTATTTCTCGATTTCAAGTTAATTTTGTACTTTCACACGTATATGTTAACATTAATTTGGCACACTTATAAGAAAGATAGAATTATGATTCTATCTGTCACATGAGTATCACAAATATAAAGTAGTATGCGAAAACTGTACAAAATTTCACACCCAATGATTCTAACTCAATCTAACTCATAAATATAGGAGACGAGAAGATGTCATGGGACCAACCATGTAGAACACTGAAAGAGGCGTCTGATGGTGAGGTCCGTTTGCAGATATGTCGCAGAGTTTCTAAGCAGTAACTCTCGAAATAAAGGTCTGGACTTCTAGAGTGTGTCTGTACATTGACTATTTTGGAGACATTTCTGTACAGTTATCCGTTTCAGGTATAATAATGACCATCTGCATATTTTTAGCTTTGGTGTTTGTTTTTCTGTTTGTCTGTTTGTCTGTTTGTCTATAACTTGGAAACTACTGGATATATTTCCACCAAAATTCATATTTAGAATCCACCTGTCCTTAGGTAGGTTTCAGGGCAAATATTGTTTCTAAATCCATGAAATGACTGGGTTATACGAAACCGAAACCGTGATTTTGCACTTCCACAAAATATACACAACCAAACGTAATAGAAATCTACCTGCCTTAATGGAAATTAATTTTTAAACCTTTTTTCTCATGTGCATCATTTCGGTAAGAGGATTTATAAGGGAGATATCATTAACCGGACTTAACTTAAGAACGGGCGCGTGTTGTGCGTATTTCTTACAACTTGAAAACTATTGAAGATATTTGAACCAAACTTTATATTTAGCATCCACCTTTCCAAAGGTAGATTTTAAAGGTCAATAACATATCCTGTTCCTGGAATGGACTGGCGGTTTATAGGGAACCGAAATGGTGAATTTACTCTTCCACAATATATACAGTACATAATCAACCTGACTGGAAATCGACCAAATTTGTTGGAAATCCATTTCTAAACCTTTTCTTCATGTGTATTTTTTCGACAGAAAGATTAATAAGGGAGATATCATGAATGGTCGGTTTTGCAGGGTAAGTCCAGCAGGCATAGACCAAAAGGTGTTCTAGGTGGAGCAGATTCCTTATCTATCTGTATAAGTAAAATCCTAACGACTGTGTGCCTGTACATTGACTATTTTGGCGAAATGTTCGCACAGCTACGCGTTTAAGTGGTAATAATAACAACCATCTGCATAATTTTTTTGTTTAGTTTCCTGAAAGTCCTAATTTTAACCCTCCTCGCCCAAAATCCACATTGCGGCATAATCTGCCAGACGAACAAGAAAACAGAAATTTGGCAAAATTATACGTTTTAGCCTGTAACGGACAGAACATTTCCAAGAGGTTTAAATTTTTCACTTTTTTCCCCGAAGAATATCGAAATATGGGGGCAATTTTAATGATGGTGCAGATCTTCGCGAAGTCCTGTCATATAAGGGAAGGCACAATCTCCGTTCAATTTGGAGTGATCTACAACCTTGGTCTTATGACTTTTTGTTGTATATGTATCCCTTTTAGTTTGATTTTTGTCTATTTCTCGATGTTAAGTAAATTTGGACTTTTCATATGCATAATTCATACTTTCTTTTTTGTTAGGGGCTTTACGTCGCACCGACACAGATAGGTCTTATCGCGACGATGGGATAGGAAAGGCCTAGGAGTTGGAAGGAAGCGGCCGTGGCCTTAATTAAGGTACAGCCCCAGCATTTGCCTGGTGTGAAAATGGGAAACCACGGTAAACCATCTTCAGGGCTGCCGATAGTGGGATTCGAACCTACTATCTCCCGGATGCAAGCTCACAGCCGCGCGCCTCTACGCGCACGGCCAACTCGCCCGGTATTCATACTTTCAATCACTTATAAGAAAGATAGAATCATCAAACCCTGCACGAAAATTGGCCCACCCAGTAGCCATATGTGAGCCAAATGCTATGTATGTAGCTGTCACATAATTATCTGAAAAGTAATGCAATGTTACACTATTTAATTTACACTATTTAACGTTTCTAACTCAATCTGACCCATGAATAGATCAGATATCATACGACCAGCCATTTAGGCCGCTAAATCTGGCGTCTTATGGTACAATCCTTTGTCGATATGACGTACGTTTTGCAGCAGTTAATCTGTAAATGAAGGTCTGCAATATTTTAAGCATGCATATACTTTCGTATGTCGACCTATATATATTCACTGATGTCGTCTTGTAGCGATCGAGAAAGGGTGTGTCTGATATTGTAATCAGTACTCCCCACACCGACTTTGACTGGCAGTAGGAATGGGGTCCTTCTCCAACCTGTGTAACTGGCATTAGCAAGGAAGGCCTACCATTGTAGTGAATAATTCACTTCTCGATTTGACTTGCAGAAGGCAAGGGAGCATGCATTGTTGTTTAAAATCCCCTACCCGATTGTGTTTGGCTGTAGGCAAGGGTACCGCCCTTATAAACAAATGTATCCATCTAAAATGTGACTGGTATTAGGCATACTGGCCTGCTATTTTCATGGAAACTCACCAACTTGGTGTGACTGGTAGCAAGCTGGCTGGCTGTAGGAAAAAGGGCCTGTCATTATAATTATAACTGCACAACTCAATTTCGACTGGTAGTAGGGAAGTTGCCAAACATTCTAATGAAAACTGTAATCTGTCTGGAAGTAGGAAAGGGGGCCTGCAAATATAATGAAGACTTCCCAAATCGATTGTGAATGGCAGTAGGCAAGTGAGCCTGCCGTTATCATCACAAATCCGTAACAAGCACTTTACATTGGAAACAGCGTATTGGGAACCTCCCTATGCTGTTTCTCGGATAACGTAAGAGACATGCCATTTTAAAACAATCTTATTTACTGTATGTACAGTATTTACTTCGATATTCGAATACAATGCAGAATACCGTAGCGAAGCACGGGTACATTTGCTAGTCATCAATAAATTCAAATTCAATTCAATCGTCGCCATAAGACCTATCTGTGTTGGTGCGACGTAAAGCCACTAGCAAAAAGAGAAAATGGAAGAAAACTATTGTGTATTCCCTATAAACCCCCATTCTGTTCAGTGATTTTTAAATCGCATGCATATCTAAACCTTCTCCTGGACAAGTATACACTATTGGCATATATGAAGTTTGGTCGGTATACTCTATATGTGAATTTTGGTCAAGGTCTATCCAGCCGTTTCGCCATGATGGAGGAACAGGGGGACAAACAGATACGAGAGCTAAAAACCACTGATACGGTATTAATTTGACCTAAATCGGATAAATATATGAAAAATTGGCAAAACAAACGAAATTACAGACAGCGGACCCCCTAGAACTTTATTTATATAGATATGCAGTTAGTGACGGAAAACTTGGGAGGTAAGAGTGGGTGGGAATCATCTTTCTGGAAACCTGACTGCTCCATCCGCCGTATGAAAGGAGACTAGTGTGGCACAGAAACTCTTCAATATGCAGCCGCGTCTTCTATGTCAACAGATCGGGAATTTTACTGGACGACTGACTATTACATGCTGGAGACAATTTTGAAGATGTGGTGCTCCGAAGTCTCATCTCAGTGTGTACCTTGTGATAGTCACCTGTGTATTGGTAATAGTTCAGTACCTGATAGACTGAAATAAAAATATCGACAGACAGTGATATACTGTATAGAGCGTAAAAAGAAAAGATACATCTAAAACGTGACGGATATATAGGAAATGTGTTCGCTACAATATGGAACAGTTATAAACGTCCCATTGTTGTCCAGAGGTGCAAAATTAAATATTATACGTTTTGCTTTACGTCGCACGCGTGGTAGTGTTTGTAAATTCATACGTACACTGATTATTAAACAAACAATGCACTTGTGTCCGTATCTGTGACACGCAGTAAGTGTTTGTAAACATCAAGTTACGTATAACCAGTTCGTGTGCTTGTTGTGATTCATCCTACTACTCTGACCTTCACCCACGTGTGTTGTGTTTGTCACAACAGGTCGCTTGCTCTTGCGACTGGAGTGAATTGCAGCATACAGCAGCAAGCCAATGTACTGAGGTGCGTGCTCTTATCTGTTGTATTAGCTTGCATAAAAGTATTGCATTGTGTTTTACAACGTACAATCTCAGCACCTACAGTATGTCCATAAAATCGAAGTTGTTTTCACGTAAGTCTTGCAAATAACCCGTATGATCACGGTTCAACATTCCTCTTCTCCCCTTATGATACTGTATAGCTTATGATCCATACATTAACATAAACACAGAAAAATAACACTAAATCATAGAGTACGCTTCACGCCAGAGTCATTAAAATCATTTCCAGTGCGTATTACTGGTTCTGTACCTGGTTGTTGTGTGGCAGTGCAGAGTTCTTGCACGCATGAACATAGCTAATGAATGACTCACAGGGGAACGGTGGTAACATCGAATATGGATTATCAGATTTATAGGAATATGGGATGCTTTATTAGATTGATGGCGACACCAAATTTGTGGTTTGTTCAACGATAATTTTATTGCCTGCACATCATTTGCCCGCACGGCTAACAGCAGTACGTAGTTCTCACAATGCTTCTCTACCTAAAACAAGGTCTGGAATGAAGTTCCTTCATCACATATTTCTCCGTCTAAGAAGTGTAGGCCGAACAGCCTAACCCTGAAAAAGAGACTATCTAAAAAATAGTTTTCACTTGCGTATCTTAAAAATTTAGAAAACAAGAATAATTATGAATTGTTTTCCTATTTCATTCTTAGAAAGAATGAATAGCGCAGCTGGTAAGGTACTCACCTCCCATGATCAGAATACTAGGATCGAAACTTACAGTGTCAATTCCCAATTGACAAAGTTTTAATGGGAGAGATTTTTTTACGTTGAACTAGCATTTGTTGACTCTCAGCGATGTTGAGAAAGAAATGGGTCAATTATCCTTGCCGGGCTGAGTGGCTCAGACGGTTGAGGCGCTGGCCTTCTGACCCCAACTTGGCAGGTTCGATCCTGGTTCAGTCCGGTGGGATTCGAAGGTGCTCAAATACGCCAGTCTCGTGTCAGTAGATTTACTGTAACGTAAAAGTACTCCTGCGGGACAAAATTTCGGCACCTCGACATCTCCGAAAACCGTCCAAAGTAGTTAGTGGGACGAGAAACAATAACATTATTATAAAGTTGTCTTACTAAGGTATATCCCTGGCGTCCTCCTAATGCAAAAATGAGAAACTATCCTGAGAGCTCCATTCGGTGCGACTCGAACTCACCACCTCCGAAATGCAACCTTATAGCCACTCGATCTCACATGCACAGTCAATTGGTTAGATGGGGAAACGTATTCGTAAATTTATTGCCACATTGAAGTAACCCGTTACAAAATAAAATTATGGCTGTCTGTCGTACCATCACTCATTAAAAACACACTGTTCTGTTTTGAAGAAGCACCATACTGTATATCAATTTAGAAAATAGTACCAATGGTTCAATTCTTTTCTCGCTAGTGTTTTTACATTTTTCTAATACAGACAGATTTTCGATAACGGTAAGAGGAGGAAGGGCTGGTATTGGGAGGAAATTATGGTACAGTCCCAGCATTTTTGTTAAAATTGAAAACCACTGAAACCATTTTCAGGGCTGGTTACGGCGAGGTTCAAACCCATCATCTCCAGAATGCAAGATTACAGCTACACAGCCTCTAAAGCGGGAGTTTCCAGTTCGTGAGGGCTCGAGGGATACATTGGAAACCTTATTCACGATCGCGGGTCGCACTTTAATAAGATGCCAAATAACGTAAAATTCTGCAAATAGCGCAGGGGTACCAGTAAAAAATAATATGCATAGTTCAATTAAAATGAAGGTTTGATAATTTTAATTGCTTAATTATCTTATAATTGCATAAAAGAGTGAGAACTGTGTTTTACTTATTTAAATAAATAATATTCAGATCAAGTGAATACTTAAAAAGATAATATTAAATAATGTATTTATTTCTGACTTGGGGGTATAAAAATGTGGAATATATTCATAAAAATGCTCTAGCCGGCCAAAATTTGGAAACCCCTGCCCTAAACCATCCCAATAGGTCAGAAAATGTATTACTTATAAATTATGATGACTTGGTACTGTTTTGGATGCAAATTAGTTTATCAATGAAACGGCTCGAAAACTGTCGTTTGTTCGTCAACTTACCTGCAGGTTGGTATCTAAACAAATATTCTGCGACATATTTTCAGTAGCTCAAATGCAGTAGTAGTTATCAATATTTTATGGCTTTCCCTTCCAGATTAACGCATATATAATATTAAACCACATAAATTGCTTCCTACCATGAATGTTCATGTCCTCAGTAGAGACCTGTTATTGGCAGAAGCAAGGAAAGAGAGGGTCACGCTGTTAGGGCATGTAACTGTTGGCTTGCATTCGGGAGATAGTGGATTCGAACCCCACTGTCGACAGTTCCAAAGAGTGTTTTCCGTGCCTTCCCATTTTATATATTAATTTACAACTTGCTTTACGTCACACCGGCACAGACAGGTCTTATGGCGACAATGGGATAGGCAAATGCTGGTAATGTACCTTCATTAAGGTCACAAACGCTTACGTCCCGTTTCTGGCCCTGTTCTATCCTATCCTCTATCCTGCATATTGCTAGGTTTCAGAATTGTCGTCCTATTCGAGGCGAGTCCACATTGTTCAAACCAAGGATATTGATTTACAAAATTGTTAAATTTTCGCATTTGTGAAATTCTATGTTTTCATGATTGACTGAAAATGCTCTATCTGATCAAAAGTGTCCTGACACACACTCGAAACTGGCCCGTAAGTGTACCTCGGATATATTGCTCAGTAGTGGACATGGCAGGGCACGAATTAGGCGTTCATTACAACTTCAGATCTGCGGGAGAACTTCGGAACATCTCCAGGGGAATGGCTGACCATTCTTTATGCAGCACTATAGCGAACATAGTTTGCGATGTAAGTCTTTCGAGTCTGCGGTGAAGTCGCCATTGTAGTTCATCCGAGAAGTGTTAGCAGAATTGAGGTCAATGCTTTGGGCTGGCCAATCCACTTCCCAACCCTATCGTCCACAACCACTCATGAACGTATCTCACTTTAGGGCAGGAAGCATTTTAGTTGTGGAATACGCAGTGATCATCTCCGAACTGATCGTCTAACGTAGATAACATGGAGCTGGTCAAAATGTCATTATGTAGTATTACAAGAGAATCAAGTTCCTTCCATGGAAACCAACATATTTTCGCTCGGTACTCCATCATATGTCCGCCTCTGTGGTGTAGTGGTTAGCGTGATTAGCTGCCACCCCCCGGAGGTCCGGGTTCGATTCCCGGCTCTGCCACGAAAATTTGAAAAGTGGTACGAGGGCTGGAACGGGGTCCACTCAGCCTCGGGAGGTCAATTGAGTAGAGGTGGGTTCGATTCCCACCTCAGCCATCCTCGAAGTGGTTTTCCGTGGTTTCCCACTTCTCCTCCAGGCGAATGCTGGGATGGTACCTAACTTAAGGCCACGGCCGCTTCCTTCCCTCTTCCTTGTCTATCCCTTCCAATCTTCCCATCCCTCCACAAGGCCCCTGTTCAGCATAGCAGGTGAGGCCGCCTGGGCGAGGTACTGGTCATACTCCCCAGTTGTATCCCCCGACCAAGAGTCTGAAGCTCCAGGACACTGCCCTTGAGGCGGTAGAGGTGGGATCCCTCGCTGTGTCCGAGGGAAAAGCCGAACCTGGAGGGTAAACGGATGATGATGATGATGATGACTCCATCATATGCTTTCTCTAGATCTATTAAACATAAACATAATTGTTTATTCCTCTCGTAGCCTTTTACAATTACCTGGTGCATACTGAAAATCTGATCTTGACAGCCCCTCTATGGCCTGAAATCACACTGGTTTTCTGGAAACTAGAAAATGCCCAGCGTCGAGCAGAGCGTATAATTAACAAACACGTTCCTCTAAATACACCCAGGTCACTGTCACAGTGAACTCGTTATGTAAACAAATAGATGTAGCCTTTCAAGGAACAAGAAAATTAAAACTGAGAGCAAAATGAACTGTGACAGTTTCCATTACAATTTTGCCAGTCTTATCAATAAGTGGTAGAATATTAAGGCAGAGAAGTGATTATGAAATGACGCTGAAACATTGTGGGGTGAAGCTAAAGTTTCCTAAGCTCAGTTATCGAGTGCCCCACATATCGCTCGCTTCCTCCTCTGTAGCCACTCACAAATTGATTCTCGGAAATAAGATACGTGTCTAGATTTCCACTCCCGTCATGCTGCAGTAGCAAGCCTAGCGGTCATTCCTTTCAGGAGGAGCACTTCGGAACGATTTATGAATAACCTTCAAATTTGTGAAGAATAATGTGGCTCTGTATAATGGAGTTTTGCATTTCAACAGCTCAAAACGTCGTGAGTTTTACGCTTAATTCACTCGTGCCTTTACTACGACTACTACTTCTTCTAAGAGGCTGCCTGGCCGAGGCGGTAAAGGCGTGCCCGGTTCGTCCGGAAGGACGTGGCTCGAATCCCCGTCAGGAAGTCGTAAAATTTAAGAAACGAGATTTCCACTTCCGGAGGTGCATATGGCCCTGAGGTTCACTCAGCCTACTCCAAAAATTAGTACCAGGTTAATTCCTGGGGGCAAAGGCGGCCGGGCGTAGATCTAATCACTCTCCCCCATCACGTGCCGAGGTTAACAATGGTGGAAGCCTTTACGTTCCACTCCTCCAAGGGCCTTCATGGACTGTACGGAGGTGACTTTGCTTTTACTACTACTTTTACTACTACTTCTACTACTACTACTAATTGCTCTTATATGTCTTATTTTTCTACTTGTATTCTTTGCCTTTTTCTTTTTGTTCTACTATTCTTCAATTCCCTTTTCTTGTTCTTATATTCCTTCTCTTAATTTTCCCCATTTCTTTCCTCTTCTTTTAAAATTATATTCTTCCTCTGTTTGCATTTAGAATGATATTTTCGATTAATAACGCACTCGTTAAAATGAGAAATATGGACATTTTCAAACTCTGTATGATGGTTGATTTCTGGAGGTGAGATAGGCGAGTTAACATAGCCACTGCATTTTCATCAAGACGACTATAGTTTAAATCATAGTCAATGCATGTGGGATAGCCGAATTGAAAAGACTCGTCCTCGTGGTTCAGATTCTAAATAGAGATAAAGGTCCCACGGCTATGATCAGGAAATTTACAACGTCTTAAAACTACAAGCTTGCATTTACTACCTGATTTCAAGAAATTATTTTATCCCGTAGTCAATTCATATTTTTTTGCAATTGGCTTTACGTTGCACCAACACTGATAGGTCTTACGGCGACGATGGGATAGGAAAGGCCTATGAATGGGAAGAAAGCGGCCGTGGCCTTAATTAAAGTACAGTCCCAGCATTTGCGTGGTGTGAAAATGGGAAACCACGGAAAACCATTTTTAGGGCTGCTGACAGTGGTGTTCCAGCCCACCATCTCCCAGATGCAAGCTCACAGCTGCGCACCTCTAACCGCACAGCCAACTCGCCCGGTAGTGAAATTCTTAGGTGAACATTGTTAGTAATGGTACTGTATTATATCAAAGCATTGCTCAGAGAAATTCCATTAGGCCTATTAATGTCCTGAACCAAATTTCGCTGGGCTGAGTGGCTCAAACGGTTAAGGCGCTGGCCTTCTAATCCCAACTTGGCAGGTTCGATCCTGGCTCAGTCCGGTGGTATTTGAAGGTGCTCAAATACGACAGCCTCGTGTCGGTAGATTTACTGGCACGTAAAAGAACTCCTGCGGGACTAAATTCCGGCACCTCGGCGTCTCCGAAGACCGTAAAAGTAGTGAGTGGGATGTAAATCAAATAACATTATTATTGAACCAAATTTCAACTATTGTTAGCAAATATATTTTGTGTGATAAAGAGTAAAATATTTCAGTCAAGAGTATTAACTAGCCAGCGGCACTGGCGTCAATATAAGCCAAATTCTGTGGGCTCGTACCAATAAGTCCTTTGCAACATTTTCCATGAAAACAGGTCATTCTGTTCAGGAACTGACACCCGTACACACGCGTGGTAAGAATAGGAACTGTAAGTGAAAAATCCCTGATGTTGCGAAAAAGGAAACTTCAGTCCATTCTAAGATACTTGTTCTGGAAGGCGAAACCATATTAAGCAAGCTGTAAGCAAGATGTAAGTGAACGTTCAATTTAATCAAACTTCAAATTCAGGAAGCAAAACTCTTAACTTCGTATGAATAATTAATTTTAAAACAACTTCTCTAAAACACAATTCTTAATTGTTAACCTGGAATTTTGGAAAATTCCCAATAACGATTTCTAAACCGTAAGATTATGTTTGTCCAACTCTTGTCCCGTTTCTCTACGGGGTAGGGTATGAGGTGAGACGAATCTGTCGTGGCGGGTTTTTATGACCGGATGCCCTTCCTGACGTCAACCCCATCAGAGAAGATAATGAGATGAAATGAATGACGTGATATATGACACTAGGAAGGGAGAGGGTGAAACCGGGTGCCAGCACATAGCCTATTCCTCTCGAATGTCAAGGCTTAAGGTCTCCATCCGACGGACGAATCACCGTCAACAGTGTCATATGCCCTCACTCCATATGAGCATTGCGGAGAAGTTTGGAATTTAGTCCAGGCTTTTGTCACGCAATCTAGTGATTGGAAATTGTATACCACCACATCCGTTACCCTCCCGCCCAACATTCTGATGGTGAACATTTTTTCAACAAACGGGACTCGAACCGGCTAACCTCGGTGCCATACCGTTTAGACTTCAGCGCCTTAACGATCATAGCCACCAGGCGCACTATTAACCAAATCTCTTCTGTTAAAAGTACATCTCATCATGTTAAATCCCCTCTCTAATCACAATCAAACCGTTGTAAATGACATGTCACTGTAATCCGATGATTACTATCGTGGTCGTAATTAATGCACAGAGTTTGCTTGGTGTATATACAGTATATTATATATGGCAACGTAATATCGTATTATTCAGGGCTACTGACGGTGGAATTCGAGCCCACTGTCTCCCGAATGTAGACTTATAGTTACACGACGCGTACTGTGTCACCAACTTGCTCGGTCCGGGGTATATAAATATTATTAACAATCAGTATCGGACTAATTCTTAGAGACAAGGGCGACCTGGCTAGAGGAATCACTCCACCTCATTGCCGAAGTTACGGATAATGGAAGGCCTCTTCGAGACCTGTATGGTGCTATAGGAAGTAATACTGGACTAGGCTCCATGCTCTGTGGTTACCAATCATGAGTCTTGAGACTTTAGGCTATTGATGGGTATTTAAGATGTCAAATAATATACAGTAAGCAGTATTTATCACTGTAAGATTTTATAAGAGATATTTGTTGGAGTATGAACAAGTTAGCTTTGCGAAACTTTCGAAGGGGGAACCCGTATAAGAATATATCCGCTGTCGGGTGCGCAAACTCAGATTATGTCATAAATTTCTTGCCTTCTGGAGTGGCGTAGGAGGAAGGCAGATGGAGTTTCCAGGTCACAGCAAAGTAAGCGACCTCGTTCTGTGTACTTACTCTGTTTACCAAGGCCTTTGATAAAGTCTAGGTGCGGGTGGGGAGTAGAAGGAGGCTTAACAGAATCCATCCATTTTAAGCCGAGCTGCTGCATATCACGTTCCTGATAGGACGAACGGGGCAGCTGGACGACATGATACACACGAGGTAATTTTGTACTCTGTTTATGCTCTGTAAGAGAAGTTCTTAAATCAGGACCTTGCTATAGGATGGATAACCTGTTCGTTCAACCCTTTATAGAGCAGAAAAATGGCAATGTGTCCATAGATGATAAATATTAAATATTCACATTTAATCTTTTAGATATCGGAATGGTAACATGATGCGCCATTCTATTCTCGCTTTTTGGAAGAGTAGCTTTACATGATAAAAATGCATTTCGAATATCATTACCCCAAACTAATTAAAAATATACAGTGTCTGCTTATTGGACCGAACTACTTTAAAGATAGATATATACATTGCAAGAGATCGCAAAACGTACTGTGTTTCAAAATATTGCGACTATTCCAAACATTAAGTTCCCCGAAGGGAACCATGTGATTTCATCGATTGCGAATATTAATGTTTAAATCGCGAAGTTACCAGCGTTTCCTGCATTGTAGCAGTGGGCTCGTCAGTTGGATTTCCGCACCTCTCCAAGACGCTGGTGGTCAGTGGGTCGTAGACACACCACTGCAAGTCTCCTATGTTGGACAATGCAGTGACGGTTTACTAGCGGAGGTATGCACCTCCACTTGTATAAATGCCTGCCTTTGGTTTCTATATAAAAGTTAGGTTCCTAGAAGTGAACCATGGTGTCTCAACGGTGCTTGTCAGCGTCTTGGAAAGATGAAGCACTTCAACTGACGAGCCCGGGCATCGGTTTGGAATGGCAGTTGGTCACTTCAACAGTGTACTATTTTAATCCACCACTGTCTCAACATGATACTTGAGTCATTTTTATAATGCATACAGTGCTACAATGTTGTAATATGGAAACAAAATATTTTCATAATTTTATACACATTTTCCAGGTTTTTACCACACATGAAAATTAATAAAGTGTCTAGCACATGAAATTTTGTCTTCTATTAATAATTTTATTGTGTATACGCCCCACTAATTAACTGAGGTGCTGGTATTTTGCTTCGCAGGAGTTTTTACACGTGCCAGTAAAACTACCGACTCGAGGCTGATGTATTTGAGCACTTTCAGATACTACCGAACTGAGTTGATATAAAACCCTCAAAATAAGCAGTGAAGGCCAGCTCTTTTACCGACTGAGCCACTCAGCCAGACATATACCTTTCGTGCCAGGGCTAAAGAGTATTAGTCTAAAGTAGCTGTATTTCAGATAATATTAAGTTTGAAGTTCTAAAAACAGAGGCAGTAGTAATTGTAGAAAATTTTGAAATTAATACTCCTACATAAACCTATTTCATAAAACAGTATTTTCATTTCTTTAAAAATTGTTTTCCTTTGGATATCTGTTGAAAGTTAAATCAGTAAGTTGTACTGTGAAAACTAGATATGACATGATTTATATTCTCACTCTCGGGCACGAAAGATACATAAGTATGTGTACTTTATGCAGGTTTACCAGAACTGTACCGACAAAAATTCAGGGATGCTCTTCGTGTTAAGAACGATAGTACAATCGGATTGGCGGAGAACATTTTTCTTTTTGAGAAAATAAGGTTACATTTTTACTTCCGAGAGCGCGATTCAAATTGACGAACATAACGTATTTGCTATGTCAGAGAGCCAGACGGTGACTGTTGCTATGCTTCTGAGGAGGGAAGGGAAGGGAGGGAAAGTGGGAAGTGGGGGTCAGAGGTAATGCTCTATGCGAAGGCACACGTTTCTCGTTCGTTTTCCCATAGTTGATTCCCAGCCCCTGTAGGCAGTGTACAATTTGTTCTAAAGAAATTGAATACTATGCTAACCCCGTAGAAAGAGGAGATGAACTTGTATCAAGAAAACAGGTAGCTTTCCAGGTCGTTTGCAACACACCACACGTCCTGAACAGAGTCCAAGGAAGCCGTTGTGAACTTGAATCGAAGGAGGAGAGGTGCATATTGAACATCTACTGTAATCAGCCATTGGTCGTATTGTTTCCTTAGTTCTGAATTTCATCCCATTTACAGTGAGTGAAGGAATACACAATCATGGGGCGGAAGCATTGCATCTTGGAGCGTATTAAATAATAAAGAACGTTGCTGCGACCAACAGACGAGGGGAGAAACGATCTGGTGCATTCCTTGACTGATAAGTGTAACTTAATTATGATGTGTTCTTGTACTGTGTGTGCAGTTGCGGCTGTTTAATGAAGGAACTGTGGATATTGCCTGTAAGAGACGAGGAAGACCCTATGCGAGGTGAACGAGGAAAGTTGTGCATACGTGCGGAGCATTATCTCTATCATACATCCCCTTCTCTTCTGTGAAGCACGGCAGCCGCTTGTGCTCTGGCATAGCAAATACGGCGGGTTCTTCAATTTGTATCGCCCGCTCGAAAGTAGAAATGTAACCTAATTTACACGGGGGAAAAAAATTCGTCCGCCAATCGGATTGCACCATCGTTCTTACCATAACACGAAGAGCATCCCTGAATTTTTTGACGGTGTATTTCTGATACACGCGGTATATAGAGTGTATCGAAATTCCCGTTATTGTACACTCTTTGAGGGCTTGTAGGTAGCCCAGTACATTTCGAAAATGAGCCCTTGTCCGGAAACACTGCCAAGCGTTTAAATGTCCCCTGTCAGCTCTGTCAATGAGCGGAACACAGTACGTTCCTTCTTGTTGCAGTACTTCTGCTGTACGTCCACTTACAACAACTTACAAGAAGAGTCGGATTTACGAAACCCCAGGTTAGTCAAGCGAAGGTCTGCTTGCATTGGTTACAGCAGCAATGCATGCTGGACTACCAGGTGTTTGCGAGTGAGTGTACAGGATCATGATTCTTTTTCTTCTACCGCTTTTTCCCCACACCTGTGGGGTCGCGGGTGCTAACTATGTCGCACATGTGGGTTCGACTCTGTTTTACGGCCGGATCCCCTTCCTGACACCACTTCTATGTGGAGGGCTATAATTAATATTGCGTGTTTTTGTTGTGGTTGGTAGTGTGGTGTGTTGTCTGAATACGAAAAAGAGAGTGTTGAGACAAACACAAACAACCAGTCCCCGAGCCATTATTATCTCCGATAATTATTATCCCCACACGCGATTAATATTCCCGAACCGGCCGGGAATCGAACCCGGGACCCTCTGAACCGAAGGCCTCAACGCTGACCATTCAGCCAAGGAGTCGGGCGTGTACAGGAACATGATATGGACGTAAAAAATTTATATTGAAGTTGGGGTTAGCCACGTCGATCCTTTCTTGCAAGTGGACACAGAAGCATTGCAACAACAACGTATGTGCTCCTTTCTTCTCAATGACGCAGCAGTCGCGGGGTATTTAATCGCGAGTTAGTGTTTTACTAATAGCGAGGAAACGGTATGCTGCTGGACTTGGGTTCATGTTCAAAGTGTTATTTACTTGGTCCCCTCTACAAGCTCTCAAAGTGTAAAATAGGATTTGTTTTCTATTTGTTTTACGTCGCACCGACACAGATAGGTCTTATGGCGACGATGGGACAGGAAAGGGGTAGGACTGGGAAGGAAGTAGCCGTGGCCTTAATTAAGGTACAGCCCCGGCATTTGCCTGGTGTGAAAATGGGAAACCACGGAAAACCATCTTCAGGGCTGCCGACAGTGGGGTTCGAACCCACTATCTCCCGAATACTGGATACTGGCCGCACGTAAGCGACTACAGCTATCGAGCTCGGTAAATAGGAATTTAGACATGTATGTATGTATGTATGTATGTATGTATGTATGTATGTATGTATGTATGTATGTATGTATGTATGTATGTATGCTGTAGGATATGAAATGTACAACATTACCCAGGATTTGTAATTGGACGACATCATTTTGGATTCCTATCTTGAGAGGAGAACCTCTACAAACATTGCAATAGGCAACTTAATATACAGAGCATCGGGCAGTTTGAAATGTAGAAAATGTATGTAATTGACTGTGATGACGACAGGAATTGTTTTCACTTTAAGTTCTTTCGTTACTTATGTAGATTAAGCCCAGATTAAGCCGAATGTCTTTCCTTATATACAAAGTATATTCACCATTGCGTGTTTCTGTTGAGGTCGGTAGTGTGCTGTGTTGTACATAAATGAAGACGTGTATTAAAATGAAACACAAACATCTAGCCTCCGAGCCTGAAAAATTGGCGAAACCCTGATAAATTTCCCAGCCTAGCAGGAAATCGAACCCAGGCCTTCTGAAACGAAGGCCACTACGTTGACTATCAGCAGAAGAATTGGGCATTCCATTTTAAGTACGAACCACAAAGCATTACAGGGTGTATTTTTCTTTATCTTGACCTGTTTCGGGCACGGTAGTTTCTTACAAAGATTCTACAGCGGACTCTCTTCGGTACTGTATCCACAACCACTGCGGAGCCCCGATCGCCTTATGTTTGTTTTGTTTCCCGGTCATAATTTCAATTAAAGTTTTGTTTCCCTAGGGGCAGTTTGCCAGTGGGACGCAATTGACGCCACTCACAATTATCTAATGAGAGGCTGGCCGCAAGCCAACGAGCTGGCCAGAGACGCTTTTTAAAGTCATGGGTCGGTAGCAGCGTCATCCGTCAAGCCGGCTGACGCCGTGACGTCACTGGCCTACTGAAATCTTAACTAATCTCGTTACGAACGGTCGGAATTGATGTAATCACAGCTGCAGCTTGATACCCTTAAATAATTTCGGTTTATTGTTTGGTTTCGTACTGTACAATCTGTTTGTGCCAGCTGACGAGCAAAGAACATTCAACTAACCTATTTAACAGCTCTATTTCCCAGAGTAATTCCACATTGTAAAATTACAGGACAGATGCCACAATAAGAGTTTCTTAAGCTTATGTCTGGTATTTATGTATTCGCTGGAGGTCATAGACAGATAGACAGACAGATAGATAGATAGATAGATATTAACCAGCAAAATTAGGACCACTTGTTCCTGTCTTATGCCGGCCCCGCGGTGTAGGGGTAGCGTGCCTGCCTCTTACCCGGAGGCCCCGGGTTCGATTCCCTGCCACGTCACGGATTTTTACCTGGACCTGAGGGCTGGTATGAGGTCCAATCAGCCTACGTGATTAGAATTGAGGCCGTGCGGTTAGGGGCGCGCAGCTGTGAGCTCGCATCCAGGAGATAGTGGGTTGAAATTCCACTGTCGGCAGCCCTGAAGATGGTTTTCCGAGGTTTCCCATTTTCACACCAGGCAAATGCTGGGGCTGTACCTTAATTAAGGCCACGGCCGCTTCCTTCCCATTCCTAGGCTTTTAATGTCCTATCGTCGCCATAGAACCTATCTGTGTCGGTGCGACGTAAAGCAAATAGCTAAAACCACACCTTACGACTACTACTACTACTAATATACTTACAATACGAGTAACGATGATAAAATTAAAGTAAGAAGAAGAAAAACTGCTGTTGTTATACCAGTTCATTCCATGCAGATATTTTGAACACACTCGTTCAAAATTTTCGTGGGTTGATATCGCTCTGATATTTTGGAGAACGAACTTCCATTCACAGCTATCCGCAACAGTGAAGACATTGTTGTAAGTTACAGTACATCGGATCATTTTGAGTTTTGGCTAGGGATTTGCAGGGCATATACCCTTCCTGACATGTAAATTTCCATCCAGGATTCACTAGGCCTTATGGAAAGAAAACGTACATTATTTTTTCTTTCTCCTAGACCAGAATAAATACGCTACAAAGGTTTTCTTTCATAAGCTTATCTCTTGCATTTCTAAGGTCACTGAATTTACATAGGCTCATGCTACAGGCCGAGTTGGCCGTGCGGTTAAGGGCGCGCAGCTGTGAGCTTGCATCCGGGAGATAGTGGGTTCGAATCCCACCGTCGGAAGCCCTGAAGATGGTTTTCCATGGTTTCCCATTTTCACACCAGGCAAATGCTGGGGCTGTACCTTAGTTTAGGCTACGGCCGCTTCCTTCCAACTCCTAGGCCTTTCCTATCCCATCGACGCCATAAGACCTATCTGTGTCGGTGCGACGTAAAGCCACTAGCAAAGAAAAAAGGTCATGCTCCCTTCCTGACGCCATGTGAATAATATGGTCAAACTTTTAGCCCGAGATCCAGTAGGATTTGGATCTTGGCTGTATGGATGAAAAACAAAAAAACACGCAGCTCCCTCATCATCCAGGATAAATACACCAATAAGATAGTAACACTTCCCAATGCAATACTCTAATATGTTTCTTCACATTGTTGCTTAAATAAATTTTAACTAAGCCAAACCTGTGGTCCATTCAGCTTCCTAACAAGATGACTGTTGTCTAGCCAACTGGCCTTCAAATATTGAAGAGTAACGCGGAAGGCTTGAAGACTTGCCAAATGTATTATTTTGCCTTCTTGACCGTGTCTGCTGCTAGCTTAGCACACTGTTCCTCAGTTGAGCTCCCAAAATTCAGCCGTTGTCAAAATTATTCGACAACTCGGAAATAGAGTCCAAAACTACCGAGAAATAGGCAGATACTCTATCCGTACTCAACTGTGCTATTTACTGAAGTTCTATCCGGTCTCTACGTATTTTCTCTTAGTCTGAATTTATGATTGATTCGATCCTATGTCCGATTAGCCATGGCAACGTCTCAAATAGGACCAGTTGCTTTCGTTTTCTGGTTGTTCCTTACTGTTGAATGGAGTTTTACTAGACTAGAGAGTTATTTCCAATATCCAGCTCTTCTCTGTCTTTCTTGCTCTTTATTACATAACTTACTCATTTTAGAGCAGTTGATGCTCTTTCCTAAGTTAATAATAACAATTCTGAGATTCCCTTTAGTTTGGGCACTTGCATCGTTAAGCACCTTATTTATTTCCTTTGACTAATAAAATTTGCAGTTTAAAAAAGTAACACACACTGGAGAAGACAACACGATATCAGTATTCGTAAACGCAGACCATTAATCAGTACGTCTGAGAACCTAAAATAAAATAAAAAACTACGTCTATAATACATATAACAATGGTTTAAAAGTATTTAGTGTGAACCCACATATGTATCATCTCTTTTTTTTTTAATATATCAAGTGGTGCAGATGTTCCAAATAGGAAGACTATGGTGTGGAAACTACAATACGGCCTCTTTATTCATAAATTTCTATTGTATGCCTTTCCTTGGATGACTACCTATCAATTGATCTCTGTCATAAATCAAATCTGTCGACAAGAACTCGGTTGTTCACCGTTGTGGATGATTTGTAAAGAGCTCTGCACTACAAAATTGCAGCTGTCCTTTGGCTGATTGTTGAAGACACAGGAACACAGCCTGTCATGAGTAGAATTTGCCCGATGTTTTGACTTAACAGAAGATACCAATCTGACATCACTGATGTACGACGCCTGTTGTTTAAAGGGGCCTAATATTTAGGTCATCGGCCCAAGACTAATATATTATTTGCTACTAAAGTAATTGATAATTTTTCTTCCTGGTCTTTTTCCAGTATCTTGTGATTGACACGTGATGTGAAGTTGGATCATTTTTATTACTGGATGCCCTTTCTGACGCCAATCCTGGAGAGGTATATATTCACTATTGCATGCTTCTGTGGTGGCTGGTAATGTGGTGTGCGATATGTTCTGTGTTGATGAATAGAAGTGTATTAAGACGATCACAAACTCTTACTTCTCGAGGCATACGAAAAAGAGCATACGCAGAAATCTCCCACCCGACCGGGGCCTTCTGAAATAAAGACCAATGCGCTGACCATTCAACAGAGACATTCACGTACAAAAAATGAAATCATAGCAAAACAGCCCATTAAAGACCTTGCACTGCCAAATCGACAACTGCCAAGCAAGGTAGTCTGCAGATTTTGAGTGTCACGTGGTTAGAGTGATAACATTCTCAGCCGTATTGATTGCCTTTCACGACCAGGTACGTTGCCTCTCAAATCAATAGCTCCTCAGTTGGTTCTACGAGGCTGAGTGAACTCCATTACAGCCCTCATTCCAGAATTTAAAACCTTTAACTGGCTGGGAATCGAACTGGAGCCTCGGGGTAAGAAACCTCTACAACACGGGACTGGCATAGAATATTCCGTAGAAACGAATGAAGTGTGTAGAGCAGTTCAACATTACATCATATTCTACAAACCAAATTTGGGGGCTGGCGTGCTCAGATCAGCTCTAAGGATGGTCCTGGTGTTCACTGAACCTGTATAAAAATGACTGTCATGTTAGTTTTAACAGGCAAAACCCACCAGATATTGATTTGAGCACTCTGGTTTACTTCATTACCCAGGTGAGGAATAGAGGACATTTTTATCTTCCACTCCTACAGGTTCCTTCATGGCGTGGACTGAAATGGATGAACAAACCAATTTTCTAGTTTACCTCCTTATTTGAAACAATAGCTATAGCAAGAGTTTGTGGTTGTAGACTTAGTGACAGATACTATAACAGAATATTACTTTGAAGTTATTTATGACCAACGGGCACGGTTCATATTATTTGAACTCCGTGACATAAATAATTACTACCAGTCCTCCTCAGTTTGCAACCTACCTGATGATAAATAATTTAATCAGTAATCACTGACCAGATCGCTGTGGTACAACTCTGCACTTGGGAGGCGAGTGGGTTCACACCTCACCGTCAGTTGTCTAGAGAATGGTTTTCCGTGGTTTCTCATTCTCACTCCCAGGTAAATGCCGGACGACCTCCCATTTTAGTCCACAGGAGGTCGGTTCTCCTTCGTCCTTCACTGCACCGCTAATCACCACACATCTTCTGGCCCGAGAGAGGGCGACACCCTCTAAGAGGACCGCCGTACGGAATGAACGATTAAACGAAATATACACTAAGCCAGTTTTGTGTGTAACGCATAAGGCATTTCCACTTCCTATTTATTTTGCTATTCGTTTCTCCCTAGCCGAGGAGGTAAATGTTCACCTGAAAGGACCATGGAAACGATTCTCCGTTAATACGTCGGTAAATTTTAGAAACGAGATTTCCTTTTCCAGAGACGCATATGACCCTTTGGTTTGCTCAGCCTCCAACAGAAATGAGTACTACATTAACACTCCGGGTTAAAGGTACCTGGGCGTAGAACTAACCACATACTCTATCTAACTTACAGCCGAGGTTGCGATTACCGCATTAGTGCTCAGAGTTATTTATTAGTAATTTGAAATATTCTTCTCGTTAAACTAATGAGTGTACACTTATGAACAGAGGAAAGTAGCAAAATGATCTACTGCTGTAGGAAAATGCTAAAAATGTATTACATCATCTGTGGGCGCAGTATTGTAGGAGATGCGAGTAATGATTCTACGACCTTACATTAACTTTAACACATAAAGTGAACTTTCTAGGATCAATTTTGGTGAGACTTTAAAAGAGAAATTGGGATTTAGCAACAATTATTCTTACATACAGTATTATAGTACACATGTAGATACTCTCAAAATCATCTTCATCTTCTTATCTGTTTATCCTCCAGGGTCGGTTCTTCCCTCGGACTCAGCGAAGGATCCCACCTCTACCACCTCAAGGGCAGCGTCCTGGAGCTTCAGACACTGGGTCGGGGTATACAACTGGGGAGGATGACGAGTACCTCGCCCAAGCGGTCTTACCTGCTATGCTAAACAGGTGCCTTGCTGGGGGAATGGGAAGATTGAAAGGGATAGACAAGAAGGAGGGAAGGAAGCGGCTGTGGCCTTAAGTTAGGTAGCATCCCGGCATTTGCCTGGAGAAGTGGGAAACCACGGAAAACCACTTTCAGGATGGCTGTGGTGGGAATCCGAACCCACCTCTACTCAGTTGACCTCCCGAGGCTGAGCGGACCATTTTCCAGCCCTCGTACCACTTTTCAAATTTCGCGGCAGAGCCGAGAATCGAACCCGGGCCTCTGGGGGTGGCAGCTAATCACACTAACCACTACACCACAGAGGCTGACTTTCAAATTCATACGACAGAATATCATTCTGTATTACACATCAGCTGAATTTAGAATTAAGGGTTATGAATGATATATACTTAGAAAAGATGCAAATATTCCCACAGACAATAATGAAAGCTTAATGTTTACATGTATTACTTGCCCACCGCCCCAGGCACAAGAGCCCCGAAAGGCCTTGGCCAACCAAGCGACCGCTGCTCAGCCCGGAGGCCTGCATATTATGAGGTGTCGTGTTGTCAGCACGATGAATCCTCTCGGCCGTTATTCTTGGCTTTCTTGACCGGGGCCGCCATCTCACCGTCAGATACTTCCCCAATTGTAATCACGAAGGCTGAGTGGACCTCGAACCAGCCCTCAGATCCAGGTAGAAAACCCCGACCTGGCCGGGAATCGAACCCGAGACCTCCAAGTAAGAGGCAGGCATGCTACCCCTGCATCGCGGCACCGGTAGCTATAGTTGCCACAGAGCACTAATGGGAGAAACCTTTACTTTCCACTTTTCGGTGGGCCTTTACATCCTGCATGAAGATGGCATTATATTCTTGGCTTTGTTTTCTTCCAAACTTTTAAGGATATACCAGGCTCTACGTTCAACCGATTACTACTACCACTAAACGTTTTCATTCCTCCCCTGAAGGGGGAGGCGGGCCTCTTAGACGGTGACGCTGTCTCTCACGCCAGGAGATTTGTTACGGTGAAGGAGATGTGCGGAGAAGGTGAGGGGGTGGGCGGCCGTAGCCTATACTACGAACTGTCCCGGCATTCGCCTTATTGCAGGAGAATGGAAAACCACGCAAAACCATTCCCAGGACAGCCGACGGGTGGGTCCAGGCGTGAAGTCCGGCACTGTGCCCCACGCCCGTCTCCCGAATGCAGAGGCGTAGACCCACGGCAGAGCCGTGGCCAGCTTTCCTCTGCTGGGTTGGCCGGTCAGAGTGCAGAGCTGTTGGACCACGGACAAGCTGTGGCCTCTTAAGGGACGAAACCCACTCTGCATCCACCGACCTTCAACCGATTTCAACGAACTTCGATATACCTCTTAGGGAACACTGAACAGTAACTCGTGTAGAAGGGTTTAGGTAAATACGCTTTCGTTTTTGAAATGATTGACGTCATGTGACATAACGCAGGATCCGCTTTGGACTAAGTGGATAGAAGTGATAGAACACTAAAGGGCGAACATTATATAAACACATCAGGTCCGCAACCTAATCATCTGAAAAGTTGATGAATCCGCGATTCAAATTCAACGCGTATATATTTGGAGAGATACACCACAGTCACCCGGAACGTGGTGGAGTGATCATCGTACTTGTCTGCGAACCTCGACGACGTGAGTTCGGGGCTTGTCGCTGTTGTGTTTTTTGGTACGAAATAAATTATTGTTTGAAGGAAAGTGAAGGTCAAAATGGAACAAAAATATTACGCAAACTTCAATAGACGTTAACAAAGATATATATACATGCCGAGCGAGTTGACCGTGCGGTTAAGGGTGCACAGCTGAAAGCTTGCATTCGGGGTATAGTGGGTTCGAATTCCACTGTCGGCAGCCCTCAAGATGGTTTTCCCTATCCCATTTTCACACCAGGAAAATGTTAGAGCTGTACCTTTAAGGCCACGGCCGCTTCCTTCCCACTCCTAGCCCTTTCCTATCCCATCGTCGACTTAAGACCAATCGGTCACCGCTCCGTTTGACTTCGCCGTAACTCACCCTGTGTATATACCTTGCATTGGAATCGGGGATTCATCAGTTTTTCGGAAATTGTTGAGTTACGGACCCGACGTGTATAAGTCAAATTTGTTCGCCTCTTAGTGTTCTTCACCTCTGCTTGATAGGAAGCGGATCCTGCATCATGACATGAAGTTTTTTTCGAAAACGAAAATGTATTGATCTAAACACGTCTACATGAGTTACGGTTGAGTGTCCCCCAAGCTCGTTGAAATCGGTTGGATGCAGGGTCTGGCCTGTTATAGTTGCATGTTCATATTACTGCGTTCAAGATCATTTGACCTTGGATGTAGTCGGTGGCATTTAAGGTACTTAGATTTAAAAATCTATCAATCGTTGATTTCCAATACATAAGAGCAGGGCCTCTCAAAAGCCCAAAATCTTACGCGTGCAAACGGAGGCGCAGAGTTCCTGTGCACGGTGCATCGGTTCCACTCGGTTCCACTCGGTTCGGCTTGGTTGAGCACTTCGTCTCTGGGCTATTCGGCTAAGCTCTGCTCAACTCGACTCGGATATGGAGCGCTACGGATCAAGTGAAAAAGAGGGAGACAGGCGGAGCGAGCGAGACAAGCGTGGGGAAAGAGAGATACAGTGCTATTGCTCCAAATCGAGGAGTGGGGGTCTGCACTCTGGTCAACGAAGCGAAGTTGTCTTTTGCACCGTGCACCTCGGAATACACTGGTGCATGCACCCTGAGAGGCCCTGCGTTAAAGGGACTGATTTCAGACAATCTTTCATCTTTTAAAATCGATAGTGACAATAGACATGTTCGTAAAATTATAAATATTATATTCGTCAGTTTGAAAAAAGGGTTAATCTACTTTTCGGTTTGCTCCTATTTTCCAACCATACTATTTCGTTAGTACGGAGGTTTAGAAATTGTATTTATCTTCTGTTTATGTGGGCGTGAACATTTTAAGTATATGAAAGGCAGTTCATATTTTACGATGTGCAGAGTAGAAGTAACACCGATACCAGAAATGCAAAACGGGAAAAAGTACTCCATGATGGTTGCCAACTTTCTGTGTGGAGACGACACAAGAAGAAGGAAATGGAGAAGAAAAGTTTTACAAAGAACAGGAATGGCTGTAAGAGAATACACTGGCATTAGCAGTGTGCAATCATTGTAATAAAAATTTCGTGTGGCCGAGTGCAGCCCTTGTAAGGCAGACCCTCCGATGAGGGTGGGCGTCATCTGCCATTTGTAGATAACTGCGTGTTATTGTGGTGCAGGATAGTGTTATGTGTGGTTTGTAAGTTGCAGGGATGTTAGGGACAGCACAAACACCCAGCCCCGGGCCATTGGAATTAACCATTGGAGGTTAAAATCCCCGACCCGGCCGGGAATCGAACCCGGGACCCTCTGAACCGAAGGTCAGTACGCTGACCATTCAGCCAACGAGTCGGACAATCATTGTAATGATCTTAATGCTCATACATCAGTGAACACCAACGTAAATACTTTTCTCAATGAAAATAACAAATTATGGCGTTAAATTTGTATGGCTTGAGACAACTCCTGAAAATGTATGTAATCAGTTTGCTGATATCGATAGAAAAATATTCTTTGTCAACGTCATTGTGTAACGTAAGTCAATTTGGCCACCGTTCTTAGGTATATAAATTAAAGGACTGGACACTCTAGCGCATGTGAACTGCTTAATAAACCTTGCTGTTACTCAGTTGCCTGAATTTGCATTTTCAGTGTTGCTTGTATTATTGGTCTTTACGTGTATATTGGCAGCACTATGCCTAACATGCTGCTATACTCACTGAAATTAGTTTATGGAGCCTCGTGTAGCTTAACTGTGCCGCATATATGCAGATATCAATATTTCGTTCATTAAACTGGAGGTAGAGCGTGATTAATAAATAGATTTAATATCCAACATGCAACATGGGTTGATCAGGCGAGCGCTAACTAACGCAGATTAAATCATCGCACGTGAATGTCAGTAAACGTGACCTCCTTGTCAGTTCAAATGAAGACTAAATACTGAAGGACGACGGTCTACAGACTATCAAATGAATATACACTGCAATGTAGAGATGCTTACGTTCTATGCAGGACCGAATTCTAGTATATGCTGTTGAAATGTAAAAGTGAGACGCTCGTGTCAGGGCAAAATTAATATCTACAGTAATTGACGAGATGCTATATACATGCTTGACGATGATGATGATGATGATGATGATGATGATGATGATTATAATTATCTTTTCTTACATGGTTTGCGTCACGTAGCAGTCAGTTTGCGTTTGGAAGATAGTGGGTTCGAACCCCACTGTCAGTAGCTCTTAAGATGGTTTTCGTGGCTTTCCATTTTAACACCAGTCTGTACCTTAATTAAAACTTACTTCTCAGTCCTGGCCTTTTTCTGTCTCATCGTCAACATATGACCTGTCTGTGTCGGAGTGACGTAAAACTAATAATAATAATAATAATAATAATAATAATAATAATAATAATAATAATAATAACGGTACTCGAAGACATCCTGAAAGAGGAACGTAAAATCATCAGAAAAACTCTCGGCCCAAAACTGACTGACGAAGGATACAGACTGCAGTCTCGTACAAAAACCGAGGAGCTCTCAAACCTTGCGGCCGACATCAGAAAAAGACGCCTGAACTTTTAAGGACACATCAAACGCCTTCCAGAAAACGGACTGACAAGAATCTCACTTGAGGTAACAGAAAACATCAAAACAAATCGGTGGACAACGGAAATACGGCAAGACCTGGAAAAATCAGGAATCAAAGTGGCCGACATCGCTGACCGAACCTGCTACAGAACGAAAATCAGCAAGTGGGAAGTTGAGTCAGAGAGAAACCACAAGAAGAAGACAGGAACTAAGTGGACGGAAGAAGGAAGAACCACGATGAGAGAAAAATTAAAGGCTGCCTGGCAAAGAAGGAAATGCACAACTTCTAAGTGAGCTTTGCGTGATCAGTTTTCTGGTCTTTTTCGCATCTAATAATAATAATAATAATAATAATAATAATAATAATAATAATAATAAATAATAATAATAATAATCCAGCTGATGACAGATGTGGGTCAATTCAGAAACCGGCTTGCTGCTGTGGTATCACTAATCATGCTTCTGCAGAATGTGAGGTTTGTGACTCGGGCTTGGGTTACATTTAACCTAAATTTTCTCAGGTCGTATTTAATCTGTTTGGTCCAGGTCCTCTTGAATGCTGTACTTTGAACTTCCCAATGTGCTGACCACTGCCACCAAAGTAGTCTATGTAGTTTTCTTTCTTGTCTGTTCGACAAGACGATCAAACTACGTAAGTCACCTCCTCATCAGCATCGTATCTTCAATTGTTGGCTCGTCATCACATTGTTTCCGACTGGTTGCATTCAGGAAGTGATCACGGGGGGTAACGCCGTGAACCTCACGTAAGCGTCTCATCTGGAAGATTTCTAGCTTCTGAAAGTGTCTTTTCAGAAAGGTCTGTCTGTGGGTACCATACAAAAGAGCGAGTAGAATGAGTGTACAAAATAGGCGGAATCTTCGTCTTCAGTGTGATGTACTTTTTTCTTTACTAGCACCTACTGAATGGTGTTGATGCTGCTACTAACTGTCCCTTTCTGTTATCAACAACAAAAACAACATAAAAAACATCTTCGATTGGTTGTGTATGAAAGTAATTTATAGTTTAACCCTCATTGTATAGCTAAGTGACGTGTGGGTCTGAGGCAAATAATAATAATAATAATAATAATAATAATAATAATAATAATAATAATAATAATAATAATAATAATACCGAGCTCGATAGCTGCAGTCGCATAAGTGCGGCCAGTATCCAGTATTCGGGAGATAGTGGGTTCGAACCCCACTGTCGGTAGCCCTGAAGATGGTTTTCCGTGGTTTCCCATTTTCACACCAGGGAAAAGCTGGGGCTGTACCTTAATTAATTCCACGGACGCTTACTTCCCACCCCTAGCCCTTTCCTATCCCATCGTCGCCAATAGACCTATCTGTGTCAGTGCGACTAAAGCAGCTTGCAAAATGATAATAATAATAATCGTATAGCGTCATCTACATTGCTTCAAACATTTCATTAGATGCCATTTATGCTGCTTCGTATTACCGCCAGAGATATTTTACATGTCGACATCGTACTACAAGGTGTACCGCATGGATATTTTACGCCCTTCGAAAATCTATGTACCCCTACTACGTTTAAACCGGAGATCTTGGGATCCAGAAGTCTACACTCTGCCACTGATCCGTAGAGGGAGCTGTGGCATTTCATAAGAGGACAGATAGTGGACTAACATGGGAGCTTTAACCCAGATTGAAATCAAATATATTTTAATTCCTTGTTGAAAGGTATGCCTGTGAAGAACACTGGGAGACTTCATCTCACTTAGTAGAGAAGTTAGTCAATTAATTACCTGAGCGCCTTAACAGTTAGATAATACCCCGTGTGCTCGTGTGGTTTAGATCTGTGAAATACCTACAATTTGTAGAAAGGAGGAATCCCAACGCAAATTCGCTTGCGCAGTTCATCGCTTATTAGGGACTAAGATTCACCTGAGGTGTTCCGTGCCTGATGTAAGAAGTAACTGAAAAAAGAATCTGAGGACTTCTGTAGTTGTCGGACTCTCTTTCTCTTCTTGTGCGTGTTACACCCTGGGTAAAGTAAATAGGTCATACGTCAGGGCTTGTCAGGGCTGTACACGTGAACAGGACGTCCCGAAGTGGCGTAGTAAGTATTAACATTAAGAAACATGTTTTTATTTATATTTAATCAAATTATGCTTTATAAAAGGGGCTGCCTGGCCGAGGCGGTAAAGGTATGCTCGGCTCACCCGGAAGGACGTGAGTTCAATTCCCCGTCAGGAAACGAGGTTTCCATTTCCAGAAGTGCATATGGTCCTGAGGTTCACTCAGCTTACTTAAAAAATGAGTACCAGGTTAATTCCTGGAGGCACGCACTCTACACTATCAAGTACTGGGGTACGGAAAATGGAAGCCTTTGCCTTCCACCCTTTCAAGGGCCTTCATGGCATGTACGGCGATAACTTTGCTTTTTTTCAAATAAAATGTATTATTTAATGTATGCATTTAATGGCTCACTTTTGCCTTATGTTTTCTAATTCTCTTCAACATTATCGTATTATTACTATTATTATTATTAATGTGCAAATTAACAAAGCAATCTCACTCACTCAGGGCCTGCTAAAATTCAATGATTCCTGAAAATTTACAATAGAGCAAAACAAAATCTACGAACAACCTTAAGGGCTCACGATGGTCTCACCGTCTCAGGTACTGTAGCGAATTTTTTAACCATCCAGAAACTGTTTTCTTTTTTAGAAACTCGAGAAAAAACGAACCGTACACTGAAGTCAATATGCAAATTATGTATTCTGCTTATAACCGTACTGAGGATAATTTATTAAAATTACTTCTTTCCCTTATTCCACGGTCTAACGGGGTCGTAGGTGCAATCTGTGTCGCGTATTTGAGTTTAACCTAGTTTTACGCCAATCCCGCGTGGAAGGGCTGATCTGACTGGCTCATATGATAGAAGCATTGACACCTTGTCGCCACCGGAAACTGTACAAGCAATTACCAGGTCGTAAAACCAAACAAATTTCTTCAGCTTATCCCAGGTATTTCTTGGGTCTCTGCAACGACCTGGCTCATTTTGGGATTTGGCTGGATATCTAAGACCGAATGCCCTTCCTGACAATTGAACGTTCCAATCCGGTATCGGCTGGGATTCGGACCTCGGCTGCCCGGGTGGAGAGCCAGCAGCTAAAGCACTACCCTAATTACGCCAGTAAAATTAAGTTGACTATTGCTGTTTCTGTGGTCCTTGGTAGTGTGGTGTGTTGTTTGTAAATTATTAGGTATTTATAAGACAAGCTTCCAGTCTCAGAGCCAAAGAAATTAATTCGATCAGGCGGGAGAATCTAACCCGGGGACCCTCTAGAGCGAAGGCCGTTAGGCTAACCTTTCAAACAAGGAATTAGATCGAAACCGAATTTCAACCTATTAGGTCGTGTTACGTACATTTAGTACGTGTTGAAGAGATGTTAAGTACAGAACAAAAATGGCCAACCAGACACCAGAGGGGTCCGAACCCACAACCTCCCGATTTCGCGTCGGTTTCTCTACCAATTGAGCTATGATGGCCCAGGCCATCTTTGTTCGTTGGAAAGGATCTAATCTACAGGCCTGGCACTACTGCCATCACACTGTAAAGTGCGTTCAAGTCGCCCGTTGTTGGCCAAGTCAACGAATATTGAATTTTCACGACCGCATTGTAATCGAAACCAACTTTCAACCTATTAGGTCGTATTACGTACATTTAGTACGTGTTGAAGAGATGTTAAGTACACAACAAAAATGGCCAACCAGACACCAGTGGGATCCGAACCCACAACCTCCGCGAAATCTTAACATCTCTTCAACACGTACTAAATGTACGTAATACGACCTAATAAGTTGAAAGTCGGTTTCGATTACAATGCGGTCGTGAAAATTGAATATTCAAGGAATCAGACCTTAATAATCTGTATCACTTAATTAAATTTGCATCATGACAGAAACTAAACAATTTAGGGGGGAAACCTAGCTTAACACAGGGAAAGTAGGCCAATATTCATTCGATTGTTATATATGCTACAAACGTAGTTGACAAATGCTGCACATAACCCAGTATTGGCATGCTTCAGAGCAATCAGAAGCAACTTCAATAATGTCAAAATTC
The DNA here is from genome assembly GCF_040414725.1 of Anabrus simplex. Lineage (NCBI taxonomy): Eukaryota > Metazoa > Arthropoda > Insecta > Orthoptera > Tettigoniidae > Anabrus > Anabrus simplex. The sequence goes on along the minus strand of NC_090268.1, from coordinate 276,300,688 downwards.
TAATTACAACATTTCAAAATAAAATGTTCAAAATTTCCCGCCTTTTTAACGGTTTTCTTCATAACTCCCTTACTGTTTCACGGATAATTATGAATTTTTCAGAGTTTCCTCCCATATTATTGTACTACAATCTGTACCTCATTCAGATCAATGGGATTTAAATTAGATTTTATATAACATATTTATTTATAAAAGTATTAATTTTTCTGGTGCTCGGAATTAAAACCCAACAAAAAATCCGAATTACAGTCTATGTTAATGATTGAGGTTCATTTTGTAGCTGGAGGTTTGATACACACTTTAAAAAAGGAAAAGTATGAAAATTCTTATAAACTTGGAATTTATAAGGGAAACAGTGATATATTGTTAAAAAGGCGGGAAATTTTGAACTTTTTATTTTAAAATATTAAAATCATTAAAATTCTGACATTATTGAAGTTGCTTCCGGTTGCCGGGAAGCATGCCAGCGCTGGGATATGTGCAGGAATTGTCAACAACAATTGTAGCATATTTAACAATCGAATTAATATTAACCTTCTTTTTTCCCTTGTTAAGCTGGGTCTCCCCCCTTAACGATCTACAGATCCGACAGTTACCTTAACATGTACAGTACAAGCCCACCAACACAATAGACAGACCACTACTGTACTGTAAATAGACTAACAGTAACGATCAAAATGAGATCATTATTCGCAATCAAGGGTATGACCTAGAACAAGGCATTTAATTTATTTTTCCATTAACCCCTGTTACCCGCGGCTGAAATCACACCGTTACATACATACACACATATATGCATACATTTTATTAAAGACTATTAATGTTTTCACAGTTCAGTCTTTAAGTCTCTGTGAATGAGGTAGGTACCTCCATAAACTTGCATTCATAGCGACCAATGTTGTTTCTTCCTTTGCTATCAAGCCTAACCCTCCCTTCACCGAGCGAGTTGGCCGTGCGGTAAGGGGTGCGAGGCTGTGAGCTTGCATTCGGAAGATAGTGGGTTCAAATCCCACTGACGGCAGCCCTGAAGATGGTTTTCCGCAGTTTACCATTTTCACACCAGGCAAATGCTGGTGCTATAATTTAATTAAGACCATGACTGCTTCCTTCCCACTCCTAGCCTTTTCCTATCCCATAATCGTTTTAAGGCATATCTGTGTCGGTGTGACGTAAAGAAACTTGCATAACCCTCCATTCCCTTATTCTTCAAGATTGAGTCTAGTCGCCAACTTCTATTCGCCTCACAGACATAGTTGATTCGCAGGGCTACGTCGAATTCTGTTTACAATATATTGGAAGGAAGCAATTAATGCCTATATTCCAGGTACTATCCTGGCATTCGCCTGGACCCAGGAGAGGGAAGAACCAAGGATCTTCATTTATAGGGTCATACGACCAGTGTCTTTACTGCCATTACTATCTTTTTCTGATTTGGACAGTGTCAATTTATTACAATATCTGCAACATCCTATCATTGCCACTGAAGATGCCACGTCATAGCGTGGGTGAAACATCTGACAGAGTAAATATTGTAAATAGACTGACACAGTCCATATCGAAAGAAACATTAGACAGTAATCACCAAGAGTTGTATTTTTACCCGTTCTTCTCTCAGTTCATGTTCTTAAAAGAGGGTGCACCTAGTTCCTGACCCCCAGTTCAGTCTTATATCCACATCGTTTTCAGATCTGAAAACTGAACCCAGGCTGGCCTTCCTTCAATGATTTAATTCCTAACTTAGCAATTATATCTTCATGATGATTGCCTACTATCCATTGCCGTAATAATTTTCTATACCTTCATAAATCTGTTAACTCAATTTTATCTCTAACTGGAGTTCACCATTCTTTCACTCACGTATAGTAAAGGTGGTCTGTAAACAGATCTATATAAATATAATTTGTTTTGTGAATTCAAAGTATTAGATTCTCTGCACGTTCCTAGATGGACTTTTCATTTTCACTGCTACTTGATTGTTTTAAGCTAATTGTACCCATAGTAAGTGTTGGTGACCCTGACCTCAGCGCTAACGTATTAGAGCCACAATATTTAGCGCCGGAAGAACGTCCGCCACAACCTTGTGCTTTACGGTCTAGCCACGATAAATAATTCCAGCTCTAGTCGAGCATTTTAATATCAGCTCCAAAGAGCTCGTTCGAGAATCTCAGGAATTTTACAATTACCCCGGAAGGTCGCGGTCTTTAACTAGCCCCGCACCGCATCGCTTAAGAAAGAAGGTCAAACGTCTGTGTTCAACAAACGTTTTATTCTTTAGGACTTGTAGTAAGCCCGATCAGACAGAGGGTCGATCTTTACTCAGACTCTCCTTTCGTACTCTCTCAATAGAATCCTACTTCTCGATCTCTCCTGTACTTCAGTTTCAGCTTTTCAAAATCCATATTTAAATTGCAAGCAGCTCATACGTACACTATAGGCCTACTTCAATTTTCGTGTTTGACAGAAGTACTGGGTATAGTGGTGGGAATTTCTTGTCTTATTCTTCTTTGAAAGCCTATTCCTGGTCATATGTAGAGTTGGTCTGGTCAGTATATTTAATATGATTATTACATTGCATCTCCGCAGTAATCAAACAAAATAAATAAACAAACAAACCCCATGAAGGACCTTGGCGTACCGAACGAACGCTACTCAGCCCGAAGGCCTGCAGATTACGAGGTGTCGTGTGGTCGGCAAGACGGATCCCCTTGGCAGTTATTCTTGGATTTCCAGACCGGGGTCGCTATCTCATCGTCAGCCTCAATCGTAACCACGTAGGCTGAGTATATCTCGAACCATCCCTCAGATCCAGGTAAAAATCTTTGACCAGGCCAGTAATCGAACCCAGTTCCTCCGGGTAATAAGCAGACACGCTACCCCTACACCACGGCGGTCGGCCTCATATTAATCAAACCAGAGCGAATTCTTGCAACTTGTAAAATTTTACTTGTATGAACTTACAATCTTTGTTTCGTAACCTTCACCCATAACTCATTTCTTCTAATACAATCCTTCATCTCGGACGGATGAGATCCATCGTTCTTAATGGACTTTGGAACAATGAAGGGCCAAACCCTGTGAGCATGGCTGTCTCCCATTTCTTGGAGTTTGAATGGACGTAAAAGGCTGTATGGAGATTATATTCTACGGATGAAGCTGGGCACATAAAATGACTTCGGCGGTGTGGTCCTATGAAGCGAAATTAGGAAGATAGGGTATAAGGAGAGTAATGAACTACGCCATGGAGGGTAAGAGAAGTAGAGAGAGACGAAGGTGACTATTGTTAGACTCGGTGTTTATGGATTAATGATGATTGGGGTGAATGTAAATGAGGTTTCACACCTAGTTACAGATAGAGGATTGTGAAAGCCCTTAGTTAATTTCAGGGGCTTGCAAACTGAACGCTGAAAAATATAGAAGTCTATAGTGAAGATGTAGGCCTATTTGTGTATGTATGTATGTATGTATGTATGTATGTATGTATGTATGTATGTATGTATGTATGTATGTATGTATGTATGTATGTATGTATGTATGTATGTATGTAACATTATCTGTGATGTATTAAATTCTATGAGTAGCTAATGAATATCGATTTTAAGTCCTCATCTTACCCTACCTCTATATTTTTCTTAAAATCTTTGTATATGTCGCGCCGAAGCGAGTACACTTTAAATCTCAGAAAGTCCAATAATCAGTGTTTGCCTGTCTTTCAGTCCACCACGGGTCATAACGTAGTTTGTTTGAAGCAGTGAATCGGAATCATATTATAAATGTAGTGGAGATAGTGCTTGTAATAATAATAATAATAATAATAATAATAATTTTCTCAAACTGGTAATGGGATCATGGTGGATTATTTTCAACCACAACCAATGATGAGATAAGAGAAGGATGTTACTGAATATAGATGTTAGAGGAGACTATTTATTTATTGTGGGTTACTGTAGTCACGTCCTAGTTCGTGAACCATGGGCAACGGCTGAGTGGCCTAGTAAGTGGTCCTGAGAGTCGGGATACCAGTTGCTATGGAATGGGAGTGGGCATCTCGGACATATTCTGAGTCCTGGCCCTCCTTGTGCTCAGGCGGCTAGGACTATACAATCCATCGGTGGTCCATAACCCGTTAGAGGAGAGATCCTCACTTGGACTATGTGCAAGTAGGGCAGCATCCTGCTTCATGAATCGACCGAGCTCAGAACATTTTAAGCAAGCCTCGGACCTATGGGAGTAACGGAGTCCCACTCCCATTTGACAGGCGAGGGACTCCTTGGAAACAACTTGGCGAACGAAATGGAATTCGATGGGGAGCTATCAATATTAATGGGGCTTATGGAAGAAAGAAAGTAGAACTGGCTGAGTCAGCAAAGAGGATGCATCTGGATGTGCTAGGAGTAAGTGATATTCGGGTAAGGGGAGATAACGAGGAAGAGATAGGAGATTATAAAGTGTACTTGACGGGTGTTAGAAAGGGAAGGGCAGAAGAGTCTGGGGTAGGGCTCTGTATCAGGAATACCATTGCACGCAACATAGTTTCTGTTAGGCACGCAAATGAGCGAATGATGTGGGTAGATTTGTCAGTGGGAGGAATTAAGACAAGAATTGTGTCCGTGTATTCACCATGTGAGGGTGCAGATGAGGATGAAGTTGACAAGTTTTATGAAGCATTGAGTGACATCGTGGTCAGGGTAAACAGCAAGGATAGAATAGTGCTAATGGGCGATTTCAATGCGAGAGTTGGGAATACAACTGAAGGATACGAAAGGGTGATTGGTAAATGTGGAGAAGATATGGAAGCTAATGGGAATGGGAAGCGTTTGCTGGACTTCTGTGCTAGTATGGGTTTAGCTGTTACGAATACATTCTTCAAGCATAAGGCTATTCACCACTACACATGGGAGGCTAGGGGTACCAGATCCATAATAGACTATATCTTAACAGACTTCGAATTCAGGAAATCTGTTAGGAATGTACGAGTTTTCCGGGAATTTTTCGATGATACAGACCACTATCTGATCTGTAGTGAACTAAGTATCTCTAGGCCTAAGGTGGAGAAAGTGAAATCTGTCTGCAAACGAATAAGGGTAGAAAATCTCCAGAACGAGGAAATTAGACGGAAGTACATGGATATGATTAGTGAGAAGTTTGTAACAGTAGACATTAAGCAGGTTCAGGATATAGAAAGTGAATGGGTGGCATACAGGGATGCTGTAGTAGAAACAGCCAGGGAATGCCTTGGAACAACTGTGTGTAAAAATGGGAAAAGGCGAACATCTTGGTGGAATGATGAAGTGAGAGCAGCTTGTAAACGTAAAAAGAAGGCTTATAAGAAATGGCTCCAAACAAGGGCTGAGGCAGATAGGGAGTTGTATGTAGATGAAAGAAACAGAGCGAAACGAATAATTGTTGAATCCAAAAAGAAGTCATGGGAAGATTTTGGTAACAACCTGGAAAGGCTAGGTCAAGCAGCAGGGAAACCTTTCTGGACAATAATAAAGAATCTTAGGAAGGGAGGGAAAAAGGAAATGAACAGTGTTTTGAGTAATGCAGGTGAACTCATAATAGATCCCAGGGAATCACTGGAGAGGTGGAGGGAAGATTTTGAACATCTTCTCAATGTAAAAGGAAATCATCCTGGTGGTGTTGTGAACAGCGAAGCTCAAGGGGAGGAGGAAAATGATGTTGGTGAAATTATGCTTGAGGAAGTGGAAAGGATGGTAAAGAAACTCCATTGTCATTAGGCAGCAGGAATAGATGAAATTAGACCTGAAATGGTGAAGTATAGGTGGAAGGCAGGGATGAAATGGCTTCATAGAGTAGTAAAATTAGCGTGGAGTGTTGGTAAGGTACCTTCAGATTGGGCAAAAGCAGTAATTGCCCCTATCTATAAGCAAGGGAACAGAAAGGATTGCAACAACTATCGAGGTATCTCACTGATTAGTATACCAGGCAAAGTATTCACTGGCATCTTGGAAGGGAGGGTGCGATCAGTCGTTGAGAGGAAGTTGGATGAAAACCAGTGTGGTTTCAGGCCACAGAGAGGCTGTCAGGATCAGATTTTCAGTATGCGCCAGGTAATTGAAAAATGCTACGAGAGGAATAGGCAGTTGTGTTTATGTTTCGTAGATCTAGAGAAAGCATATGACAGGGTACCGAGGGAAAAGATGTTCGCCATACTGGGGGTGAGAACTTTCCTAACTGTCTGACTAAATTTACAAACATGTATAAATCTGAATTTTAACTTGAAAAATCTGAATATCTGGATTTAAAATGGAAATTATGAAAATTAACATTCATTAAATAAAATACACACTCGTCGAACCTTGTACTCACACTTACTTGTTACCTGCTTACTTACACATACGTTATTTGAAGGGCGCCAGCTGTCACTCAGTACAGCAATAATAGAATGAGACTCTTGACCATCTCTAGGGTGTGGGGTAATAAGCTTACTTTTGACAACATACCATATAAGTTCTGGAAAAAGGAGATTGGCGTTCGGTTTCCCCATTAATTTTGAGGTTAAGATATTTTACTGTCAATGAAATGAAACTCTGAATTCGTTTGATAGAACAATATATATTCTTTAAATAATATATCAAAAAATAGTGAGTCTTGTTGCGATAAAACAGATGAGAATATGAAATTATGACATTGCAACTGAAAGAAACTAGGCATGAATTTGAATTCTTCTTGACCGGACAGTTAACAATTTATACGAAATATTTCCCTCACTGATTCACTTGACTGTTCCTTCAACACTTTGAGTGTAATTACGACGTAATCCATTGCTCTGGTGTTTACTGTAGATGTGTCACGCCTAACGTGGTGATACATCCTTGAGACTGCTTCTTCTCCATATCATCTGACTTCTTTGTAAGTCAATATGGTATGACCTCTTGGCAGGTCCAGGGTTGCCCTCTCTGACTCCTTGGTAAGCCTTGCGTCCGCGTCTTCCACTAAGTGACGGACCAACCATTTGGTCTCACTCTCTCAATGACCAATAATGGCTCACTGAGTCTTCACCATCTCTCGTTCACACTGGTTGGCTGACCAACTAAGGCCTCTTGATCTAGTAGACTACTTCACTGTACTGCATCCGTATAAGTAATGACTGACGCTACAATATTCACCCACCTTATATAGACGTTGGTTGACACAACTACGTAATCTCCAGAAATAACAATGACATACTCCCACCTACGCGACAGATATTACATACAGTGGTGAAATAGCCCTGCGGCGACTGAGTCCGTGCGCGCATTGCTAAATAAATACGATGACGTAGCCAAGGCGCGGCGATGACTTGGCAGAATCGCCACTAATCTTGCACAATGTCCCAACGTCACACTCAATCGCTGATATATACAGCAATTCTCACTGTACAGGTATTGAGTGTTATACTACACATACGTATATATGCATACATCTAAGTGCAATCTTGCAAGCAACAGGCAATTGCAAAATTGAATAAAACGGATAATTACAATAATAGTAACAATATCACAGATAAAATAATAATAATAATAATACTGACATAATAATAATAATAATAATAATAATAATAATAATAATAATAATAATAAAATACAGATAAAATCATACAATAATAAAAATACAGATATCATCTTGTAACGGGATTTGAACCGTTACAGGGGACTATGGAATTAAAGGCAGATTATTAAAATCAATCAAAGGCATTTATATTGACAATTGGGCTTCAGTGAGAATTGATGGCAGAATGAGTTCTTGGTTCAGGGTACTTACAGGGGTTAGACAAGGCTGTAATATTTCACCTTTGTTGTTTGTAGTTTACATGGATCATCTGCTGAAAGGTATAAAATAGCAGGGAGGGATTCAATTAGGTGGAAATGTAGTAAGCAGTCTGGCCTATGCTGACGACTTGGTCTTAATGGCAGATTGTGCCGAAAGCCTACAGTCTAATATCGTGGAACTTGAAAATAGGTGCAATGAGTATGGTATGAAAATTAGCCTCTCGAAGACTAAATTGATGTCAGTAGGTAAGAAATTCAACAGAATTGAATGTCAGATTGGTGATACAAAGCTAGAACAGGTCGATAATTTCAAGTATTTAGGTTGTGTGTTCTCCCAGGATGGTAATATAGCAAGTGAGATTGAATCAAGGTGCCGTAAAGCTAATGCAGTGAGCTCGCAGCTGCGATCGACTGTATTCTGTAAGAAGGAAGTCAGCTCCCAGACGAAACTATCTTTACATCGGTCTGTTTTCAGACCAACTTTGCTTTACGGGAGCGGAAGCTGGGTGGACTCAGGATATCTTATTCATAAGTTAGAAGTAACAGACATGAAAGTAGCAAGAATGATTGCTGGTACAAACAGGTGGGAACAATGGCAGTGGGGTCATGTGAGGCGAATGGAGGAGGATAGGTTACCTAGGAGAATAATTGACTCTGCTATGGAGGGTAAGAGAAGTAGAGGTAGACCAAGACGACGATGGTTAGACTCGTTTTCTAACGATTTAAAGATAAGAGGTATAGAACTAAATGAAGCCACAACACTAGTTGCAAATCGAGGATTGTGACGACGTTTAGTAAATTCACAGAGGCTTGCAGACTGAACGCTGAAAGGCATAACAGTCTATAATGATAATGTATTTATTTATTTATTTATTTATTTATTTATTTATTTATTTATTTATTTATTTATTTATTTATTTATTTATTTATTTATTTGAAACTCCGACGTGTGCGAATTATTACAAAGTATGTATCGAGCTATCTGCTTTAATTGCATAGTGTGACAAAGTCAATGTCCTGTCTTTGCACTCAATTATATGATACGTGTTGCATGGTCCTCCACATATGGTGCACTGATACCTGTCGGTGGGGCTGTGGTATCCCTTGGTTGAACATATTCGGTGATGTAGTCCGTGGGCTGCCACTCAGCTATCTGCTCCAAGCGATTGCCCTGGGAACAAAATGGGTGCATCCGAGACGAAAATTTGTCTTCTGAATAAATACAGCGAACATTTAAATTTGTGGTAATTTGTTTAAAATTACTCACATATATCTGACAATATTGCGTCTTTTTGATACGTCCCCCTGAGAATAATATCGAGGAAGTCGTCATTCAGGCTGTGTGACAGTCAAATACAGCCATCTGACCGGACAACAGTCGTCTTGTCAAACCCTTTGTTCTTAATGAGCTGTACAATCGACGGATTTAAGTAGTTACACATGGGTGAAGTCGTTAACACATTGAAATCCAAAATAATTGTACTTCATAATTTCAGAGGAATATCAATATGACTATAAATTGGCAAACATAAACCATTTTGAAAAATAATATTTTTATTTCAAGTGCAATGAGGCATTCTCAAAATAAGACGCTAAATCTTAATGTTAACAATACTTATTTCAGTAAATTTAGAATTTCACGTCAATGTTTACTAATAACAAAGTTACTATTTTCAGGACAGTATTGTTCATACTAAACCTAAACCCATGGCACTACAGCCCTGAAGGGCCTTAGCCTACCATGCGACCGCTTCTCAATCCGAAGGCCTGCAGATTACGTGGTGTCCTATGGTCAGCACGACGAATCCTCTCGGTCGTTATTCTTGGCTTTCTAGACCGGGGCCGCTATCTCACCGTCAGATAGCTCCTCAGTTCTAATCACGTAGGCAGAGTGGACCTCGAAGCAGTCCTCAGATCCAGGTAAAAATCCCTGACCTGGCCGGGAATCGAACCCGGGGTCTTCCTGTAAGAGGCAGGCATGCTACCCCTACACCACGGCGCCAGCATTGTTCATACTAGGAGACTTAAATAATTATGTTTATGAAGTCTCATATATGAACATTTAAAAGGGAAGAAGTATGTGTGTTACAGTGGACGCCATTAGCAGAAAAACATCATTTAGTACGATTTGGTAATAATCTAAACAATTTAGGCCTTGAGAATGTATCAAAAAATAATAGGATTAGGACACTGCCCTCAAAGAAACTCTTCTAGAGCATCGCTCTCCTTTTCACCAAATATTTCGCATCCTCCATGAATCTTCTCAATTTATAAATTTCTTGAAACTGAGGTGGACACCAGAATAATTTAATTTATTCTAAGTGTAGACACTGTAAACACTAGAGTTTGCTTGTTAATTCCATCTTTTGTGTCGCCTGACAACAGGGTATTCCTCACGCCCCACTTGCACAGACCGTGCGGATGTTGGGAAACTGGCCACAGGGCTTCTCTCTTGCTTTGTCTTGGTTCGGCCGTGCAGCCTCTCCAGCATAAAGCCTCGACGTGGTCTGTTTGTAACATGGGTACACCGGAAAGGCGTTCATGTCACAACACAGAGATGATAGCACTATACATCCTCACAAATTCGAGTTGGATTGTATACTCTGGGCCAAGTTTTGAATTTATTAAAATCGTAAATGTTACTTAAATTCTTCAGATGGCGTTATACTACATCGACTTCTGGTTTGCAACATTTTCCCAGCCTTTCAACACTCATGAAGTGGCAGAAGACTTTATACATTAAGGAGCGTTTGAGAGGGATCGACAACATTTCCTTCAAAATAAAGAGAAGAGGTTGTGTCATAGACCAAACTGTCTGCTTTGAAAGCCATAAGTCGCAGCCCTCAGATATCAACCTTGAGAAAAGAAATATGTACTTACCAACAATCCTTACTACAGAGATAAATACTAGCTAGAGGAACTCGACATTGTGGGTCTGATGATTGGAGCGAGGGGAACAATTTCTGTTTTTACCGTCAATTTTTGGAAAAAGACGTCTCTGTCAGTTACAATGTTACGGGAAATTGCCATCATTGCATTAAGGGATTCACTAATAATTCTAAGAAATAATTGTTACAGTTAGATTACAGTTCAAATTTCTCAAGGATATCTATTTCTTTTCTAAAAGTTAATGTAAAAATATACTTTGTCTCAAGGCAGTTTCTGCATGAGAGAAAGTATTTATCATAAAATTAAATTACTTTACCTCCGTGATTATAATTTAAATTTGGGTGGTGACAGCATGGAATGAACAGTTGTTGTTTTGTCATTCTGCTATTTCTTTGCAGAAGTATAAATAGTTTCACCGTTATTTTATATGAAAAAACATAGTCATATATCATTTGTCAGTGTCTTCCAAATCCGTTTTAAATGTTGTGAATAAATAGGTGTATTTACCTTGACCGAAAAAATCAATTTCATGGACTGACGGTTGAAAATTTCAGCATTCCAGTAATATTTACACTATGCGCGAAAGTCTAGTCATGCCCTGCGGCCTGCCCTGAACCATACAATTTGCGTTATGAGAATGCAATTTGACATAGTAAAATTATCTTAATCCTAGTATTTCATTTTTATGCTGTTCGTTACGTATTGTTTATAATTTCTTTATAGGGGGTATACTTACACAATCGTCTACTTACTCAGTTCCAAACCCAAGTGGTCAAGGTTCAGACAGCTTAATCAATAGGAATACAATCTGGCAACAAGAAGTGCGCCTGCCTTCTGAGCTCAGGTTAGGGGACTCGACCGTGGTTGAGTCCGGTGGTATTTGAAAGTTCTCAGACACACCAGCCTGCGTTTGTAGATTTACTGGCATGTAAAGCAACTCCTGCGGGACAAAAGTCTGGTACTACGACGTCTCCGAAAACCGTAAAAGTAGTTAGTGGAACGATAAACAAATAACATTAACTTATTACTTAGCACAAGTACAGCTAATATCTCCATTCGAATCCTGAATTGAGCCTTGGTGTTCCTATCCTATAAAACGATGGAAAAAAATGCGTTTGAACAAAGTAATGTCTGTGTACGTATTTATTTAACGTCATATCTGATCGTCGATCCACAACAAACGTTGGGCGAACTTGGACTAAGGATTGTTCGAAGTCTTTTGAATTATCATCTTAGATTATGATGTTATTGCAGTTCTGTGTTTCGATTATAGAGCAGTATTCACAACATTATTTTCATTTCATTTTCTATAAGAAGCATAAAGTGTATTTCAATGCAATAGGAAAAATAACGTGCAAATGTAGTTCCTATTTCAATCCCTTCTCCTGGGAAATGGATATCAACTTTTCATCGTTTCCCATTTGTTCAACTAGTTCAGCGTTCATTAAAGTTATAAATATCCAATCCATTTCTTTTATAAAGAACGTATGATTTTTTTTGTAACATGTCCTGAAAAAAACTACATCCAAACAAACCTTTGCATCCTACGTCACAATAAAAGTTTACTGCAGTTATTCGGACATTTTTGCCGAAGAATTAATTACTTCTTTGCCAGTACATAAACTCTTATAACATTGTTAATGTGACGAATGATTAAAGGCAAAATTACGTTACCCAACAGTCCAGTTTTCATCAAATTTTGATAATGATGATTCGCTACAGCTGTTTAATTATTAGGTCTGTCGACCCATAATATGTATATAATCTCCTTTCAAACCAAAGAAATACAGATTTATTTGTGTCAAAATTCATAAAATAATTGTTTAAGTACAAAGCCTCCGTGACTCGGGCGGCAGCGCGCTAGCCTCTCACCGCTGGGTTCCGTGGTTCAAATACCGGTCACTCCATGTGAGATTTGTGCTGGAGAAAGTGGAGGTGGGACAGGTTTTTCTCCGGGTACTCCAGTTTTCCTTGTCATATTTCATTCCAGCAACACTATCCAATATCATTTCATTTCATCTGTTATTCATTAATCATTGCTCCAGACGAGTGTGACAGGCTTCGGCAGCCGGCACAATTCCTATCCTCAACGCTAGATGGGAGCTTCATTCATTCCATTCCTGACCCGGTCGAATGCCTGGAAACAGGCTGTGAATTTTCAGTGTTTAACTACAAAAGCATATGTTTAAAAAACTGTAACGTACAACGTACATATATTTCCATTCTGTACTATTTCGTCTCTCAGTATTCAACGCTTAGTCTTCTATGAATGAACAAAGAGCCGTTATAGCATTGTGCTGGATGTATCCATATGATAGTTAGTCTGTATTTTATTTTTATTTTTTACTTCAACATAGATTCAAATGCGAGCAAGCTCCGTGATGCAGGGGTTTCGTATCTATCCCTTACCTGGAAGACCCAAATACGATCTCCGACTCCTCGAAATATTTAAATTTTGAAACGATGTTCATCAAATGTAATGAGATCACTTGATGCTTCTTCTTTCTTTCTTTCTTTCTTTCTTTCTTCCTTTCTTTCTTTCTGTTTTTGTTAGAGGTTTAACGTTAAACTAACACATCTAAGGTTTTCGACGACACAATGATGGGGAAAGTGTAAGATTGTAAAGGAAGTTGCCACCTCTTTAATTAAAGTATATTCCCAGCATTATCCCACTATTAAAAGGGGAAAAACCATTTTCAGTGCTGTCGATGTCTGGATTCGAACCCGCCATCCTCAGAAAGAAAGTTCACAGCTATGCGAGTTGGACCATGTCGCCAACTCGCTTGGTGAGATCACGTAATGAGTTGCTTTATATGCATTCTGTAGCGACACGGACTTGGTCAAGAAACCCAAGCAATATGGCTGAGAATTTCAAGACGATGAACACGTGACACACTAATATCTGCAGGCCTTCTGGGTGGCTAGTAGCCATAGCATACCTGAGTCTTTAACACACTCGATGCGTTTTAGGTTATTTAAAAGAGGTAAACGGGGCCATATTTCCTAATAAAATTTTCTTATTTCCTGGTCATTTGACATCCTTTGAATTTCAAATTTAAAAAAATATATGCAGAGTTATAGAAATAATGAATTTCGGAAAGATACAACTTATAGATTTTTGGAGAGATGTAGGGTATAAATATTTGATACTATATTTTTTAAAAAAAATTATATATCCTTAATATTACTCATAACATATTTACAATGTTTTAAGATGTGAAAGTAATTGTTATCTTTATAATGTAAAAATTTTTAATAACTTCATAACCAATGGAACGAACTCGTTTCTCTAAATCGTTGCTGAGCCGGAGGAAACTGAAACGTAAAATATTTCTGCTTGGAACTTATGCCAGTAAGGTTCTGTCAAATAAGGTGAAATGATGTGTATTGTGTGCTAGGCCAATAAAATGATCGTCCTTCATTATATATCCGCTGAAGGTCAGTATTTCACTTACATCTTCGTCACAAAGCCGATTTCGAAGGCACAACAAGGATATACTGACAGGTGTCTGATTGTTACACTATTATTATTATTATTATTATTATTATTATTATTATTATTATTATTATTATTATTATTATTATTATTATTATTGAAAATGAAAACCTACAACCTGTTTTCCAGTCATTGGCCGGGTCAGGGGTGGAATGAATGAAGCAGATAGGTCTTATCGTAACTATGGGATAGGAAAGACCTAGGAATGTAAAGGAAGCGGCCGTGGGCGTAAATAAGGTATGCGTGGTATGGAAATGGGAAACCACGGAAATCCATCTTCCGAACTGCCGAAAGTGGGGTTCCAACCCACTGTCTCAGGGATGCAAGCTCATACTTGCGCACCTCTAACCGCACGACCAACTCGCCAGGTGTATAGATTGCAAACTTCGGTCAAATATATACATTTTCCCGTTTACACAATATTAAGTATGGTACTTTGACGGCTCTGTGTTATATAATTGACAATATTTTAAGAACACGCAGCACCCTGCATGTGTGTGTTGCGAAACAGATGATACCATCAATCTGCGTAATGAAAGTTTAATATCGTAGCTGGAGCGTATCCTAAGGGAACTGTTGGGCGTGACGCGGAATGAAAAAGAACTGCAAATATATACAGCATATTAAAATTTTCCATGAGAGTTGATATAATCTGGAAATTGAAATAGATGTGTTATTGAAAATATAATATTACAGTATAACGACTCGATAGCATTCCTCCCAAATTATCATATAAGCTTGATATGAACTGTGAAATAATCACAACGAATCATTATTACCCTAGCATTACCAAGGTAAAATTTGTCACTTGGATATCTAAGGGGGGGGGGGCAAAATTTACCCGCTATTATTTTCATCTCTAATGAAGTTTTTAATATACAATTCCTGTACAGTATTGAGATAAGTTAACAATGACTGCACTCACAAACAACGAGAAAAACAACAACAAAGAGAATAATGAAATTTGCATGGTGTATAGCAACAGTTAAGTCATAAATCATAGGAACATTATGAATGTTCTTTCATTCACTTTCACAGTTGGTACAGATAATAGTTTTCGTAGAATGAGTCTTGCAGACGTATTTGGAACATCTGCAACAAACCATTGTCACTTTGGTCATCTTGTCTTTGTCCTTCTTAGTGTGAATGGATTTCAAACACTGATGACATCTTCCTCTTGTGTATGATGGAGCAGAAGCAGTTGTTGAAGTAGCACTGGGTAATGACCTTCCAAGGACACTTTCCATAGCTGAAATGATAGGTTTCTTCAAACCAAGCATGTTCTTTGCCCTGTCTTCTGCAAGTGGTCTTAAAAGCTGTTGCCCCAACTCTAACATATACAGCCTCCTGAGATTCAGTTTCTTCTTATTCCAGTCAGGGTTATTTTTTATGAATATGGTGCAGGAAAACGTCAACAATAGTCCTCATAAGTGCCAACATTCAAAGTGCAAATGTGTGAATCCGACCATTTGACATTATTAAGATATTTAGTCAGATAGGAAATCTGTTACATGCACGTCTAAGGAGAGGGGGGGGGGGAGCAAAAAATGCCCCCTCAACAAAACTTAAAAAAAAAACACACATTGGAATAATGACTATGTGACATCTTAGTAGACGTCTTATGTGACATCTATTTAAAATATTGCTTTTCTGGCTTACAAATTGCGCATTTCATTCATAAAATGAGATAACGCGGGCAATTTTTGCCCCCCGTAAGGCAGACCCTCCGATGAGGGTGGGCGGCATCTGCCATCTGTAGGGAACTGCGCGTTATTGTGGTAGAGAATAGTGTTACGTGTGGTGTGTGAGTTGCAGGGATGTTGGGGACAGCACAAACACCCAGTCCCCAGGCCACTGGAATTAACCAATGAAGATTAAAATCCCCGATAGGCCGAAAATCGAACCCGGGACCCTCTGAACCGAAGGCCAGTACGCTGACCATTCAGCCAACGAGTCGGACCCCCCCCGTTGGTAGTTCTAGGGTTAAAACATGTCACATTTTGCGTTAAGCACCATAAATGGTATTACGAAACAATTTACGGCACTCGATATCAGCAGGAACCTCTGACCTAAATAAGAGAATCTGTATAAAGTGTAAAGAGTCTAGAGTAGTAAGAATTGAGGATGAATACCTTCTTCATATTTGATGAAGCTCCCTCTGTGCATCACCTTCAGATTGTCGACTTCTGGATCCCAGGCACTTTTAGCACTTGGTTGTATTTCCGAAGAGTGACGAAAAGACTGTTCGGCACTCCATGTTATACGATGTCAGCACGCGAATTATCTCTGGTAACATATTTGGTATTTACCCAATAGAATTCAGCCATGCATTCCCCAAAGGAGTTGCGATTTTTCTGCCTTGCTATAGAGTAAAATGGAATATGTAGATTAACACGCAGGCAGTGTAAATGGCGAGAAATGAAATGTCTGTAGCATGCTAGCTGAGACCACACGATTCTCATTATTACCTTTTGTAGAACTTTCTTTTTTTCTGTTTAATTTTATGTAGCTGTTTGTTTTCTAACAGGGACCAAGTTTGCCCTTTATATTTCATGAAATCACTCCTTCAAACGTAAAGTTCCTTGAATTTAATATCTGATCAGACTTGATTTTTCCGCGCCCGTGGTGTAGGGCTAACGTGCCTGCCTCTTCCCGGCTAGGTCAGGCTATTTCATCTCGATCTAAGGGCTGGTTTGAGGTCGAATCTGCCTACGTGATTACAATTGAGGATCTATATGCCAGTGAGATAGCGCCCTCCGTCTAGAAAGCTAGAAGATTCGTCCTGCTGACCACAGGACATGTAGTAATCTGCAGGCCTTGGTAGGCCAAGGCCCTTTGGGACTGTTGCGTTATGGGCTTTGGTTTGATTTATTAGACTTATTTTTATTTATTATCAAAGTATAATTCACCTCCCATGTAAATACAAAACTTATGGACACCCACAATGAACATTATATCTTTATGTTGCCAGTGATGCTTTCAGGCCCGTACTTACAGATATGATACTGTACAGGCTTTTGGGCATATGGCATGTCGAGAAAATAAGGTGAAACTGTGCTCTGCGTCCTCAGAAGAAATATCGACTGTCCACGGGAAAGACTTCTTAAACAGACTTGATTTTTCCACGCCCGCGATGTAGGGCTAACGTGCCTGCCTCTTCTCGGCTAGGTCAGGGTATTTTACCTGTATCTGAGGGCTGGCTCGAGGTCTAATCTGCCTACGTGATTACAATTGACAATCTATATGACAGTGAAATAACGCCCTTCCATATCCTACACATTTTTTATTGTTTAAGAAGCCTTTCTCGTGGACAGTCGAGATTTCTTTTGAGGACGCAGAGCACAGTTCTCTGCGAAATAAAGAGTTTCACCTTATTTTCTTGACACGGCATAAGCCCAAAAGCCTATACAGTATCATGTCTATTATATCTTTAAGATAAATTATTGTTTCTGAGTAAAGAGAACCTGCGAGGAACTTATGCAGTGTCCTATACTCATTCTTTCCTTGATCGACTGTATATTGTAAGAAGTTATTAGGCACCTTTCATATTCACAGCGCTGCTAATTCCCGTATACTTATGTTATCACGGGGATCTAACAACAGTCGTTCTAGTTACTTTTTACTGCTAAGAGATAATCAGGCCTTAAATTTGATGTGTGTTGCTACGTGCTAACCTGAGTGATTCTGATGTCTTTCCTTTGTTTATATATAAGGCTCTTATAATCAATTTGAGACTAATAGAAACGTAGCCATGGGACAAACGCTAAAGTAACAGCTATCACTCATCTACAAGACACCCCATGTAAATCTGGATTAGTACCTAACTTCAAGTACTCTCCTTCACTGACTATTCTAATCAGAAATATATTTCGACAGACTCACTGGCACAAGCTCTATTAGTCATAGTACGTACACTAATGTTCATAAATACAGAACACCTTGAAATACTAGAGATAGGAAGTTCATATTAACAGGACATGTTCAGTATTATGTCCTACAGAAACTATTAGCATTTCAGTCACATAGGCTCAGCATGTGTCCCGTTGCCTAGTAGGCACTGGGTCCTCCATAGGCATTGATAACTTGTTCCATGCCCCATGGCAACGACGCGTATAAGGAGCGAATGGCGTGTTGGGGTATAGACATCCATGCTGCATTCACCTGGTTTCACAGTTTATCTTTGGATGTTGCCATTGGGTCACAGCGCCGCACCCATCGTTTCACCGTATTCCACCCATTTTCGATTGGCGACAAGTCCGGTGATCGGGTGGTCCAGGGTAACATTCTGTCATCCTGTGAGAGCAAGAAGGCACGTGTTCGTGCAGCAACATGTGGTCGCGTATTGTCCTGCTAAAATATGGCGTGTGGGGTGTCGTGCAGAAAGGATATGGCTACTGGTCGCAGGATGTCATTCACTTGTCACAGTGCCCTGGACACGCACCAACCGTGATTTGTGGTTGTACCCGATAGCAACCGACACCATAAGGCCTTGAGTTGGCGCTGTATGTTTTGTGCGAATGCAGTCAACGTGATGCCTCTCGCCCTGTCTGCGGCGAACCAAAATGTGGCCATCATTTTCAAACAAATAGAGCCTCGGTTCGTCCAAAAACACTATCTGCTGTCATTCCTTTCTCCAGTGACGTCGTTCAGTACACCATTGCAGGCTAGCATGTTTATGCACACTTGTCAAAGGTAGGCGGGGAAATGGACGACGCGCCGGTAACCCAGGCCATAATAAACGGCAACAGATTGTCACTCCTGATAGTGTACGATGATTTACACTGTTACACTCTTGCGCCAGAGCCAAGGACGACGCAGATCTGTCCTGCCATGCTATTCGGAGAGATTTTCTCTGTGGGGAGTCTGGGTGGTGCGACCAGATTCGTGTCGTCTTGTTCTACTGTCTTCTATGAACCATTCTGTACACACCCGTTGCACTGCCGACACACTTCGTCTCACACGAGCAGCAATTTCCCGGATGGATGCATCACGTTTTTTCATGCCAATAATGCGCCCTCTTTCAAACTCACTCATTTGACGGTACGGTTCTCGCATACCTCTGCGAGGCATCCTGCACGTCTGCTCAAGTCACACTGATCCATTACCTTCGGTTTAGAGTGACGACGAGAGCCGCAGGCACATTTCATCAGTCGGTGGTGGTACACCGAGATATCGCTGTGGACCTTGAACCTGTGGGTTGACATGGTTCAAATGGTAATCACTTCTTCAGAAAATACTAATGCTCATTTTCTGTGAATATGAACGTCCTATCTCAAGTCTTTCAAGGGGTTCTGATTTTTATGAGCATGAGTGTTAATCATCTATTTTCTTTCATAAAATTGTTTGGGGCTCCTGGACAACAGTGGTTCAGTTCCGTGCATTGAACTAGCAGCATCAATTTCAGTGGTACTAATATAATCATTTCTTTAATGAAAAGGACAGATTATAAGTAACACAAGGCAGTCAACCACTTCCATGGAAAGGAATCTAAGGGATACAAACGAATGGCAACGTCCATCATAGCCATTACCAGCAATCCTTTCCCTGTGCTTCTATGATCATGAATTCGTTTTATGTTATGCAGGTGGTTGTCTCTGCCATTACGAACTCTTCGACCTAAAATAGAACACAGAGCTTGCATGCAAAGTCGCTGGCAGCTGCCTTGTAAAAATAGAGCAAGTATTGAATTTAATATAGGTGAATTCGTGTCCTTCTATGTTAAACCAAAGTACAGTAAAGTTAATTATTTGATATCATGAATAGGACACATTAATTTTTTACGCAGGACGTTATTGCTTCCAGCGCCAAACAAACAGAGACATTGCTTCTAGTTTAGCATCCGACGTCTCGGAATTTTATCCGCCAGGAGTTTCTTAAGGTCCTGGAATACAAGAATACGGAGTTACCATATTCAAGCACACTCCGTTATCACCATCTACAGCCAGGATCGAACCTACAGTCTTATTAACAGGTAGACGACAAAACAACTGCACCAATAATATCAATGAATGTTAGTCTTTTACAATCGTAAATCCCGCGTGCAAATCGATAATTTCCATAACTTTTACTCAGAATCTGCCTTCTTTCTTTAGGTTTAACCTTTTTATTTTATGCATTTCTTCCGCCAGTAGCAGAAACAATTCTAAAAAGGTTTATTTTTTCCCATCCTTATAATACGGTCCCACGTGCAAGACGACTAAAATTCTGGTACCAAATATATTTTAAGGTGTCCACTCATGAAGCATCAATTATTCTCTAAACGTCACAAGTGCGCTGTGATGTCTCAAAATCGAATCAAGAGCCTTATTTAGACCTTGAAGTTGGTGAGTCTACCTTTGTTGGAGTTCACTTGCAGTGGAATGGCCAGTTTCTCTCTGCTCCTTCTCTAGCAGACAGCACTTGGGCTACTCATCCAAGTACAGACTACGCCAAGTGTTGCTAAAGGTCGGAGATCTCACGAAATCTAGTGTTTCAACATACACTTCATATCTATACCAGCACAATTACGCGTTCTTCGTTCCGGGGGTTTTTGTTAAGAGACCCATGAGGAGACATTTCACCATCTGTTACCAGTTTACAAATTGTACCGAATGTGTTACACCTAGACATGTCAGCCAAGTTCTCTGCATTCTCTTAGAGGAATCACAAGTCGGTGTTAGAGAATACATCTTGAGCCAACACCGGATAGAAGATACGTGGCTCATTACACTTACTCTAACCCCTTGGCTATGCTTGTCTGTGCTCTACATTAAAGAAAAACACTGTGAGAAAATACAAATGCTGTCTTTCGTGATGGTCATCACAGGATGAGGAACCACTTCACAAGCAATTAATAGCCATTCAATATACTCGAAACCGACTTTCAACCCATTAGGTCGTGCTCCGTACATTTAGTACGTGTTGAAGAGATGTTAAGTACAGAACAAAAACGGCCAACCAGACACCAGTGGGATCCGAACCCACAACCTCCCGATTTCGCGTCGGTTGCTCTACCAATTGAGCTATGGTGGCCTAGGCCATCTTTGTTCTGTTGGAAAGTATCTGAGCTACAGGTCTGGTACTACTACCATCACACTGTAGAGTGCGTTTAAGTAGCTCAGATACTTTCCAACAGAACAAAGATGGCCTAGGCCACCATAGCTCAATTGGTAGAGCAACCGACGCGAAATCGGGAGGTTGTGGGTTCGGATCCCACTGGTATCTGGTTGGCCATTTTTGTTCTGTACTTAACATCTCTTCAACACGTACTAAATGTACGTAGCACGACCTAATGGGTTGAAAGTCGGTTTCGATTACAATGCGGTCGTGAAAATTCAATATTCATTGACTTGGCCCTCAACGGGCAACTTAAACGCACTCTACAGTGTGATGGTAGTAGTACCAGACCTGTAGCTCAGATACTTTCCAACAGAACAAAGATGGCCTAGGCCACCATAGCTCAATTGGTAGAGCAACCGACGCGAAATCGGGAGGTTGTGGGTTCGGATCCCACTGGTGTCTGGTTGGCCATTTTTGTTCTGTACTTAACATCTCTTCAACACGTACTAAATGTACGTAGCACGACCTAATGGGTTGAAAGTCGGTTTCGATTACAATTCGGTCGTGAAAATTCAATATTCATTGACTTGGCCCTCAACGGGCAACTTAAACGCACTCTACAGTGTGATGGTAGTAGTACCAGACCTGTAGCTCAGATACTTTCCAACAGAACAAAGATGGCCTAGGCCACCATAGCTCAATTGGTAGAGCAACCGACGCGAAATCGGGAGGTTGTGGGTTCGGATCCCACTGGTGTCTGGTTGGCCATTTTTGTTCTGTACTTAACATCTCTTCAACACGTACTAAATGTACGTAGCACGACCTAATGGGTTGAAAGTCGGTTTCGATTACAATGCGGTCGTGAAAATTCAATATTCATTCAATATACATTGAATCATAGCTTTTTTTTGTGTCAAATTCTTAGAATCTCCACTTTCCTCCACTTTCTACCGAGTGGCAAAAACAAGAAACATGGTCTCCAAAAGACCTATCTGCGTCCGTGTGACGTAAAGCAACACATTGTTTAAAAGAAGAAAAAGTAGAGTCTATCTGCAACAACGTACACAAGGTCACGGGAAGAGATAACCGTGACGTAGAAACGCTCCAAGCGGCGTGAGAACCAACCTTCGTAGCACCCGTGATTTATCACACAGAAATACTGGCCATTTCTCACTTTTACCTTCTTACTTTTACCCTTTTGAGTGTTTAACTTTTTTCAAAACATTTTCTTAGCTACAACAATACTCACTTCCTAAAAGAAATATCTATGCCAGACTTCGGCCCTATCAGTTTAATAGTTCCTGAGATACTGTGAAGAGTGAGTGGTATTTAATGTATTATCAATCTAATGATTTAAAGGTGGACATCAGTTTTAGCGCTGGACTGGAATGGCGTGCGGCCTCCCAAAAGACCAGATGCAGGTATTTTGAGACGACGTCGTATAGGCGACCTGCACGTCTATGAGGATGGGGCCCTGCCTGTGATGAATTCTAATGATGAAGACGACACCACACACACCCAGCGCCCGATCCATCGTTATTAACCAATGAAGGTTAAAAACCCACACCCGACTGGGAATCGAACCCGGGACACCGTGGACCGAAAGCGATGACGCTAACCATTTAGCCATGGAGCCGGGCAGTTCTGGCGTTGATTACCTAACTTCTGATTTCACTGGGGCAGTGTCTAGTGCAGCTAGACAGCAAGGTAAACGCAAGTGTACAACGGGATGCGTGCAGATTTATTGTAGGCGGACCACGGAATACTCTTCTCTCCGCTGTACAAACATTCTTCTCCTTCTTCTATCACTTTTCCCAAATCCCTGTGGGGTTGTCGGTGCGAAGTTATCCACTCATTATTTTTAACTCGGCCATGTTTTTCTTCCGAATACCCTTCCTGATGTCAACCTTATGTGGACGAATGTATTCACTACTCAGTCTTCCCGCGCTGGTTGATAGTGGGATGTCTTGTGGGTATAAATAGAGAGGAGAGTATTAGGACAAATACTGAAACTTAGTTCCGAATTAGAGGATATGAGATTAAAATCCCCGTCCAGTCCTGGAATCTAACCCAGCACCCTCTAAACCAAAGACCATTCAGCGAAGGACTCAGACTTTACCAATATTATTTAATTAATTAATTTATTTATTTATTTATTTATTTACTTACCAATATTCTTCTTCTTCTTATTCTTCCAAGTGCCTTGTCCATACCTAGACATTGGTGACCTAATCTGTACCAACAGAGACCACTGATTAGGCAATCTGAGCCGGGGTTTAGTTTTGCTAGAGTAACTACGAGTAGTTTCTTTATACTCCCATGTACCCAACAGCACGTGACCAACCCATCCAAGTTACGGCATGCCGAGTGTTGATTAATTTCGGAGATCCCAGGGGAAATTATGTTCCAACATGGCTACCCCTATTGGCTATTTCCAATCAGTGACCGCATTCAAGTCAAATGAAAGAACTTAACTCAAGTATTAAAAACAGTAAAACAAAGACGCACACTTGATGCCTTCGCCTCACGAGAGGAAGACAAATCAAAGTCGCTGGCGGGCTTGTACAAAAAATCCCTTGAGCTATCATCTCCCAGATGAACCACCCGTCACTTCGTCCGGTTGTAATCTCAGTGGCGATTTTCGGTCAGCAAGCATTCCTGAATCCTTAGAGGTCAAGAGTTACTTGCATACAGATTTTCAGCATGCTAGACCTTCTAAGTCTTTGATATATTTATGTTTTAACAGAGGAACTGGCCATTAGGTTATACACAGCTTAACAAAGGAATGTGGTCACATTTTCATATGTCCATATCTGTATGATACGTATACATATGGAAATGAAAACAGACACGCAAATAAAACAAACCTTCCTTGCTTCCTCCGTTGCTTACCTTGGTCCACACGCTCAGCTATGAATCGTAAACACTACACTCCACACTGATTAACCTTCGAACTCACTTTGAGTCACTCGTACCTTTCAACTGACACTGACATATCGCATACATGCAACTGACTGTGGATTCCTACGTTATGCAAACAGGACACGTTATTGCCGTAATAGTTCAATCTCTGTCCCTTTCAGCGATTATTATTATTATTATTATTATTATTATTATTATTATTATTATTATTATTATTATTATTATTATTATTATTATTATTATTATTATTATTATTATTATACCCCTTAGTTCAACAAACACAGCATTTTAATACTGTTGTAGTAGCGCAGGAAGTGTCCGAGATTGCTTTCTGAACGGCATTTCTTTTGGTGCTAGTTTGAGATTCTTCACCTAACCTGGCTCTTGGCTTGAATTAAGTTCAGTTGACTATTACATTACTTAATCATGTATCAATCTACTCACATTCCCGAAAATCATGGTGTCCTTCCGCCGACCTATCTTTCTACCTTTTCTTAGAATGCCTTAGGAGCTTCTGTTAGCTGCCTCTTTGATTTGGTCCTTTCATCGTGTGGGTAAAATTCTCCGTTTATTTTGACCTTGAATGTCTCCTGTTACTGAACACCATTCTAGATCATAATTTTAGGTACAAGAAATATGTTCAAGGAAATGTACGATTCACTGAGAACAAACTGTCGACAACCAGTTTTGATATTCAACGTTTAGTGCTTGGAGTGATATGAGGCTTTCTGTGTATACGTCTCGAGAACTGTATTTCTAGAGCAGCCACTACTTTCCTCTAACATAGAATAGATGTATTCTGTCTGGCAAGATTAAGACCATTAGGTCCTCTCTTCCATCTAACCAGAAAATACAATAAAAAATGCGACTGGCATAAGGCATAGTGGCCTGCTATTCTGATGGAAACTCACCAACTTGGTCTGACTGGCAGTAAGCTGGCAGTAGGAAAAGTCACCTGTCGTTATAATGATAACTGCACAACTCAATTTCGACTGGTAGTAGGGAAGTTTCCTGCCATTATAATAAAAACTCCTCAACTGTAATATGTCTGGAAGTAGGAAAGGGGGTCTGCCATTGTAACGAAAACTCCCTAAATCGATTGTAACCGCTCAGTAGGCAATGGGGCCTGCAATTATAACGTAAACTTCCCAGCTCGATTGTGAATGGCAGTAGGCAAGTGAGCCTGCCGTTATCATCACAAATCCGTAACAAACACTTTACATTGGAAAAAACGTATGGGGACCTCCCCATGCTGTTTCTCGATTAACGCTGAGAGACATGCAATTTTGAAACAATCTTATTTACTGCATGTACAGTATTTACTTCAATATTCGTATACAATGCAGAATACCGTAGCGAAGCATGGGTACATTTGTTAGTAAATAATTAAAAAAAAGGAATAATTGAGGATGAGGTGTGTGATGTACACATGAATACAATATTCATGAAGTGTTAACTTATCTAATTTTTATTGAATGAAAAATGAAAACCTACAACCTGTTTTCCAGTCATTGACCGCTTCAGGGATGTAATGAATGAAACATATATAGGCTGTTATTACAATGGGGTCGCCACTCCCAAGGTGATTTATTAATGAGTGATAAATGCTATGAAATGATAATGGAGAGTGTTGCTGGAATGAAAGATGACAGGGAAAACCGGAGTACCCGAAGAAAAACCTGCCCGCCTCCGCTTTGTCCAGCAAAAATCTCACATGGAGTCACCGGGATTTGAACCACGGTATCCAGCGGTGAGAGGCCGACGCGCTGCCGTCTGAGCCACGGAGGATCCAGCTAATTTTTATTATCCTTCAATATTACGGCTTATATATACAGGATGGTGCGAAACAACGTGAATTTGGTATATGAGCGTTAGAGGTTTCGTCATACTGACAAATAATAGGAAAAAGTAATTTCATTGTATCAGCTGCTGAAGTTATGATATCAGATCGCTTCGCGGTCGACATCAGATGGGTTTTGGGAGGCGGTGTTGCTAAATCTACACGTGGCTTATAACCGGCTTGAGAGCGCCAATAGAAGAAATAAACATCTCCAGAGGAGGGGCTTGAATAGGGACCTCCCTGCTAATAGGATTGTCCAATAGGGAGCACGCTACGGTGACATTGGCAGAAACCCACGGCGTGTGAGTTTTGATGCTCATTTCTTGGCATGACTCTCAAGCCCGAACAAGCCACGTGCAGATTTAACAACACCGCCTCTTGAGGCCTATTTGAATTCGCCCGCTAAGCCATCTGATTGTAGTAGCTAATAAGATGACAACGGCGTGAGATATAGACATAATTTTTTCAAATTACCTATCAGCACAACCAACGCTCTAACGCTCATATACTCCGTTCACTTTGTTTTCTACCACACTGTATACAATGTGTAGCTTGTAGAAAGGCTAATATTAATACATGATTCATATCTGGGCATGTTGCAGTAAAGAACAATTTCAATAGATCAGTATCTTACAGAAAAGAGCACTGAAAATACTCTTCAACTTACCCACCTTAACACCAACCATACAGGTCTACCAGTATTGTAATGTGCTGTCACTAGTTGGTCTTCGTAAGAAAGCTTCAGCTATTATGTTGTATAAATTGAAAAATGGACAAACTCATTCGAACACACTTTGCAACTTGAATTCTGATATACATTCATACAGTACAAGAGCATCTACAAAAATTCACTGTAAATCATCAAAGTCTACTAAGTATGGCACTAATTCTTTATCGCATTTCTCTGTAAAGTTTTTCAATAGCCTTCCTGAGCATATTCGAGAAGCCGCTAAATTGCCCATCTTTGAAACCAAACTTGTTAATTTTCTAAAAGTAAAAATGCCAAGCCTATAGAGTACTGATTTAGTATACTATATCACTGCTGTTCATATTTGATTTCCATCACTATGATACATTATTATTATTATTATTATTATTATTATTATTATTATTATTATTATTATTATTATTATTATTATTATTATTCATTGTACAGTATATTATATTTTTGTCCTAGAAGCTGATGTTCTCAAATCTCATCTTTGTTGCCAAATGTAATTAATATTATTATTATTATTCATAGTACAGTATATTATATTTTTGTCCTAGAAGCTGATGTTCTCAAATCTCCTCTTTGTTGCCAAATGTAATTAATTGTACTGCACCATTATGAGCCCTGGCTCATACTAGCAAGAGTCCAAGACTTCATCTGATACCTATAGTTGGGCCCGCGAGAGTTGAAGTATGACATTTGAGCGGCGAAAGCAGTAACTACGAAGCACGCTGCGTTGTCATAGTTACCTAAAACTGCGGCATATCACCCTTTCATACAGGCTGAATATTTAATCAACTATGGTGGCCTAATGCAATTCAATAAACTTGACCCGTTCCTACGATCGTGCCAATAAGTCCGGCATTTAAGGCAGAACACGCCATTGCCGATACGTATGAGATTTCATATTCACTAAACTGGCAATAACCTCAATAAATACGCATGTTAAATAGACTGTACAACTAGCCACTGATTAACTTGCACAAAAAAAATACAACGAAAATTATGTTCAGGAAACAAGTAAATAATTGCATAAACCAGCAAAAACTAACACAGCTAACACACGACCACTCCGAATAACATCACAAAAGCGACTGAGAGTAAGCCAACCCACGTGGCGATAGCATCCTTAAATGTGGCATTGCTGTTGTCGTTGCCATAGCAACAGACTATTTTCGAGCGGCGTTAGTCAACTTTTTCTCGCTGGTGGCTCTAAACGTCAGACTTCAACTCTCGTGGGTTCATCTATAGTAAATGTTAGCAACAAAGTTGTCTAAAACTAGGGGTGAGGTCTCCCTTCACTGAGACAAATAGTGCATTGTAGCCGTGCTGGTGCAGTAACAAATTGCTTCGTCTGTACCTTTTGAAGCGATGAAGTAGTATCAATATCAGTTTTCGTCCGTATTCAAAAACTGTGGTCCGCCTCTGTGGTGTAGTGGTTAGTGTGATTAGCTGCCACCCCCGGAGGCCCGGGTTCGATTCCCGGCTCTGCCACGAAATTTGAAAAGTGGTACGAGGGCTGGAACGGAGTCCACTCAGCCTCGGGAGGTCAACTGAGTAGAGGTGGGTTCGATTCCCACCTCAGCCATCCTGGAAGTGGTTTTCCGTGGTTTCCCACTTCTCCTCCAGGCGAATGCCGGGTTGGTACCTAACTTAAGGCCACGGCCGCTTCCTTCCCCCTTCCTTGTCTATCCCTTCCAATCTTCCCCATCCCCCGCAAGGCCCCTGTTCAGCATAGCAGGTGAGGCCGCCTGGGCGAGGTACTGGTCGTTCTCCCCAGTTGTATCGCCCTTGGGGCGGTAGAGGTGGGATCCCTCGCTGTGTCCGAGGGAAAAAACCGAACCTGGAGGGTAAACGGATGATGATGATGATGATGATGATGATGAAGTTAATAAGTTCGTAAATAAAATATATCAGTATGTTGATATAATTATCCTAGTTATAGTCTATGTTTTTTAATGTGGATATCTTATCATTACAAAACTTCCATCTGCTTACCTGGGATTCGAACGGCCTCTTTGATAAGCGTCTAGGGATGATATCACTCAACTACCTCTCCCTCTATTAAATGTGAATATTTAACAATTACTGAAAGATTTATAGGGATTTATTCAA
Organism: Anabrus simplex; assembly: GCF_040414725.1. NCBI lineage: Eukaryota > Metazoa > Arthropoda > Insecta > Orthoptera > Tettigoniidae > Anabrus > Anabrus simplex. Next base: position 276,271,904 of record NC_090268.1, on the reverse strand, counting down.
CTTCTCTGTCTCATATCAGGAGACCCCTAGGTGTCATTTCACCTTCTACATTGATTTTAATCCTAGTCTGGGTCTATAATTGGATCACTTAGCGCCAAGAAGGAAACTAACTAGCTCCATGGTATGCTTTTAAATTTGCTTTACGTCGCACCGACGACGATGGGATAGGAAAGGACTAGGAGTGGGAAGGAAGCGGCCGTGGCCTTAATTAAGGTACGTCCCCAGCATTTGCCTGGTGTGTAAATGGGAAACCACGGAAAACCATCTTCAGGGCTGCCGACAGTTGGGTTTAAACCCACTATCTCCCGAATTCAGGCTCACAGTTGCGCGTCCATAACCGCTTGGCAACTTGCTCAGCCTGCATGGTGTGAGAGGCAATAAAATAAAACATGAAAACCAAGTAATATGGACTCGTGATCACGTGATACTCCAAAATCTTCAGGATATATGACTTGTAGAAATCCTGATAAACTCAGGATCTTCTCGATTTTGTCAGACACATGTTACATTAAATACTATTGTGTTTTAAACTTTCTCGCTTGTCTATTGTTATGGGAAATTCTATTCAAATGCCTTTAGTTAGGGCACTCACGATTGACCCCTGGGCCCTCTTCTCTCGGGAATTTATTTTAAATGACATTTTCGTTCCAATAGGGACGCGGCGTATTGAGGAATATTAAAAGTCTTCACAACGAACATCTGGCATCCCCGGTCGTGATTAGTTCGAACTTTCGTTATTCACGTTGCTTTGACAAGAGCTGATCAGCTGGTATTAAACTTGGCTCACTGCATGTCAATTTACCAGTGTTGAAGTTTTGGACATTCCCGAGCCGTCACGAGATAGTGAGCTTGACCTAACATCTCACTAACTAGTATTCATCATGATAGTTTGATAACATCGTTGGAGTACTTCGAATATTGATAAGACATGCGCGACTGTCAAAATATAAAGTCACTTTTTTCTGGCTCGAATTCAACATAGAACAGCAAGACAACTAAATGTTGCTTGGATTTTAGGATTAAAAACGGATCTTCCATATATCTAAATACCATAAATAAATAAATAAATAAATAAATAAATAAATAAATAAATAAATAAATAAATAAATAAATAAATAAATAAAGAGTAATAATAAAAAAATTGCAGCAATTCAACTAGTATCTACCTCAAGACGTGTTTGAATATTTCCTGTAAAAAGGCCTTAACGATCTGTATTGGCACGGGTCTCCTAGGCACTCACAAGTACGAACAGATTGTGCTTAAATTTGATCCCATTCATTTGAGCAGAAGTGATGGGACGGGACACTCATATGATCTACTACTAATGACGTTACAAAATGAATATTCATATATGAATATAAATATGTAGAATTTCTATTATAATGTCTCCACAAACACACCCGAAGAATTTGCTACGCGGTTTTCCGTGGTTTCCCATTTTCACACAAGGCGAATGCTGAGTATGTACCTTAATTTAGACCACGGATGTTTTCTGCCGAATACCAGCCTTTTGATGTCCCATCGTTATGGAAAAAATCCTATCTGAGGTAGTTCGACGTTAAACTAATTGCAAGAACGAAAATCTTCACATTAAAACAAACACTATTTTCCCTAATTTACCTTATTATTGGGTATTTTCCGTTTTTATATATTTTATTAATTTATCATAAATTATAGTAAGATAGTAATAATAATGCTGCCCATAAAATAAACATATTATTTATATTCACCTCCCTAAAAACTATCGATGTAAGACGGTTGCTTGAATTTTTTGTAGGTTTTGAACCGTATGCCAAAAGAACACCTTATTATATATGAAACATCAAATTGTGTAGGCTTTTATCACTTGTGAATGTTAAAAATTGCTCTTATGTTCGGAAAAAGGCTAAGCACTAAGAACATGTTTTGAAAATCAGTGTGCTATTGGCATTATTGAGTATAATAGGTCATTTCGTTACAAGAACAAAACATGGTACAGCACATCACGTGTAAAAGTTATACCCAAGACCAATCTGAAGAGTGCAAAGGATAAATTGTTCCTGGAAAGAGCCCTCCAACTAGAATTGAGTGCTAGAATTAAGTGCTTGTGCAAATGAATAAAATAATTGCATTGTATATCTGTACACTCATGTCCGTAAAAACCATAACACTTTGAAAGACTAGAGATAGGAAGTCCATATTCACAGAACATGTGCATTAGTGTGTTCTGAAGAAATTATTACCATTTGAACCATGTCGGCCCTCAGGTTCAATGTCTACATCGATATCTCGGCGCACGACCACCGACTGGTAAAATGTGCCTGCGGTTTTCGATATCGCTATAAACCGAAGGTAATGGATCAATCTGACTTGAGCAGAAGTGCAGGATGCCTCTCAGGCAAATACCGTACCGTCAAATGAATGAGTTTGAAAGAGGGCGCATTATTGGCATGAGGAAACGTGATGCATCCATCCGGGAAACTGCTGCTCGTCTGGGACGTATTGTGTCGGCAGTGCAACGGGTGTGTACAGAAGGGTTAACAGAAGGCCACAGAACACGACGAGGTGGGTCTGGTCGCACCACCCAGACCACCCCCGAGAATATCGCCACCTCATCCGAATGGCATCACAGGACAGATCTGCGTCGTCCTCGGTTGTGGCGCAATAATGGAACAGTGTGACACATCGTACACTATCAGGAGTGACAGTCCATCGCCGTTTATTATGGTCTGGGTTGCCGGCGCGTCGTCAACTCCTCCGCCTACCTTTGACTAATGTACATAAACATTCTAGATTGCAATGGTGTATGGAACGACGTCACTGGGGACAGGAATGGCAGCAGATAGTGCTTTCGGACGAATCCAGGTTATGTTTGTATGAAAATGATGGCCGCATTTTGGTTTGCCGCAGACAGGGGAGAAGCATCACGTTGACTGCATTCGCACAAAACATACAGCGCCAGCTCAAGGCCTTATGGTGTGGGGTGCTATTGGGTACAACCACAAATCACAGCTGGTGTGTGTCCAGGGCAGTGTGACCTGTTTGACCTACGTGAATGACATCCTGCGACCCGTAGCAATACCCTTTCTGCACGACACCCCAGACGCCATATTTCAGCAGGACAATGTGCAACCACATGTTGCTGCACGAACACGTGCCTTCTTGTGTCACAGGATGCCAGACTGTTGCCCTGGCCCGCCCGATCACCGGACTTGTCGCTAGTAGAAAATGTGTGGTATATGGTGAAACGACGGGTGAGGCGCTGTGACCGAACGCCAACCACCAAAGATGAACTGTGGAGCCAGGTGAATGCAGCTATTCGCCATTCGCGCCTTATACGCGTTGTTGCCATGGGGCATGGAACAAGTTATCAATGCCTATGGAGGACCCAATGCCTACTAGGCAACAGGACACATGCTGAACCTAGTTGACTGAAATGCTAATCGTTTCTGCATAACATACTAATGGACATGTCCTGTGAATATGAACTTCGTATCTCTAGTCATCCAAGGTGTTCTGTTTTTCTTTCTTAATCTGTTTACCCTCCAGGGTTGGCTGTTCCCTCGGACTCAGCGGGGGATCCCACCTCTACCGCCTCAAGGGCAATGACCTGGAGCTTCAGTCTCTGGGTCTGGGTATACAACTGGGGAGGATGACTAGTACCTCGCCCAGGCGGCCTCACCTGCTATGCTGAACAGAGGCCTTGCGGGGGATGGGAAGATTAGAAGGGATAGACAAGGAAGAGGGAAGGAAGCGGCCGTGGCCTTAAGTAGGTACCATCCCGGCATTTGCCTGGAGGAGAAGTCGGAAACCACGGAAAACCACATCCAGGATGGCTGAGGTGGTAATCGAACCCATCATTACTCAGTTATCCTCCCGAGGCTGAGTGGACCCCGTTCCAGCCCTCGTACCACCTTTCAAATTTCGTGGCAGAGCCGGGAATCGAACCCGGGCCTCCACTACACCACAGAGGCGGTCAGTAGTAGTAGTAGTAGTACAAACGAATTCTGTTGAAACTTGTAAACTTATACTTTACTTCAAATGGAACGAAATCATATTAATAGTCCCATCAGTTTAGACGTTTGTTTTCCAGAGAGGACAGTAAGGAACAATTTAATATAGGCTCGAGTCGCCGCCTGTTTTGTTGTTGTTGTTGTTGTTGTTGTTGTTGTTGTTGTTGTTGTTGTTGTTGTTACGTTTGGTTATACAGAGCTTGGAGCCTCTTAATAATCATCTCCGGTTACTTAAGTTGGAACTCACCGAGTACTGTAAGGAAAAAACTATTTTGTATTTCTGTTCTCATCGTTGTTGTCGTCGCTGTTGTTAGTCTTTTTCATGTTAACAGAATATTTTGAAAAATTTAGGATTATCACTCCACATAAACCATAGCCTTTAATGGGGAACACGAGAAACCTTGTAAGTACTGTAGGTCTAGCATTCTGGGTGTAGTTTTATTTTGTCAATTTATTATAAGAAATACTAGGCTGACCATTGTGTTGTTCTTAAATACGTTTCGTTCTGAAAAAAAAAAAAAACATCATGATCTTCCATACATCTTATAAACCGCATTGGATAATCTCCATAAACCTTAATACAAGCATTTCAGCAGCTGGTTTGTTTGAGCCTTCATGTATCGATACCATTCTTAAGGAAACGTTGCCCTACTGTCGAATGTACCACAGTGCCCTTCATAGCAAAACTTACATGTATCATGTAATTGTATCTGAAGAGGTGCAAACCTGTATTATTACACACGTTATCCACCATTGTATGAAGAGTAGGCTTACATCGTAACTTCCAATGATGGAAAGTTTCACCCGTTATCTTAAAAGAAATCGAAATAGTATACATAACTTCCTTGTTATTTTATGACGTATGCTGCATGAATAATGTGTAAGAAACAAATCTGAGTACATCACTGCACTGTGGCTTCAAGACGTATGCATGCGTAATGTGCAAAAAAAACGGAAACAATCCTGAATACGTCACAGCACAGCATGCGTAAGCTGCATGAAAACGGTCTACGTGCAAGATGTTTACGTTTGCACACTGGAATGTATCGTAATGTTTGTCAGCAAAGCCATGAGTTACTCTTCATGCAATGATACCTGATCTACAAACATTAAATGTTCATTTTTCTTTTGAATTAGGAAGTTATTTTCACGCTGTGTGAATTCAAGGACTTGCCAATAACTGGCATAAAAGTGTGTGTACTTATCTCCCAAACATCCTATATAAATACGCTGAGTTTTATACATGCAGAGATTTTGACTTTGCACTAAGAGAATTACAGCAAATGCACGACATTAATATTTATTTATTACCCACCGGACGAGTTGGCCATGCGGTTAGGGTCGCGCAGCTGTGAGCTTGCATCCGGGAGATAGTGGGTTCTAATCCCACTCGCGGCAGTCCGGAAGACGGTTTTCCGCGGTTTCCCATATTCACACCAGGCAAATGCTGGGGCTGTACCTTAATTAAGACCACGGCCGCTTCCTTCCCACTCCTAGGCCTTTCCTGTCCCATCGTCGCCATAAGACATATCTGTGTCGGTGCGACGTAGAACAAATAGCAATATATATATATTAGCCAGCGTCGGTAATCAAAATGTTCATAATTCCTAACTGAAACTCATTCTACAAGAATCGCATACCGTATTCCTGAGGATACCCCTGCTTCCCTGAGAGTAAGAAGAGTGGCAACGTAGTAACAGCCAGTATCCACAGTGTCCCAGTTATGGGTAAAAGTCTAATTAGGGCCAGAACCCTGAAGCTATCGTTAGGACTACTGCTGTTTTGTCTCTCCAGTGGCATGCAACCTTCAGTATGGAGTGTCATACCTTGATATTGACCTCAGATGTAGAGCTAGGATGTCCATTCCAAAACATGTATTCTGTTCAGGACAACTGGGTTCCGTCTGAAACGAACTCAGTTCACATAAAAGATTCGCAAGAGGAGTGTAAATATATCTGACGCCGATTTTTTCCTAGAATGGGCTTTAATTTTCGAGATTTCAGCGTTTCAAGTTTTGAACACCAATTAAAATCCGTCATATAAGCCAATATTCATGGAAGTGTTTTCGTAATGTAGTGGTCAAGGCGCTAGTTGTTCAATGTAAGGTGTACAGATTCGAATCACCAACGAAACTTCTGTTTGCTGGGTGTACAGATTCGAATCACCAACGAAACTTCTGTTTGCTGCTTCCTTTCGCTTCTCTGTATTTTCCAGAAATAAGTATCTCTCCTAACTGAGAGTTATTTACGACATGACATGTCACGTAGCTGATGTAACCGTACCTCGCTGTGGAACTGCACATTGTATAGAGGGTTCTAGGTTAAGTAGTGCACATGTTGCGAGTAAGATTGTATTAAATTGCATAGCTCTTAACGTTACCCCAGAAACGCGACGGGAAGGCAACTATAGATCTTTTTTTTCATATGAACATTGTACTGGCAGGTCCTCTTGCCTACTATCAGTCATAATCAAGTTGGGTAGTTTTCATATAATAGCAATCCCACTTGCCTACTGCCAGTCAATCGAGTTGAGCAGTTTTCATTATAACGGCAGACACGCAATCTCCACCTGCCATTTTTACATCCACAGAAAGCCATTACAATGAAGTCAGTAGGAATATCGCGATTAAAAGTTATGCTATTACATGAAGTACTTGATCAAATGAAAAACTGCACATTTTCTCATTTTTAACGCCACCGATCTAACATTCCAAAGTTCCTGAGCTGGAATGGCCAGACCGCAGACAACCTACTCCATTGGTCTGTGTTTCCCCCATTGAGCACCTTCGCCGAGATTGGGGGACACAGCAAGATGTAGTGTCGTACCCGCTGCGTCTAAGCGCTCCTCTTATGACGGTGGTAGTTGTTAAAAATTCTGAGGTCGGATTTTAACAACCTGCACCTCAGATAATTAAGTATATTTTTGTTAAGCGTATTTAGAAATTCAGAAATGTAATGGGTTAGAGTCAGCATTCTGTCAGACGAATGGTGACACAGCACGTATCCAATTTGCAGCTAGTTGTTAAGTAGTTAAATTGCGAGAAAAAGTGCGGACATTGGTGACCTAACTGGTGAATGACCACGCCTGACGTTGCTTCAAAGCTGCATTATTATCTGCTTGTACATCGCACCGTACCTCGTTCCTGGTACCAGTGCTTCACCTGGTATTTATTGAGCAGTTTTGTTAGCGAAGGCGGTAGAATTTGAATTAATTGTATTGAAACGAGGAAGCGAGTTTTTTCATGGCATTCTTGGAGGGAGGGTAGGATTACTTGGCTGGATTTATCCAGGGTCTCAGTTACTCAAACCACCGAGGTAGCCCTGGATAGTGAGAGTTTTGAATGGAGAGCGAGAGTTAGGAGTAGAGAAAGTAGGGTATTTGTTACTTGGCTGGGATGAGGAGAGTTGTGGTGGGAAGAAGTGGAGGGCGGTTTAGTGTTGGTTTGGATTGATTTTTGTATAGTGGAGGTGGGGGAGGGGGGAGTGGAGGGGTTGGAATGGTGTGTACGTATGTTTCTTCTGAAGGTGGATTACTTTTTTCGCAGAAATCGGTAGTCTGAGGAGTGACTTGGGAATGAGAATCTTCTGTAGTGTTAATGGCTTAGATGGAGATATGATTAGTTGCACGGCCCTTTGGCTGGAGTTTTGGAGGAGGAGGGGCGTTGGTTTACTGGTTAATGGCTTTGGGTTCGATGTGTACATACTGGTTGGAAGTGTTGTTGAGTGGGTTGATGATAATTGAAGTAGGGATATTAGTTGATTTTAGGATTTCTAGAATATTGCAGATTGACGTTTTTTGCGGGGATTGATCATAAGCAGTTTGTTATGGGATTCTTCTACGACAGCTAAATGTTCATTGAAAATAGTCATTAGGATAGTGATTATGGTTTTTTTTAAGTTTGTGGGACTGGGTATGGAATGTTGAGTGGGAAAATTAGTACTTTTCATTTAGGGGAAACTGAGAAGAGAGTATTGTTTCTGACGCAGAAAAGGAGAACTGTGAAATCGATCTCTTCTTCTTGTTGTTGTTCTTCTTCTTATGTGTCTTCTTGATATCGATATTGGGAATACTTGGTTTGAGATGAAAGAGTGGGGGTTTGTCTTTGTTGGTTAGGTTGTTGTGAGAGGGTTGGGGGTTAGTAGTATTGTTGTGTGGAGTGTGGTGAAGAATGTGTTGTTGTGTATTGTTGTGGGGAAGAGTAAATGAGAATACTTAATTGTCTGAGAAGATTTACGTGAGCTTCCCATTCGTCAATGATTGAATTTGGAATTTGAAGTTGGATTGTTTGCTCTTCTGAGGACCAACGTTAAATTGGCGCTACTTAGTAGGTTGCGGTCGGATCTGGTCCTCTGCCATTATTCCTTTAAGTGTGCACACTGTTCATTCCAATCAGCGCCTCAGAGTAGGGATCCAATAGATGGAATACTATGCTGAACCATTGTATTATGTACCGGTAGTACCAGAAAATTTATGAACCAGTATAATAGCATGCTAAGGAAGAAAGTTATCTAACTCACCAGTTACTTTCCACCAATATTCAGGCAGGCTGTTATACTCCATTCGCAGCAGCAATCCCATCTATTGGAGATGAGTGGCAACAGAAGAGACAAAGCATATCACAAAAAACAATCGTCAATATAATGTTACTGTTGATCAGTTTTATGAGCTTTCGATATTGTACGCCTTCACATTTACTTTTCTTCCGACTCTGTGATATTTGGTCATTCATCTAGCGGCAAAGGAATCTTCCTTTCTGTGACGACTCCCTCTTGTTTTATTCTTCAGGCGATCGTTATTTTAAGATCTCCTTTGGTCAACTCTTGTATTTTTCTGACCCCGATAGTATTACTTATGGAAGCCTAGGGAGTCTTTCATGTTGAGGCCTTTCGTAGCCCTTGTCTTTCATAGGCTGATATCTTCATTTTTCGAAGTGTCGGACCCCTTCCATGTTTTCTCTCTGATTAGTATTATGTAGAGGATTGTTCCCTAGTTTTGCTTTACCACCACCAAGACCACCACCATTCTTATCATAGTCGGTAGGTAAAACTGAATAAGACATAAATGATCGGAAATCGTATCCTCTATAACTTTTCGATAGGACAAATAACATAAATATTTCAAAATTACATTTCACCTTTGAAAATTACATTTCACCTTTCACAATTACATTTAACCTTTCAAAATTACATTTCAGGTGCCTTTCCCTAAACTATCATTTCGTCCAGCGTGAATAAAATTATTTATATCCTAGACTCTAGTTCCTTATCCCCCGCCTTTAAATACCGATTTTCATTCAGTTCTGTTTACCCATTTCCTCGCGGCTCGGCGTTGATATGGACTTAGCCACAAAACTGAAAATTCACGGATGTCTTTGTTATCGTAGCCGGTACGATAAAAATGTATAAGATATAAATTATCGGAAATGTAATTCTATATGCCTTTAGGTATTTATCGATAGCACCATTAACAACATAAATATTTGAGAATTCAATTTTAGGCCTTCCCCTAAACTACCATTTCACTTAGCGTGAAGAAAATTATTTATGGCCTGGATTGTAGCGGATCATTAATCCCCCACTTTACATACCGATTTTCATTAAATGCACTTCAGCCATTTTCTCATGATGCCCGTACAGACAGACAGACAGACAGACAGACAGACAGACAGACAGACAGACAGACAGACAGAGATGACGGAAAATTAAAAAGTTAATATCCTTGTTACTGTGGACACGTCCGATACAGAAATACCATTTTAATTCAATTTTTTATATTCTAAATGTTATATATTTATATACAGATTGTGTCTAGACTGCAATAAATGTTACACTAGGAAAAATTCTGTACGCAAGTTATTTACCCTCTGATTCTCTGGGCATCTACTTCTTGTCGGTATATTTATTGGCACGTAAAAGAGCTCTTGCGAGAGAAAATTCCGGCACCTCGGCGTTTCCGAAAATCGTAAAATTAGTTAGTGGGGCATAAAACTAATATTTTTAAATATAATGGCAGAAATATATTGAGCCAACCTAGCACAATACAAAAAGTGTCTCTCTCTTCATAAGATAATAAAACTGTTAGTTTCTTTAGAATTTGGTCATCGGTCTGGAAACTATGTCGATACATACTGTTGTGAATAATGTCCCTGTAGAAAAACCACAACACCGTATTGAACACGACTAATGAACTAGGATGCAAATGCTACAGGGTGGCCAGTACCTTCACCCATAGTTCATATACAAAATTAAAGCTATCTCTGAAACAGCTTGGGAAATGAAGAGTAAACGCTTCCATTAACCGTAACCTCGGCACTAAGTGGGATACAGGGGTTCGCTCTGTGCTCGAACGTTCTCGGACCCAGTAATTATCAATGTGACTAGAAATCTCCTGCTCAACTCAAAGTATTCAAGCTCCCCAAACGGATAAATATCAATGTACAGGAAACGTCAGCAAATTTGCATAAAATGTGCATTTAATTGCGATGCGATCCTGTCACGATGAACGATGTACATTAACTCCAAAATCATTTAGAAGTAAATAGGTGCATTCAATATGCAAGCATTGTATGGAGTTCCAGACTCACAGATGAGAACTTACAGAAGTGAATTCTCAGTGTAAGAGAACCCATCCTTTCTGTGACCCAATGCACATACAAAAGGTTACGCACAGTGCTCAAAGAGATGTTCCATTCATTGGCTACCCCGGGTGGTGCTCATTCTGCACGTCAGTCCTGCTGTTATCGAAGGCATTGCACCCACCACAACAACATTTGTTTCCATCACGGCCGATAAACTGGTACTGAGTTACATTACGCAACTTCCACGTTTCTCCATTTTCAGTATGCGCAGCCATAGTGCAACATATGCGGCAGGAGGTGCCTAAGATTATGTGCCAGCAAACATCCATGTTCCCTGGTTGGACATTCGAACACTAGAGCGAAAAGATCGGAAATTTAATTCTATATAACTTCAGTTATGTATTACTTATCGATAGGACCACCTATAACATACATATTTGAGAATTAATTTTTAGGCCTTCCCCTAAACTACCATTTCACAAACTTATTTGACATATATATATAGATTGTGTCAAGACTGCAATAAATGTTGCTCTAGAAAAAAATGTGTACGCAAGTTATTTATCCTCAGATTCTCTGGACATCTACTTCTCTTGCGAGATAAAATTCCGGCACCTTGGCGTTTCCGAAAATCGTAAAATTAGTTAGTGGGGCATAAAACTAGTCTTTTCAACAGAAATATATTAGGCTAGCCTAGAACATTACGAAACGTGTCTCTCTCTTCAGAAGGCAGTAAAACTTGAACTACTCCCATATACGAAACAATCTTATACAGCGTGTATCAGAATTGATAGTGTAGATGTCCAACTAAATTTAGCCCTAAGTTACAAAAACCTAATCGCTAATCAAGCTAAATTGAGTCCATTAGACCCGAAATGAATACAACTGCTTTCTTCAAGTGTTATTCATCTCATCCTATTTATCGTAGTCTCCACTCGGAGGTGAGACTACACCAGTGTACAATATGCATTAATACGTTTTCACAAAACAAACTAGGATATAACCTATATAATAAAGCTCTTCAAGACCTGCTCACCTGATGAGATAAACTGAGCACTGTCCCTGCATTGCAGGAGGCCATAGCCCTTAGGCTATTTATTTATTTATTTATTTATTTATTTATTTATTTATTTATTTATTTATTTATTTATTTATTTATTTATTTATTTATTTATTTATTTATTTATTTATTTATTTATTTATTTATTTATTTATTCTAGTGTTGGTATATGAGCCAAAACTACCAATAACTGCAATCTCCACCTATAACAATATTACATCTCATAAATTTGTTTCAGTTTTCCATTTATTTCTTAGAATATACTGGCCCCGCGGTCTAAGATTAGCTAGCTTGTCTGTTATTTGGAGGGCTTGGGTTCGATTTCCGGCCAGGTCAGGGATTTTGACCTGTATATGTGGGCTGGTTCGAGGTCCGCTCAGCCTACATGAGAACAATTAAGGAGTTATCTGACGGTGACAATGCTTCCCCGATCTAGGAAGTCAAGAATAGCATCCGAGAGGATTCGATGCGCTAACCATGTGTCACCTCGTAATCAGCAGGCATCCGGGCTGAGCAACGGTAGTTTGGTAGTCTAAAGTTCATCAGGGCTGAAGCACAAAGGGTTTTTGTTTGTTTGTTTTTTGTTTGTTTATTGAAAATTGGAAACAAAGTTCTTATATCAATCGTATTGATTAGAGCTCGTTGCATTTCCGCAGGCATCACTTAAACCTACAAGATAACTTGCCTAACACATTTCCATCCAATTTCCAATTCAGAGTATGGCTCCATGGCTAAATGGTTAGCGTGCTGGCCTTTGGTCACAGGGGTCCCGGGTTCGATTCCCGGCAGAGTCGGGAATTTTAACCTTAATTGGTTAAATTCGTTGGCACAGGGGCTGGGTGTATGTGCCGTCTTCATCATCATTTCATCCTCATCACGACGCGCAAGTCGCCTATGGGTGTCAGATCAAAAGACCTGCATCTGGCGAGCCGAACTTGTCCTCGGACACTCCCGGCACTAAAAGCCATACGCCATTTCATTTTTTCCAATTCAGATTATGAATCCTCAATTACTGCCAAAAAGGCAAGTGAGGCCTGTCATAAATCTTCTTGGTGTTGATAAATTGATGATCATGGAGTGTTACTGGAGTAATATTGATCAAGGAGACCGACGATCCTGCAGAAAACCTGTCCTACCTCCGCTTTGTCTAGCACAAATTTCATATGGAGCAATGAATATTTGAACCTATCTAAGCCACTGAAGAGCCAACACGAAACGAAGATGATATTCCAAAAACAAAACATGGACAAGCTGTCTGGAGTCATATGGCGTAGAATACGTCTTTCAGACAGAAATGAAGTAGGTTCAAGTAGATTAAATTAGATGTAACAACTATATTATTGAATGTGATTCCGGCAACAGGTCTCTAGTGGCCGTTTCGTCATATACAGCCTACTCCCAGTCCACAGGCTCCACAGGTGCGGTAGAAGTGTTGGGCTGTATTTCTGGCTGCGCGGACGCCTCCACTTTCTTCCCCTGCCGGTATCCTCTGGTACGTTATGCTAAAGACTTTTGGGGTTGATTTGATACACAATATCTTCCTCTATCCTCCTGAATGCGTTTACAGCAGTTTCTGGTCCACTTAGATCGACGATTTTAGGGACATTTTCTAATTTACCACAATGTTCAACATTTCAGATAACCTAGTCACGAAGTTAGGAATTTATGGCGACCATTGATCCAGTGGTATGATAGAGTTCTGTAGTCATAATACTAAAAGAAGCATTCTGACAGCTAGCACAGGAGGGAGGGTCTATTGTGATGCCGTTGTGCGGTGTTGCCACATTCCTACATTCCTTTCTCCTTATTGCTCTCGTATCCGTTCGACCGCTGTATTCTATTGTAGCATGTAGAATGTGACAAGATCCAAGTGAAAAGTGGACGGTTTGACAACTCCAAGCAACTCCGCGCGAACAACAGGCACGTCTCCGTGGGGACCGCAGTGGGTCCACCCACGTTTCCATGGCAACCATAACCCTACCCCCTTCTGTTCAGCCAGGCAGACAGTAAAGGGACCCTCCCTCCTCCAGCTTCTTTCAGTAATAGGATTAATATACCTCTTGCAGCACTCCACTACCACGAAGTCGCGAGCTGTACTAATAAATTTAGTATGTTGTGACAATCTCGATTTTGACACAAAATGACGGACGCCCGTGCCACTCGCAATGACGTCACCGATTATTGAAAATGTATTTCATTTTTCACCTCCTTTTTCCGTACATTAACTACTGTATATATATATAGTTTATACTTGCAAAATTATGAAGCAACTTAGTAGACATTTCCGTATGAAGTTCGAAATTTTACGCAAGGCACAGTACACGTAGGAAGTATTCTGCGACGAAATCATCATCATCATCATCATCATCATCATCATCATCATCACCCCCCCCCCCCTCCGTGCCGGTTAGGGTGGTGGTGTACGAGTCTTCACCATCCTTATCTGTCCAGAAATAACATCTCTCTTACCATTGACTCCCAGTTTTCTTCTGTCATCTCCACATCCTCCCTCAGCTGGTGTAGCCATCACTTCCTAAGTCTTCCAATTGACCTACTTCCTTCAACCCTTCTTTCTAGGCATGCAAAAGGTGCTCTTGTGCCAGGAATTCGCTTTACATGTCTATACCATGTTAATCTCGAAGTCTGTAGCTTCTCTTCTATTGAGTCCACTTCCAGTTCCATTCCGATGTCATCGTTTCTTACATCTTCCTTCCCTGTTGTTTGGAGGGTAGTTCGTAGAAACTTCATTTCACATGCTTGCAGTTTACTAACTTCACTCTCTTTCAGTGAACATGTTTCTAGACTGTATGTGAGGATGAGCACAAAGTATGACATTAGTATATTGCATCGACTGTATGCAATATTACCCTACGGTCTTGTACACGGTCCATTTTCTTTGGCCGAGGTGATCCAGGGTGCCTTCATTTCTTGAAATGCATGCAGGAGAAAGTGATAGCACTCGCTATGAAGGACTCCATCATCATTCAAAATGATACATGGTTTCACACTGACTCGTCTCCTGCCTGACTTGCGAAGGCACGTACTGTAACGCAAGGCGGTTAGTGAGCAGTCGAACTCGGACACCGTGCTGGCCAGAGTGGTGTGGAATGGTGCATGGAACTATGGTGCTGTGCTGACCTACAGTGAGGTCGAAAACAGTTCGCCCTAGAGCCATATAACATGATTGTGTGGGTCGTAACGACCCAGTAATTGTGTTCTTCACCTTAAAATCATTAGGATGAGCTGCTTATGATTTGCTTCAAATCTTCGGCCTTTCTCTAACACCTGTCTCCCGTTCTGACTAACAAAAAAGTTAAAACGGATCATACGTTTTCCCTTGTTGAAGGAACAAACAAATATACCAGAAAACATACAAACATACACACATTTCTGATATCGATCCTAATTGTAATAAAACCAAACCAAACCCCGTAACGCATCAACCCCGAAGGGCCATGTCCTACCAAGCGACCACTGCTCTGCCCGAAAGCCTGCAGATTACGAAGTGTCGTGTGGTCAAAACGACGATTCCTCCCAGCCTTTATTCTTTGCTTTCTAAAACGGCGCCGCTATCTCACCATCAGATAGCTCCTCAATTGTAATCACGTAGGCTATGTAGACCTCAAACCTGCCCTCAGGTAAAAATCCCTTATCTGGCCGGGAATCGAACCCGGAGCCTCCGGGTAAAGAGAGGCACGTTGCCCATAGAATGATCTAAAACGCGCATAAAAGCTTAGTCGTGGTCAAACTGTCATATTCAAACTAGTCCAGTTGAAATTCACGATCGCTTTTACAATGAGTTAAGATTTTCGCACTGGCATTTGATTTGCAACTTTATCAACTATCGAATAATTTTCCAGCCCTCCATTCTTATTAAAAGTTTTACAACCCTGGATTCTGTAAAACCTCTTGCCTAAAAGATGTTTCACCTCTTCAGTCTGGAAAATCTCTGAGTAATAGTTATTTACGCAACAGCAATGGAAAGTGGGTGTTGCGTACAATATGTTATTTCATACCAGGTGAATTTACTTTTCTATTAAATATTTAATTATAAACAATGCTGATACATAGACACGCAAATAATCCATGTTTGGCTCATGCAGTGACGTTTTCTTATCTTGTTGCTATAGAAGATATAAAAGGCGTGTATGCCGGGCTGAGTGGCTCAGACGGTTGAGGCGCTGGCCTTCTGACCCCAACTTGGCAGGTTCGATCCTGGCTCTGTCCGGTGGTACTTGAAGGTGCTCAAATACGTCAACCTCGTGTCAGTAGATTTACTGGCATGTAAAAGTACTTCTGCGGGACTGAATTCCGGCACCTCGGCGTCTCCGAAAACCGGTAAAGTACTTAGGGGGACGTAAATCACGTAACATTAATTAATTAAATGTGTTCGCATGGAGTTGTGTGATAATAAAATACCAAAATCAATGAGACCTGAAGCATTGAACAGTGTACTAAGCTAGTGATGTCGTAAACATGGTCCTTCGGTCCTAGGCTAATGAAGGAAGTACAAACTCTACGATATACTATACTATTTGGGCTATTAATTTGTTAGAAATGAATCAATCTATACATTAGGCCCTAGTCAACATGGTGATGGCGGCAGAATACTTGAGCTGGGAATGCAGAGACTCCATTTTTGGTGTCGATGGGTACCGTACGGTGCTGATGTCAGACGAGGAACAATTCAACAAGGCTAAGTTTGGTTCTGGTTGATTCATAATCTCTCTGACTATTCATGTTTCCATTACTGTGAAGATAAATTCAACCAGATATGGCTTCCAATTAAAAAACACTGCGGAGAGTAATTTCAATATGGTTAAGTGTCATGTTTCGTAATCTTTTGAGCATTAAAAGAAAGCAATTACATCATACTACGAAATAAAATATTTTACTCGCATCAGGAACATGCTGGGACTGTACCTTAATTAAGGCCACGGCCACTTCCTTCCCACTCCAAGCACTTTCCTATTCCATCGTCACCATACAGCATTTGGTGTGACGTAAAGCAAATTGTAAAAAGGGGAAAAAATACCCCCCCCCCCCACCTAAATTCTGGAAAACCTCTTTGCTAAAAGATTTTTCAGCCCTCCATCCTGGCATATGTCTTGACTAGAAGATTTCGCAAATTTCTCTCACAGATTTCTCTTCAGTAAGTCCATAAGTCAGCAAGAATATTCTGAATGAACTCCCTCTGCTAGTGTATCGGCCTCTGAATTCAGATCGTGGGTTCGAAACCCACATAGATAGTCGCATTTTTGAAGGGCAGAGCTAAAATCCACTGGGCACATAATCTCGAGCGATGTGAGCATGTGAAGTATCTCTGGTGACATTATAATTTTACCCGACAAAATTCATTAAAACTCTGCCTTATGTCACCCAACAGAGATCTGCTTCTCTGCCACCTGGTCAAAATTGGCACGCAGGCATCTGTTATATTGGAATGCCTACTCACGGTTGCTAAGGCTACGTTCTTCTTCTCCTTCTTGTTTTTATTGTTATATGAAGCAGTATCATTCCACATGATAATAATGATGAAAAAAAATGAAATGGCGTATGGCTTTTTAGTGCCGGGAGTGTCCGAGGACATGTTCGGCTCACCAGATGCAGGTCTTTTGATTTGACACCCGAAGGTGACCTGCGCGTCGTGATGAGGATGAAATGATGATGAAGACGACACATACACCCAGCCCCCGTGCCAGCGAAATTAACCAATTAAGGTTAAAATTCCCGACCCTGCCGGGAATCGAACCCGGGACCCCTGTGACCAAAGGCCAGCCACGCTAACCATTTAGCCATGGAGCCGGACATAATAATGATTGTATGACGTCACTGATGCTATATTTTGTGTGTACAATGATGTAATAATTAGGCTATATATTGTTATTAAAGCCCATTGCTCGTATAACTTACACGTTTTTCCTTTCTCTTTGTTTACAGGTAATTGTCTTGATTAACCTACCGCAATAGCATTGGAAAACTTCCTGCAGTTCTTCATCAACAAGGTAAAGTTTTAAGGTCTCGATTAATTTGTTTAAAATATGAATTTTACCACTGATATTATTAGTCTCAACCACGAGATGGAAGTTACGGTCTGAATTTCTTATTGCATGTTGTTCGAACTACATATTAAGTCTGTCTGCGACGTATTGTGAAAGGTTTAAACTGTCTCAATAGGGGGTGACTTACTTTAGCCGTGCTTCATCCCATTATCGATAATAGAGTATTTTCTTTCACAGGTGGAGCGCACCCGATGTAAGAACGGGAGATCTTGTGAATAGTAGGCCAACTTCTATGTGAATGTGCAGTGTGTTACGTGAGAAGAAAAGTTTTGTCACAGAAGATGAGATAACGGATGATAGACCCGAGTTCTGTTACCCAACTCGATTTCCGTTTAATTATAACTTTCCTCTGCTACAAAGCATTCAAAGAGCCGGTTGGAGTGTGCCTATTACTTACGTGCTAATTAATTCAAAGCGGATACCGGGTGAGTTTGGGCTGGGAAGACTTGGGAGAAAGGAGACGAGCTGCTCGATTAAGTAGTATGTTCCGAGCTGTCAGTGAAGAGATGGCGTGGGAGGACATCAGTAGACGAATAAGTTTGAGTGGTGTCTTTAAAAGTAGGAAAGATCACAATATTGTGCCCGTCGTAGTCAGTCTGCGAACACGAGACACCCCAGGGGTGCTCAGTTCGGTGGCTGTAAGCTTATAAAATAAATGAATGTGGCAGGATTTATCATAGGGTTCATCAAATAAGCACGTTCCAAGTATAGAACAAATGTTACACTTTTATTTAATTAAATGCAGTATTGGCCATCCTGAAATCTATGATTATGATTATGATCGTTACGTTATGGAATTTAATGTGGCTCTTGATGTAACAAACCTATGTGCAATCAAATGGGATGGTACACGACAGTTATTTCCCTGACATTCTAACAGAGTATTTACATTGTGAAAAAAAAATTTTTCTCGTCTTTCAAGTTATTAAGTTATTGGTTTAAAGTTGAATTAAAATTTTCATTCAGAAAAATGAGGTCTGGGCCAAGCCTTCATCGATAATCTGGAAAAAATGCAGTAATTGTAAGAACGAGTATAATAAAGAAATATCCAAGATTCAAAACGTTAACACTCATAGCAAAAATAAAATTTACAGTCGTTGTCTTAACAATAAAATGAAAAGTTGAATTTGCCTTGGTTTTCTCTAAGTTAATCCGAGACGTCGGATATACCTGTTCACGTCGTCTCACATCTCTTTCCGTGAGAATTATACTGAACGTTAAGTATTTGACCAACAATTAAACAAAATAAAACGCCTCCTGGGCTTGCAAACGTAAGTAAATGGGGAGAATACCATCCATGTGGAAATCCTGTCCACTATCAATCGATAATATCAGTGTCACATATTTCAGAACAGAACACATAAAAAAATAATCCTCTAAATATTAACAAATAACTACTTCTACAGCTAACTACGGAAATTGGCAAGAAGACTGTGAGTACCAAGAAGAAAATATTTACACTATGTACATGTCGACGAGTGTCGATCAACCGTATTACTCTCCTGTTAACGAATTTATTGAGTTACAGCAAGATTGAGTTATCACATGAGAGCGAAAAATTGCATCAACGAATGAGCTGATATAGTCACGAATCAGATATTATTTAGATATTTCGTCGAAGACCTGTTCTTTAGACCTAAGGCCTTCTCGAACATTCATCTGTACCTTGAGCTTGAAATTACTGGATTACTTGAGAAAAGTTGGGATATTCCCACGAATTAAAAAGTACATCAATCAACATGGATTTTCATTTTCTTCATCTGAAGACACTAATATTAGGCTACACTGCATTTATCGCGAATAATCCATTAACATGTGAAAAGCTCAGTTTCACGAAGATTTGTGTCATGCACAATTATTCATATACTCTACACGTACAGTGTACCACAATGACGACCCTAACTTGTCGCATCCTAATCTCAAATATGTGTAGCCATGAAATATCAGGACTTACCAACGTCCTACAAATACATAATACCCACTTAAAAGTGTCTCGATGATTAATTACTCCAACTAATTATCACATGCTCCCAATGCACATGTTCACATTAAATTCGTACTTAGAATTCGGACTCAATATCCCGATGACACGTTGTCTCAGACACGAGGTACAAGTAGAAGTTCCAATACAAGGAAAATATGGAAAATGTGGACGAAATATCCTACCATTAAATCCATCAGACATAAATTAATTCATATTCGTGACGAAATCTACTCAATAAGCAAAGATGGTGTCGATAACACATGGATAACTCTATCAGAACCCTCACTGTCAAATTCATGGCCACATGGTCATTAAGTAATCACATGTGTCAGTTTGACGACGTATTCGAGCAAATAAACAACCATAAAATGTGTCAAAATAGCTTACTAAGAAGAAAGAAAGAATAGAACAAAACTACATAGAACAGATATAAATGAGACGTAATCGACTTAACTTATAGAGAAATCTTCATGTCTGGAAGTCTGGGTTCTCAATCAGCCATGCCAGGACGAAAGAATCTGCATCCCGACGCCGCCAACTATGGTCAAAGGTTTAGAACTTCATGGTGAAGCACTGGTAATCCATGATGCGAAGTTCCGTCCTCTTCTGGAAATATTCACGTCCACGTCTTCCGCGTCCACTCGTAAGAAAGCTGAAACTTACACAAAATGCTTTAGAGTAGGCTCCAAACACACACGTAACTGTATTTTGGAAATGACACGTACTTAAGGGATTAATATCTGCACATTCGACGTCTGATCACAGCACTGTTCTAAATTGTATCCAATTTTCAGACGTGTAGAGCACAGGAGTGAAGCCAGTATTCACGACGTTCCACGCTAAGCGACTGAAGGTGATAGTCCAGGAACACGCCAGTGTGTGAGAATGAGTATTCGTATCACATGACTTAAATATCATGTCTGGTGCACCTGCACGGAAGTAAAGTCAATTTAGACACTAAATTCTTCTACTGTACGAATCTACAACTTCATCACCATTTTAGCCACAAGGTCGTGTAAATTATTTCAAAATTTCAGTTTTTTAATTTATATCCCCTAAATGTGCTATTTTTTTATCCAGTTTATTTTAATTTAGTCCTTGAGCCTTCCGTAATTATGCACGTCGCCACCAAAGATATTACAAATATTTCATTCATATCGTTCCTCGCAATTACAGGTGACACGCGCTGGCCTCCTTCTCTCACTCGCCAACCTTCATTTTTTTTTTTTATTCCGTTAGCCAGCCGGCCGCTCTCTGTACAAAAAAACTCGTTCTCGCCCTTGTCCAAGGTCGCGCGCACCCCATCTCGCCGACAAGCGAACACAAGCCGCACCAACACCTGTTCACTCATCGGTGGCCTCACGGTCACAATATGAAGATAAAGTTGGCATTCAAGAGGACAAATTGGGGCAAATATTCGTTTATAGGAAGGGGAGTTAGGGATTGGAATAACTTACAAAGGGAAATGTTCAATAATTTTCCAATTTATTTGCTATCATTTAAGAAAAGGCTAGGAAAACAACAGATAGGGAATCTGCCACCTGGGCGACTGCCCTAAATGCAGATCAGTATTGATTGATTGATTGATTGATTGATTGATTGATTGATTGATTGATTGATTGATTGATTGATTGATTGATTGATTGATTGATTGATTGATTGATTGATTGATTGATTGATTGAGTTGGCCGTGCGGTTAGGGGCGGGCAGCTGCGAGCTTGCATCCGGGAGATGGTGGGTTCGAACCCCACTGTCGGTAGCCCTAAAGATGGTTTTCCGTTGTTTTCCATTATCACACAAGTCTGTTCCTTAAATAAGGCCACGGCCACTTCCTTTCCACTCCTAGGCCTTTCCTATCCCATCGTCGCCATAAGACCTGTCTGTGTCGGTGCGACGCAAAGCAAATTGTAAGTAATAATAAAAATTCAAACCGGAACCCCATGGTGCAACAGCCCCGAAGGATTTTGACTTACCAAGCAACCGCTGCTCAGCCCGAAGGCCTGCAGATTGCGAGGTGTCGTGTTGTCGGGACGCCGAATCCTCTTGGCCGTTATTCTAAGCTCTCTACACCAGGACTAATTAATCATTCTGATTTACTTTTTCCGAATTCAGCACTGTCCTGAATAAAATGCCCGTAGCATAGTTTTGTCTGGAGCTGAACATATTTAAGGACACGTATTCACTCCTGAATGGCTTCACTCTGGTTGAAAAATATTATGTGATTTTTTTCTTGACACACGTTTCTAAATGATCATTAAATCCTTTGTCTCTAATTCTATTAAGGTTTTTGGAATATTCATGTTCATATTGCACCTATTATTTACGACCCCTGAATGTGATAGCCAAGTGCTATAGTCGCTTGTTTCTCATCAAGGCGGTTACGGTTCGAGTTCTGACCAATGAAATAATATTTTTGAACTGAAAAGTCATATCATTTGTTGCTCGTGATCTACGGGAAACTGGATGTTCTGTGGCTATGATGCGAGATCAACAGTCACGTAAAACTAAAAGGTTGTTTGCTTTTGTTTTACCACTTATAAGGCTGAATGGCTTAGATGGAAGACCGATGCCTTTCTGACGTAAGTCAAGGAAATCCAGCCCGACTCAGTCCAATGGTATTTGAAGGTGTTCAAAGACGCCAGCATCTTCTCTCTAGATTAACTGCTTCGTAAAATGAACCCATGGCAAAACTTCAGCCAAGTTCGTGTCTCAGAAAACACTGAAAGCAGTTAGAGGGATGGAAAATAATAATAATAATAATAATAATAATAATAATAATAATAATAATAATAATAATAATAATGAAACT
Source organism: Anabrus simplex (assembly GCF_040414725.1). Lineage (NCBI taxonomy): Eukaryota > Metazoa > Arthropoda > Insecta > Orthoptera > Tettigoniidae > Anabrus > Anabrus simplex. The sequence goes on along the minus strand of NC_090268.1, from coordinate 276,249,419 downwards.
GGCCGAATTTCTTAGACATTACTGTTTAAGAAAACTGTGGACCCTCGTTCAAGTAAAAATGAAGTAGAGATTGTTCATTTAGAACATTTTAATTTTGACCTAATGACCTCTACATATTCTAAAATGTTGTTAATAGCTCAAGTTCAAGAATTTTGAAAAGGAGCACTGAAAAATTTTCTGCACCAAATAGAACATGTGAGGGCACTGTGGTGTAGGGGTAGCGTGCCTTCTTCTCACCCGGAGGCCTCGAGTTCGATTCCCGGCCAGGTCAGGGATTTTTCTTTCCACCTGAGGGCTGGCTCGAGGGGGATTTTTCTTTCCACCTGAGGGCTGGATCGAGGTCCACTTAGCCTACGTGATTAGAATTGAGGAGCTACTTGACGATGAGATGGCGGCCCCGGTCTCGAAAGCCCAGAATTACGGCCGAGAGGATGCGTCGTCCTGACCACATGGCCCCTCGCAATCTGCAGGCCTTCGGGCTGAGCAGCGGTCGCTGGGCAGGCCAGAGCCCTTTCAAGGGCGTTAAGTGCCGTGGGGTTTGGTTTGGTTTTAATAGAACACGTAGAAAATAATGATACCAGTTAATGTTCAGCCATTTTAAATGTACAGCCACAATTCTTTGCTCGTACATGTTGAGCTCCGCTGGTCTGTCATTTAAGCAGCAAGTGTTTATTGCTGAATATTAGGATATTACCTTGTTCTTCTCTTGTGTTAAAAGTAATTTCAAGGGCTGGTCACACACGTAGTGATCGTCTTATTTTAATAAACTTATATTAACCCTAGGGATACCAAGCTATTTTTAAAGCTGCCAGCTACCAGGAGGAGGGGGTGATTTTGTGACCACCACACTAAATTCGTTTTGTGAAATTTGAATTCATCTGGAATTAAAATGACATGTACTGTACGCTGAACCTTTAACTTCAATAATAGAAAAAGAAAAACAGTTGCAAAAAAAAATCTTCAAAAAATTCTGTATCATGGAAAAGTAAAGACAATAAATAATTCACCTCACTGATCACACCTTTCGCTATCTTCAGCACAGTTGGAACATACGATTGTTTTGTTATTTTTGCCACATGTGTATATCTTGCAACTGGAATAAAGTATGGTGGTTTATTTACTTTGTTATACTTTTGGCCCTTCTTTGGTGCATAAATGGCAACGCCGTCAGCTTTCTTGGCTTTCGCTGCCTGATTTACTTTACACCCCAATATCTCTTCCATGGCCAAACTTGCTGACTTGCGCAGTCCCTCAGTATTATTAGTACGCTCCTCAATGTAGTTTTTTGTGAGTTGAGCAGCCAATTTTCGTAAATACAGTCTCCCCCGATTAAGCTTTAGATTGATGCTTTCAAGGCTCGTATTGGTAGAGATGATAATGAACTTTTGAACTTTAATCGTGTCAAGAAAACAAGGTAACTTCGCCCCGCATCTTCAGAAGAGAAAACACGTCTGTTCACGAAGAAGACTTCTCTAATAATGTCGATTTAAATTTGAGAATCTTTCACCGTTGGTTTATTCACGGCCGACTTGATGCGTCGCTCTAGCTAGCTCCTTACCGGCCTTGACAATCGGGTCCACGCACTGTAATCGGAGTAGTTACACAGCTCGACACGTGGCGCTGGCGGCCGACCTATTTGCGGTAGAAATGAATACTTCTTTATGGAAAATTGACTTTGATTACCGATTTATCGTAATTTAGAGTTATGGAGAATGTTACATACGTTAATACTGTTAAAATGATTAATCTTAAAGATTACTTTCATTGATATTTGCCAAACTGATGTCGTGAAATGAAACTGCGGGGAGATGACTTAGTCCAGCTGACGTTCTGATATTGACTCTGATTGCCGATGTATCTTAATTTAGGGAATAAAATAGTATGTTACATTGACTAATATTGTTAAAATGATTAATCCTGAAAGGCTAATTTCATTGATATGTGCCAAAATACCGTCGTGAAATGAAACTGCGGAGGATGGAGTGGTCCAACTGACGTTCCTTAATTATGAGGAATAATAGTAATCGTTTTTATTATCATGGCATTTAGAGACATAGTAGAAATGACCACAATACTTTTGTCTTCTGATGTTAATATTGAGATTAAAAGTCACTGTTCAATTAGAGTTTTAAAATTCTTCAAGTGCTGCTCTCAGGAAAGGGGCTGGACAAAACATAAAAGTCTTACTTTGTCCATATTCGTTGTATGTATAACATAAATATTTTGACTCAAACTTAAATTTTAATTTCAATATATATAATTTCAGATTACATTTGATTCATACCTTTCACTAGAGTATTAAATACCGGGCAAGTTGGCCGTGCTAAATTCAGACAATCATTTCTACTTGAAATGCAGTAGGGTGGAATAAGTTGGCCGCGCGGTGTGCAGCTGTGAGCTGTGGGCTTGCATCCGGGAGATAGTGAGTTCGAACCCCACTGTCGGCAGCCCTGGAGATGGTTTTCCGTGGTTTCCCATTTTCACATCAGGCTGTACCTTAATTAAGGCCACGGCCGGTTCCCACTGCTAGCCCTTTCCTATTCCACCGGCGTCATAAGACCTATCTGTGTCGGTGCGACGTAAAACAAATAGCGAAGAAAGGAGAAGAAGAATTTTAAATAAAAATTCAGTGAGAGAAAAGTATTTTGAGTAAATAAATTGCAAACTGTTCTCTGCTCGATGATGATGATGATGATGATGCTTGTTGTCTAAAGGGGCCTAACATCTAGGTCATCGGCCCCATTGCTCAGGTAACAACACTTCATACTTTGGCCTTACCGTCATAGCAGTAATGATTCTTACTTGTCAATGTTTAAATGTTAGAGTTCAGATTATCTTGGATAAAAATGTGTTGTGTTGCTGTCATATGGCAAATACGGCCCCGCCTAAAGGATTATTCTTTGAAAGAAAATTCGTGGGTAAAGATACCTGATTAGATTGATTAGCTGTCACTCCCGGAAGCCCGGGTTCAATTCCTGGCCCTGCCACGAAATTTCAAAATTGGTACGAAGGCTGGAACTGGGTCCACTCAGCCTTGGGAGGTCAACTGTGTAAAGTGGGTTATCAATTCCCACCTCAGACATCCTCGAAGTGGTTTTCCATAGTTTCCCCACTTCTCCTCCAAGCAAAGTAACTAACTTAAGGCCACGGCTGCTTCCTTCCCTCTTCCTTTTCTATGCCTTCCAATCTTCCCATCCCCAACTCAAGGCCCCTGTTCAGCATAAAAGTTGCGGCCGCCTGGGCGAGGTACTGGTCATCCTTCCCAGTTGTATCCCCCGACCCGCAGTCTCACGCTCCAGCACACTACTCTTGAGGTGGTAGAGGTGGTAGAGGTGGGATCCGTCACTGAGTCCGAGAGAAAAGCCAACCCTGGAGGGGTAAACAGAGAAAGAAGGAAAGAACGAACGAAGGTAAATACCCGGAAAACTAAGATGAGTGTTACCTGCTTTTAGCCACTCCGTAGTTTTGTCCTGGACTTCAGAGAATTCGTGAAGTGATAGTGTCCTTTTGCTTTTTTTCCTGTTCGGAATACAAAAAAGGCACACAGCAATATATATTCGAATGTTTCCTAACACAGTTAAAGAAAATCAAATCACCACACCATTTAAAAATGAATTAGCGCATAAATTAAAATCCTTGTTCAGGACGAAGTTACAGCGAGAAATCACTTTTTTCTTGTTTCCATAAAATTTATGCTCGAAGTACGGAAAGGTGCAAAAGAATGTCACAAATTCCAAGATTTGTAAGCACAATTTAAAAAATATAATCACCACACTACACAATAAAAAATAAATTCACTAGCGCATAACTATCAGATCTCAATATCAAACCAACAAGCACCTCATTGTGAACACATTGCCAACATTTACGACAGCAAAACCATATAAATAAAACTGGAAATGCAGCAATTTGCGGTACACAGTTTCCTGTCAGTGGGTAGTAGGCCAGCGCTCCAGCGGCATTACGGTGAAACTTTCCAATTACAGCTTTATGCTGGGCTTTACAAGCGATTGTCAAGGCCGGTACAAGGAGCGCAGCGAGGGATCCAGTCGGCCGTGGTTTATTCTAAGTGGTACTGTCGTTCGTCACCAGATGGCTCACTATGCGCTGCCCTTTCGAGCGGGAAGTGCCGACGCCATCTTAAGAGGGTTTCCTGTTCAATGTGCGTAGCGAAATAGACAGCAAGGTCATCAGATGAATCAAACACGAAGGGGGGAATTTTGTAGAAGAAATAAATAAATGAAAATAAAGTGCCAAGAATGATCGACAAGGATAGAAGAATAGAATAGAGATGAATATGGAAAGAAAAGTTTGTAAAAAAGAAGTGAAAAAAAAGAGAATAATATGTGAGTGTTAGTTGAGAGAGGTGCGAAAAGAAGGGTGTAGGCCTACTACAAAGAACTTGAAGATTCGAGAGTAAAAAAGCCGTCAGAATTAATTCAATAAATGTTGTTCCATTTCGGGAAATTCAGCAAAGACGTTTTGAAACCATTCAATGCAGCAATGTCCAAAAGTGCCTAAAAAGCTGATTGTAGCCATCTTCGAGTGCCCCTGAAAATGAAAATCCACAGCCTGTTTTCAGTCATTCGACCGGGTCAGGAATGGAATGAATGAAGCCCCCATCTAGCGGCGAGGATAGGAACTGTGCCGGCTGCCGAAGCCTGTCGCACTCCCCTGGGGCAATGATTAATGAATGACAGATGAAATGAAATGATATTGGAGAGTGGTGTTAGAATTAAAGATGAAAGGAAAAACCAGAATACCCGGAGATAAACCTGTCCCGCTCCGCTTTGTCCAGCACAAATCTCACCTGGAGTGACCGGGATTTGAACCACTGAACCCTGCGGTGAGAGGCCGGCGAGCTGCCGCCTGAACCACGGAGGCTTTCGAGTGCCCCTCTTTGTGGAAAATTTCCACACCATCTGATCCACTGCGTCCACTTCACCCTTTGTCTCATTGCAATACACACCTGTTTCGGATCAGGTGGATCACATGTGGCTGCATCAGTAAGCAGCATGGATAACAACAGAAGGTTTCTCTTGGGCTTCTTACGAGGAATGTAGAGCACTAGTGTCAGAGCAACGTTACTGGAACCTGGATCATTTGGACAGATTTATCACCAAAGCTAATAATTATCACCATTTGCTAGAATCTATTCCTGCTTATAGTAGCGATGTAAATAAATCTCCTAGATATATTTGACCATAGATCTGGAATACGTAATTCATTTCTCCCTTGCAGATGAGTAACCCTACATAACCCATGAGTTCAGCTGCATTTGTTTCCGGAATATGTTGCCTCACTGCCTCTTCGTTCGTGTATTTGATGATAATGTGTAATGTTTCTGGCACAAAGAACTTCTCAAAAGATTCTCGTATCATAGGCACTTTTTTCTTCACAGCGTAATCATTCACGATCTGTCACAATGTCCTGAGATCAGCTCCCGGTAACGCGAAGTGGATAATTAATTTTTTTAATAATTATGTGGTTCTGGCTATCCAGAAAAATGTGGAATTCCACAGGTATCTTGGCAGTCCAAGGGCCTTAATGATATACAGTTACCACCAAACAAGAGTTTATGGCACACTTAAGGGACGAGCAAGGAACTACCTGGCAGAAGACAGTAACTTCTTAGTCCCATCCTGTGTCCTGTAAGACTCGGTCTATAGTAGGGCTCTGTACTTGTGTTAATGAGACACGTGATTTACTTGCACTCGAAGATTGTGATTATACAATGCCCAATAACAATTATCCATCATGATTAGGTACAGCATTGAGCAACAAGTGTGTGTTTATTAAATAAGTATTCTGAATTTAAGGCACTTATATATATTAACAAGTATTAGAAAAAATCCGAGCTTTCAGCCAAGTTTCTGGCTTTCATCAGAGCAAAGCGTATGAAGGACTGCTGCTGACAGTTAGCATAGAAATGTTTTACGGAAGTCTGTTGAGGGAATCGCGACTACATTATTCACGGCCCCTACTGCCAGGACTCAGAGACAGTCGCACTGTGCTGCGATGATCAGGGAGAAAGTTACTGACTCACGGCCCTCTGCCGACAATTTTTGGAGTGCGTCGCTCTGTGCCATGGTGGTGTTACATATGTAATTCTGGAGTATAGGTATCCATATATTTGACAACTTGAAGCACAGCTCTATCTCTTATGGATTTTTGTTTAATACTTGTTAAAATAAATAACTGGCTTTAATCCAGATTACTGTCTATTTAATGAAATATAATGAGGCAAAAAACCTACGTTCTTAACAAGTGTTTATTGTTGAAATATTTTAAGAAAGTCATATGATAGTTGCGTGTGAAATATTGCAAAAAATTTCTGGGAATATCTAAATCAAAGACATATTATGTCCCTGCGCAACTTGATCCACCTTAAAAAGGAAGAGGCATTATAAAGTGAGGGATTTAACTGACAATTTTTAATAAGCGAGCCAGAAAGTCTATCGAAACAATGTACATACAGCCGAGGGCATTGGGAAACGAATTTGAAGGGCTTATCTCCGAAGTAATGTAAATCCAAAATGGATGATTTTTCATGTTTTGCTTTCATAAGAATTTTTATAGGTTCTCTCACCGTATAGCGAAGGTTCTAGTCTCCATATGTCTTATATCCCATGTTTACAGTGATCTGAAAACTGCATTTATTTGCAAAGTGATGTAACTCCAACATGTATTTATTTCCAAAATGTCTTATAACCTTTTTGACCAATCCTCTGACTTTTTAGTTTAACAATATTTTCGAAGAAGTTGGCACTGTACATATTCTTGGCAGGGACTGGCATCTCTATAAGAGAAAAACCTCAGCTAGGGAGTATATTAAATCAAAACCGGATTTTAATATCTCAGAGTTGAAATCTATGCGGATAATTGCAAACCAAGCGTTCTGCAAATCTACATTTTCAGGATGTCAGGATGTCTCCACACATTGTTGAAGAGGGGTAAAATAAATGGTCGTCTACCAAGTCCCAACAAGAACAATTAGGCCACCTAGTGAAAGAGGAGAGGATGAAAGTAGTAAAAATATTTCTAAATAAACACTGCATAACGGGAAACTATCATGTAATGTCGTTTTATCAATATGTGTTTGCTCTAGCGGATAATATCAATAAAAAAGGTGACAGTGATCGCGTTGACTGAAGACGATGAAATTTGCCCCAAATTTTGAACATAATTTTAAATATTTTTCTCACATAAGTGCTGTAACAAATGGTGTATTTTCTTTATGAATAATATTTGAAATGTAGGTAAACATTGTTGTGTTTAAACTATTTAAATGTTCATAAAGGTCAGTCGAAACATACGTCAAGAAATGAAATCCAAATTATACGAGATACGAGATAATTACCACCATTTCCATCGATAAGAGATTTTAAAAGTACAGCGTCAGTTTGTGTACAGAAGTAATGAATGAAACTACATTATATTCATAATCATATCTGAATTTAATTATAAGGAAATAAAAAAATCGTGATTTATAAAGTTTTGCATTTCATTTATTTACATCAGTTTGGAAATAAACTCTTCAATTAGATGAATGATAAGTGAAACGGAAGAAAATCGAATTGCAATACGTTTCACAGCATTTCCTTAGAAAATGCCAGGTCTGCATAAAGGAAAATGGAAATAATTTTCAGCAAGTGCTATGGCATTAAGGTAAGAAAAGGAAAAGCATTGACTGCTTTTCATTTCTTTCCTGTTTTTTGCGATAATGAGGCTGTTTCTTAATATCTTCTTGTTTAAGGAAACAGCGGCTCTCTCCGGCGGGAAGGAGTAGTTTGCTCGGGGGGTGAAAACAGCTTGTCCTCGTCAGCTCGCTATGCGCACCTAGCTCACTTGTTCGGTGGTCTCTGCATATGTGCTATGGTTTTCTTTTTTAATTCACGAAATATCGATGTTACAGTTAGTGTCAATGCTTGGGCTCTTCAGTCGGTGAAGACGTGAAAAAGCTTCAAATTAATTGGTTTGGTGATCAATCTAACCAACGTGAAACCATTCCTTGGGTCTAAATAAAATTGAATATTAAAGACGTTTAGGTAGCTGATTTTAATTGAAATTAAGATATACAGTAAAATCATGTTAGAGATTAAATCAATAACACAAAAATAACAACCGCGTGAAGGAGAAATACATCCTTCACATAAAATAGAAATTTTATCGCCCACTTAATACAAAAGTTTGACCAATAGTGAATTAATTAAAATCCTATCTAATGATACAAACTCTAACTGGACAAGACTAAAAGTTATTACTTCCGAACGAACTATACGGATGTTACATCACGTCATTGCTTTCCTCAATATGCGATCGTCTGTATCCCACATCCCTGACGATTTTTCATCATGCTTTTTTTTTCTTTCTCCTTTGTGATGAGAATAATAGGCACCTCTTGTAACAAGTCCCCATTTTTGTTCCCAACTCATGTCATCGTGTGAAGCGCTAATCCCGGATTCCATGAGGCAAGACCTGGTTGATCGATGACCTATTGAACCTGTGATTGAGCTAACAAGGCAAATAGGAAGAAAACTGTCATGATGAAAAGAGCGAACCAACCTAGTTCTGTCTCTTGTACTAGCTATTATTCATCATTATTCCGTTCTCTCTTCTTTTTTTCGCTACTTTTCTCTTCCCCCAACTCGCAGCCACAGGCCGTGAAATAAGCTTTGCGTAGCGTGGCGACCAAGCTTTAAAAACACATCTCTTGTTAGTTTTAGCCTTTGAAAGAAAATCAATGGAAAGAAGTGCAATCCTTCACAACATACGTGGGCTTTTCATACCATTAATTTTAAAGGTCTGTGTATGTGTAGGAGAGAGTATTACTAGTTTTTGAATATATCTATGCTGCAATGCGGATAAATAACATTGGATCATATGATTAAATTGGTTAAGACACATTTAGTTAATCCGAAGGACATGATTCGATTTATTGGCAGGAATGTGATTAATTCCGGAACTAGTCTACTGCTTCTTAAGAGATATAGGACCTGTAATTCACTTAACCTACTACAGAAGTGGGTAGCGGTTAAATGATGGAGCGAAAAGCAGTCGGGTGTAGAGACAGAGCTTCATCCCACCAGAAAGTGGCCAATTATAAGGCGTGATCAAAAATTTCCCGTTTGAGGGCGTTGCTGTAAAGGGCATGCAACGTAGCGCTACTCTGATGAGGATATATAACCAAGGACATGTAGGTAAAGGGACCCGCCAATAAAGTATTACAAAAGAAGGGGGGGGGGAACTTAACCTGCAAATTGTAACAACATTGTAAATATTCAAACTGTAACCTTTTGTAATCATATAAATGTACAATGGAATCCAGCTCAGAAAAAGAAACAAATGTACAAACACAATCATAACTAATTTTACAAAAGAAAACGCAATGATGTAAACAGAAAAATCATGTAAATTCAATTGTACAAGTTGAAACATTCAATAAAGCACTTAGCCAAGAGGTCGAGACCCCCTCCCAGCTCCTTCACCGAATCAAATCTCCATCCCTCCCTCTCCCAACTTCATCAAACCACCAAACCCACCTAATCTCCTGGCCAGAGAGAAGGCGTTACCTTCTAGTTGTCCCGTGGGATTAGTGTGGCAGTCGTGTCGTGCCGAGGTGCCTGCGTTAAATGCGGCCGCGTGAACTCTGGTGATGTTATTACGAAATGCGTCCAAACAGGACCAACGCGCTGTTACTCTGTTCTTGGCTGCCGAAGGACAAACACCAGTGGACATCCATCGGAGAATGAAGACTGTATATGGGGCAGCATGTCTGTCTAAAACCACCGTTGTGGAATGGTGCACCAGGTCATGTTTCGACACAAGATTCCGGTCGATCTGGGAGGCCAGCCTCATCCACTGCGGACAACAACAAGCGGGTGGTTGATGAGACGATTAGGGCGGACCGGCGCATAACCTGTTGTCTCCCCATGCGATTATCACGCCTTCGGTCCCCTGAAACAGTCCTGAAGTGTCGACTCTTCCTGTCAGACGAGGATATGCAGCAGGCGGTTACGGACTTCTTCACTCAGTAGGACGCAGTGTTTTACCACACGGGGATCTTCAACCTGGTGCGTCGGTAGGATGAGTAACTCAATGTTCACGGCGATTTTTCCTGATTGACATCACGATTAAGGACTGTACGGCAGTCGAACAGGGACGTTTTGATCGTCCCTTATATTTAGTAACTATTGTAGGATCCTTTCTAAAAGTATATTTTATACCTTAAAAGAACAAATGTAAATTCGACATTGTTTTACAAAAGCCAACTTCATTCACTACTTTGATTACTGATGCGTGTTTCTTATTCTCGCCCTTTTTCTTTTCCACAAATTGTTCAATATTTTTAAATGAGTCCTTAAAAAGCTCCCATATATCATCAGTAGGGTGAAAGTCTGTGCTGTACCCCGTCTAATCTAACACTTTCAGTCTCCCGAGTTGAAATTTGCTAGTTATACTCTTTGTTCATTGGTATAGGAAACCATGTCTTCCGTTGATAAGTTAAATATGTACTCAGAATTCGAAAATACTGTTCTTTCCTCATTTTACCTCGCACATTCGAGTGGACTCCTTCCTCTTCTGAAATCCCACCTCATACTTTTGATTTCATAACATAGTCCACAATTTCCTTAGACATTCTTGGATCTGCTGTTCCCTAGCCGAACGTCGAACAGTCCAGATTTTACGTTTTGTAGAAGCAATTTTTCACTTAGATTGATTTTATTTTTAATTCTTCCACACGTTGTGTTGATATGTTATATAGTCCTGTGACTTCACAAGCTGTTAGTACAGTATTTCTCGGTATAATCTCAATTTCCTTCTATTTCGTTTAATGTCAACATTTTAAGTTCATTAACGCTTCTAATAAAGCACCAACTGTTGCTTTACAGTACAAAGCAAGATGTAATTATAATTTCTAATTCAACGGCTCCTCACTGCAGATCTCACAATCAACTAGTGAAAGCCTATACTTCCATTTCTCCATTGGCCTCCTTGGCCAGTAATTTAGATACAGTTCACATCATGGTGTTTAGGTTACGAGATTTAATCCCCACATACACAAACCCAGTCGGCCTTTTACGTTTGTTTAAGTGCTATTATGCTGTGTCAATATACGGTATCAATTGCTCTTTCAGAGTAACATTACGGTACTGAAACATCTCATAAACCATCGCCAATATTAAAGAAACATTATTCTTAAAGCTACAGTTCACGTTATTTATCTACGGTGGATAATTGTCACTGTGCACTTTATAAACGCAGTCACTGAGCGCGTCAAGTAAATCACGTGATTCATTAACACAAGTACAGATGATTTAAGGGGACTTCAAAAAATTTAGTCCACTTTTCTGGTAGTGTCTTAGGTAAACCTATACGTTCGCGCTGATTATTGTCCTCATTTAAAGGGACTCATATTAAGTACTCTGAGATAGGGTTTACTTGTCGTAAGATGAAGCCTGTAATTTCTTTTCGTGCCTCTTCCAGCTAACAGGTAATTATTCCTCCAAACACTTACCACGCCCAATAGTGCTTAACTTCAGAGTTATGATGTGATCTCACGACGTTACTAGGCCAAGTTAATTTCTTAAAATGTCATTAATTATATTAGTGCCCTTTTCGTCCAAATTCTTGTAGTTTTTAGCTTTAATTACTTCTGGTTTCAAACACATTTTGTTTTGAACATCGGTGTAAAAGTACCATGAATATTATAACCATCCTGCTGACCTCAGTGATGCAATCAGCAAATCGTTCTTTCCTTCCGAAGACTAAGGACTGGATCTTTGCTGAGGTCGGTGGCAGTTGAGGTTGTTCAAGTATGATAGCTCTGTTTTGTTAGTTTCTGACACATTAAAGAATTCCTGAGGGACAAAATTCTATGTGTTTTTTAATCCATATCAACTGAAGTGATATTAAACAAATAACACCGAGCAAGTTGGTCGTGCGGTTACGGTTGCGCGGCTGTGAGCTTAGATTTGGGAGATAGTGGGTTTGAACCCCACTGTCGACAGCTCTGAAAATGGTTTTTCGTAGTTTCCCATTTTCACACCAGCCAAATGCTGGGGCTGTATCTTAATTAAGGCCACGACCACTCCCTTCTTACTCCTAGCCGTTTCCTGTCCCATCGTCGCCACAATACATATCTGTGACGGTGCAACGTAAAGAAAATTGTAAGAACATTTCAAGAACAAATAATTACTTTCCTTCTTCCTCTTCTACAGAAAGCACACATCTCCATTATTGACTGCTGTGCCTTTCTGTATTCAGCCACCGATCCTCTTTGAATAAACTATGCCCATCCGTAATCCTCTCTTTGTCTTCTCAGATTATACACTTCTTATCGTTGAATCATTAAACACTGTCCGACTCGTTGGCTGAAAGTTCAGCGTACTGGCCTTCGGTTCCGAGGGTCCCGGGTTCGATTCCCGGCCGGGTCGGGGATTTTAACCTTAATTGGTTAATTCCAATGGCACGGGGACTGGGTGTATGTGTTGTCTTCATCCTCATCACGACGCGCAGGTCGCCTACGTGAGTCAAATAGAAAGACCTGCACCTGGCGAGCCGAACCCGTCCTGGTATATCTCGGCACTAAAAGCCATACGACATTTCATTGAACACTGAGTCTAACAATCGTTTACTCCTGTAATCTTTTTGTCTTAACGAATAATAATGGTACTGGATTTACGTCCCACTAACTAGTCTACTTTTACGATTTTCGGAACCCGCGAGGTACCGCAGCACCTTCAAATACCACCGGACTGAGTCAGGATCGAACCTGCCAAGTTGGAGTCATAAGGCCAGCGCCTCAACCACCTAAGCCATTCAGCCCAGCTGTCTTAGTTAGACCCCTAGCGAAGTCTTTATCTCCTCATGGCGAATGCCCTCCTGCCATTGATTATACCTATTTATACCAGAAATCATCCTCGCTACTTTCATGTCTGTTACCTTCACCTAATGAATAAAATGTTTCAAGCCCACTCAGATTTCAAAATTGCACGTAGAGCACATTACACCCATAGATGATAGCACAGATGTTATCACCTGTTTTTATACTTGTGTATGTACTAAATTTGGGGTAAAATTCGGCAGACTAGCACAAGCAATGAAGGTCTTTCTTAAGAAAATGAATTTGCTCAGTTCGGACATTAAAATAGGAATTAGAAATGTGTTTTTGATGACTTTTATCTGGAGCGTGGCATTGTACTGAAGTGAAACATGGACGATAACTAGCTCAGAAAGAAAGAGAATAGAAGCTTTTGAAATCTGGTGTTACCAAAGGATGCTGAACGTGAGATGGATAGATCGAATTACGAATGAAGAAATACTGAATCAAATTGGTGAGAGGAGAACTATTTGGCGAAATTTGATGAGAAGAAGTGATAGAATGATAAGACACATCTTAAGGCACCAAGGATTTGTTCAGTTGGTTTTTGAGGGAAGTGTAGATGGTAAGAACAGTAGGTGTAGACCAAGGTATAAATATGACAAACAGATTAGAGTAGATGTAGTATTTACGTATAAATAAAAGGTTAGCACAGAATAGGGTGGCAAGGAAGGCTGTATCAAACGTATCTATGGACTAATGACCCAAACACCATCATTTCATATACCTTTGTATATGCGTCAAATTTCGCGAATTGGCATGTGTAGCAGTCGTAATATTCATCGTTACTTCATTTTTCGAAGTGACGGATCCCTTCTTTCTTATTTTTCTCTCTTTACCCCCTGTGGGTGGGGGACGCAGACAAATAATACACCCACGGTATCCCCTGTCTGTCGTGAGAGGCGGCTCAAAGGGGCGACCAAGGGACGATTGAATTAGAACCATGAAACTACTTTTGATTCGTACCATCACGCGGGGAACACCATGGGTTGCCTGAACTTGCGAGTAGTACCACCATATTACGTACGAAATAGGGATGTGATTAGTAGAAGCAGAGAGTGGTTCCCCTGTGGGTTTCCAGTACCCTTGCGTCGTACCCATGTGAGCAACACCGTGGGTCTGGGCGTTGCCTGTGAGTTGTACCACTACATGAGCGACACCGTGGGTCTGCGTTGCCTGTGATTAGTATCCACTATGTGAGGAACACTACGGGGCCCGTGGGACCGGCACCTGTGCCTAGTACACCTAGGTGAGGAAGCTCATCGGTTTGCGTTGGCTATGAGTGACGCCATTGTGTGGGAAACACCATAGGTCTGCGTTACCTGTACGAAGTACAATACTTGTGAGTAGTACCGTCTTGTGTGGAACACCGTGAGTCTTCGCTACTTTTGATTAGTACCCCCAACATGGCAAATACCATGGTTCTACTTTACTAGCGATAAGTACCATTTTGAGGGGCCTTAGACCTGGATTTTGAAACCCTGTAGACATCAAGCATACTCGATTCAAGATTGCGCCTTATAAATGGTCCCTTGGTCAGTAATACTGCTATATATGATCCTTTTTGCGTTGGATCCACTGTTTTTTTTTGTTTTTTTTGTTTCATGTTCATCCATTCAATCTTCATGATATTTTTCTTATTTTGGTCAGTGGTTGATTTTGAACTTTTTGATGTAATTTAATTTCGTACAATTAGGGGCCGATGACCTCGATGTTAGGCCCCTTTAAACAACAAGCATCATCATCATAATATTCATACTCAGTGAACTACTCATAATTAAAACAAGCTTCAGAGATATTGCAACGAATATTTAGTAAGACGAAGCCAAGCGCGCGTTTTTGTCGTGTTCCATTAACATCAGTCCAATATTTTTATAGTTTCTCACACGTGAAATTTAACTCAGAATGTCCCAACAATTATGCTACTACATACGGCCTGCATTAGGTACAGTACCTCTGAATGTTCCTATTATTAGAATTATAACATCATAGACGTCTTATACAGGCAACAAGTTTTCTAGTAATCCATTAAATAGGTTTACACATGAATTCATTTGTCAACGTTTTCTTTTAAATCATTTGTGTTTTTCTTTTGAAGTTATATGTGATATTCCCTTAGTCCTTGAAAGTGAAGTTTGAATATTATGAGGTACGTAGTTTTTTAAGTCCATATTAGGCCTATATTTTAAGTCAGGCGTCAGTAAACTGGAACCGAAGTTAAACAAGGCCTTGTTAAGTCCTGATCAATTTCCTGGTTCCAAATGGTAAGCTTGCTGTTGACCAATTACGAAGATACATGTTCGGCTTAGTGGGTTCATACGTCGTGAACCTAAACTTTTTTTGTGTTTTTATTTTTTTAAATTTCATTTCAATATAGGCACCTGAGCCAAGGCTCTTCTTGGTGCAATACAAATACTTCTCGCCTAGAGACATATCATACTACTTTCCAGTTGTCATAACTAATGAAGACCATCCACTAATTCTGTATGTGACCTGTGCCAGGAATCGAATATATGATCACAAGAAAACCATCCAGAGGTGAATACAGGGATCATCTAATGTCAATGTAGAGATATTCTCTTTCGCTTCTTTCCTTTGGGCCCATGGCCTAGTTGTTAGGGCCCTTTAAACAACAAGCAAGCAAGTAACAAGCATCTTTCGGTTCCATTACAATACAGTTTTATGTATGAATACTTACGTATTCTTGTTAGTAGTAGTAAGCTGGTGGTTTAACGTCACACTAACACATCGGAGGTTTCCGCCGACTCAGGGATGGAAAAGGACTAGGATTTGGAAGGTAGTGGCCGTGATTTCAATTAAGCTGTAACCTTAGCATTTGCCCGGTGTAAAATGGAAACCACGGAAAATCGTCTTCAGGAATGCCGACGGCGTTTTCGAACACACTCTCTCCTGTATGCAATCTCACAGATATGCGACACTGACCACGCAGCCAACTCACTCGGTTCATGTGTTATTAATTCTC